>NW_027331960.1:2624011-2947433 GCF_048418815.1 Hemitrygon akajei | reverse complement strand
CATATTTGTGTGTAGTTCTGCATTGGTACGTTCCAGTGAGACAGGGAGGTTATGGAGGGTACAGGTTCAGGGCATATTTGTGTGGTGTTCTGCTTTGGTACGTTCCAGTGAGACAGGGAGGTTATGCACGGTTCAGGATCAGGGCATATTTGAGTGGAGTTCTGCATTGGTACGTTCCATTGAGACAGTGACGTTATGGAGGGGTACAGGTTCCGGGTAAATTTGTGTGGAGATCTGCATTGGTGCGTTCCAGTGAGACAAGGAGATTATGGGCGGGTACACGTAAAGGGCATATTTGTGTGGAATTCTGCATTGGTACGTTCCAGTGTGACAGGGAGGTTATGGAGAGGTACAGGTTCAGGGCATATTTGTGTGGAGTTCTGCATTGTTACGTTCCACTGAAACAGGGAGGTTATGGAGGGTTACAGGTTCAGGGCACATTTGTGTGGAGTTCTGCATTGGTACGTTCCAATTAGACAGGGAGGTTATGGAGGGGTACATGTTCAGGGCATATTTGTGTGTAGTTCTGCATTGGTACGTTCCAGTGAGACAGGGAGGTTATGGAGGGTACAGGTTCAGGGCATATTTGTGTGGAGTTCTGCAGTGGTACGGTCCAGTGAGACAGGGAGGTTATGGTCGGGTACAGGTTCAGGGCATATTTGTGTGGAGTTCTGCATTGGTACTTTCCAGTGAGACAGGGAGGTTATGGAGGGTACCGGTTCATGGCATATTTGTGTGGAGTTCTGCAGTGGGACGATCCAATGAGAAAGGGAGGTTATGGACGGGTACAGGTTCAGGGCATATTTGTGTGGAGTTCTGCATTGGTACGTTCCAGTGAGACAGAGAGGTTATGGAGGAGTACAGGTTCAGGGCAAATTTGTGTGGAGTTCTGCATTGGTGCGCTCCAGTGAGACAAGGAGGTTATGGAGGGGTACAGGTTCAGGGCATATTTGTGTGGAGTTCTGCAGTGGTACGTTCCAGTGAGACAGGGAGGTTATGGTCGGGTACAGGTTCAGTGCATATTTGTGTGGAGTTCTGCATTGGTACTTTCCAGTGAGACAAGGAGGTTATGAGCGGGTACACGTTCAGGGCATTTTTGTGTGGAATTCTGCATTGGTACGTTCCAGTGAGACAGGGAGGTTATGGAGGGTACCGGTTCAGGGCAAATTTGTGTGGAGTTCTGCATTGGTGCGTTCCAGTGAGACAAGGAGTTTATGGGCGGGTACACGTTCAGGGCATATTTGTGTGGTATTCTGCATTGGTACGTTCCAGTGAGACAGGGAGGTTATGGAGGGGTATAGGTTCAGGGCATATTTGTGTGTAGTTCTGCATTGGTACGTTCCAGTGAGACAGGGAGGTTATGCAGGGTACAGGTTCAGGGCATATTTGTGTGGAGTTCTGCATTGGTACGTTCCAGTGAGACAAGAGGTTATGCACGGTACAGGATCAGGGCATATTTGAGTGGAGTTCTGCATTGGTACGTTCCATTGAGACAGGGAGGTTATGGAGGGGTACAGGTTCAGGGCAAATTTGTGTGGAGATCTGCATTGGTGCGTTCCAGTGAGACAATGAGATTATGGGCGGGTACACGTAAAGGGCATATTTGTGTGGAATTCTACATTTGTACGTTCCAGTGAGACAGGGAAGTTATGGAGGGTACCGGTTCAGTGCATATTTGTGCGGAGTTCTGCATTGGTACGTTCCAGTGTGACAGGGAGGTTATGGAGAGGTACTGGTTCAGGGCATATTTGTGTGGAGTTCTGCATTGGTACGTTCCAATGAGACAGGGAGGTTATGGAGGGGTATATGTTCAGGACATATTTGTGTGTAGTTCTGCATTGGTACGTTCCAGTGAGACAGGGAGGTTATGGAGGGTACAGGTTCAGGGCATATTTGTGTGGAGTTCTGCAGTGGTACGGTCCAGTGAGACAGGGAGGTTATGGTCGGGTACATGTTCAGGGCATATTTGTGTGGAGTTCTGCATTGGTTCGTTCTAATGAGACAGGGAGGTTATGGAGGGGTACATGTTCAGGGCATATTTGTGTGGAGATCTGCATTGGTGCGTTCCAGTGAATCAAGGAGATTATGGGCGGGTACACGTAAAGGGCATATTTGTGTGGAATTCTGCATTGGTACGTTCCAGTGAGACAGGGAGGTTATGGAGGGTACCGGTTCAGTGCATATTTGTGCGGAGTTCTGCATTGGTACGTTCCAGTGTGACAGGGAGGTTATGGAGAGGTACAGGTTCAGGGCATATTTGTGTGGAGTTCTGCATTGTTACGTTCCACTGAAACAGGGAGGTTATGGAGGGTTACAGGTTCAGGGCACATTTGTGTGGAGTTCTGCATTGGTACGTTCCAATTAGACAGGGAGGTTATGGAGGGGTACATGTTCAGGGCATATTTGTGTGTAGTTCTGCATTGGTACGTTCCAGTGAGACAGGGAGGTTATGGAGGGTACAGGTTCAGGGCATATTTGTGTGGAGTTCTGCAGTGGTACGGTCCAGTGAGACAGGGAGGTTATGGTCGGGTACAGGTTCAGGGCATATTTGTGTGGAGTTCTGCATTGGTACTTTCCAGTGAGACAGGGAGGTTATGGAGGGTACCGGTTCATGGCATATTTGTGTGGAGTTCTGCAGTGGGACGATCCAATGAGAAAGGGAGGTTATGGACGGGTACAGGTTCAGGGCATATTTGTGTGGAGTTCTGCATTGGTACGTTCCAGTGAGACAGAGAGGTTATGGAGGAGTACAGGTTCAGGGCAAATTTGTGTGGAGTTCTGCATTGGTGCGCTCCAGTGAGACAAGGAGGTTATGGAGGGGTACAGGTTCAGGGCATATTTGTGTGGAGTTCTGCAGTGGTACGTTCCAGTGAGACAGGGAGGTTATGGTCGGGTACAGGTTCAGTGCATATTTGTGTGGAGTTCTGCATTGGTACTTTCCAGTGAGACAAGGAGGTTATGAGCGGGTACACGTTCAGGGCATTTTTGTGTGGAATTCTGCATTGGTACGTTCCAGTGAGACAGGGAGGTTATGGAGGGTACCGGTTCAGGGCAAATTTGTGTGGAGTTCTGCATTGGTGCGTTCCAGTGAGACAAGGAGTTTATGGGCGGGTACACGTTCAGGGCATATTTGTGTGGTATTCTGCATTGGTACGTTCCAGTGAGACAGGGAGGTTATGGAGGGGTATAGGTTCAGGGCATATTTGTGTGGAGTTCTGCATTGGTACGTTCCAGTGAGACAAGAGGTTATGCACGGTACAGGATCAGGGCATATTTGAGTGGAGTTCTGCATTGGTACGTTCCATTGAGACAGGGAGGTTATGGAGGGGTACAGGTTCAGGGCATATTTGTGCGGAGTTCTGCATTGGTACGTTCCAGTGTGACAGGGAGGTTATGGAGAGGTACAGGTTCAGGGCATATTTGTGTGGAGTTCTGCATTGGTACGTTCCAATGAGACAGGGAGGTTATGGAGGGGTATATGTTCAGGACATATTTGTGTGTAGTTCTGCATTGGTACGTTCCAGTGAGACAGGGAGGTTATGGAGGGTACAGGTTCAGGGCATATTTGTGTGGAGTTCTGCAGTGGTACGGTCCAGTGAGACAGGGAGGTTATGGTCGGGTACATGTTCAGGGCATATTTGTGTGGAGTTCTGCATTGGTTCGTTCTAATGAGACAGGGAGGTTATGGAGGGGTACATGTTCAGGGCATATTTGTGTGGAGATCTGCATTGGTGCGTTCCAGTGAATCAAGGAGATTATGGGCGGGTACACGTAAAGGGCATATTTGTGTGGAATTCTGCATTGGTACGTTCCAGTGAGACAGGGAGGTTATGGAGGGTACCGGTTCAGTGCATATTTGTGCGGAGTTCTGCATTGGTACGTTCCAGTGTGACAGGGAGGTTATGGAGAGGTACAGGTTCAGGGCATATTTGTGTGGAGTTCTGCATTGGTACGTTCCACTGAAACAGGGAGGTTATGGAGGGTTACAGGTTCAGGGCACATTTGTGTGGAGTTCTGCATTGGTACCTTCCAGTGAGACAGGGAGGTTATGGAGGGTACAGGTTCAGGGCACATTTGTGTGGAGTTCTGCATTGGTACTTTCCAGTGAGACAGGGAGGTTATGGAGGGGTACAGGTTCAGGGCATATTTGTGTGGTGTTCTGCAATGGTACGTTCCAGTGAGACAGGGAGGTTATGCACGGTACAGGATCAGGGCATATTTGAGTGGAGTTCGGCATTCGTGCTTTCCAGTGAGACAGGGAGGTTATGGAGGGGTACAGGTTCAGGGCATATTTGTGTGGAGTTCTGCATTGGTACGTTCCAGTGAGACAGGGAGGTTATGGAGGGGTACAGGTTCAGGGCAAATTTGTGTTGAGTTCTGCATTGGTGCGTTCCAGTGAGACAAGGAGGTTATGGGCGGGTACACGTTCAGGGCATATTTGTGTGGAATTCTGCATTGGTACGTTCCCGTGAGACAGGGACGTTATTGAGGGGTACAGGTTCAGGGCATATTTGTGTGGCGTTCTGCATTGGTGCGTTCCAGTGAGACAAGGAGGTTATGGGCGGGTACACGTAAAGGGCATATTTGTGTGGAATTCTTCATTGGTACGTTCCAGTGAGACAGGGAGGTTATGGAGGGTACCGGTTCAGTGCATATTTGTGCGGAGTTCTGCATTGGTACGTTCCAGTGTGACAGGGAGGTTATGGAGAGGTACAGGTTCAGGGCATATTTGTGTGGAGTTCTGCATTGGTACGTTCCACTGAAACAGGGAGGTTATGGAGGGTTACAGGTTCAGGGGACATTTGTGTGGAGTTCTGCATTGGTACGTTCCAATGAGACAGGGAGGTTTTGGAGGGGTACATGTTCAGGGCATATTTGTGTGTAGTTCTGCATTGGTACGTTCCAGTGAGACAGGGAGGTTATGGAGGGTACAGGTTCAGGGCATATTTGTGTGGAGTTCTGCATTGGTACGTTCTAATGAGACAGGGAGGTTATGGAGGGGTACAGGTTCAGGGCACATTTGTGTGGAGTTCTGCATTGGTACGTTCCAGTGAGACAGCGAGGTTAAGGAGGGTACAGGTTCAGCGCATATTTGTGTGGAGTTCTGCAGTGGTACGGTCCAGTGAGACAGGGAGATTATGGTCGGGTACAGGTTCAGGGCATATATGTGTGGTGTTCTGCAATGGTACGTTCCAGTGAGACAAGGAGGTTATGGGCGGGAACACGTTCAGGGCATATTTGTGTGGCGTTCTGCAATGGTGCGTTCCGGTGTGACATGGAGGTTATGGAGCGGTACAGTTTCATGGCATATTTGAGTGTAGTTCTGCATTGGTAAATTCCAGTGAGACAGGGAGGTTATGGAGGGTACAGGTTCAGGGCATATTTGTGTGATGTTCTGCATTGGCACGTTCCAGTCAGATTGGGAGGTTATGGAGGGGTACAGGTTCAGGGCATATTTGTGTGTAGTTCTGCATTGGTACGTTCCAGTGAGACAGGGAGGTTATGGAGGGTACAGGTTCAGGGCATATTTGTGTGGAGTTCTGCAGTGGTACGTTCCAGTGAGACAGGGAGGTAATGGTCGGGCACAGGTTCAGTGCATATTTGTGTGGAGTTCTGCATTGGTACTTTCCAGTGAGACAGGGAGGTTATGGAGGGTACAGGTTCATGGCATATTTGTGTGGAGTTCTGCAGTGGGACGATCCAATGAGACAGGGAGGCTATGGACCTGCACAGGTTCAGGGCAAATTGTGTAGAGTTCTGCATGGGTGCGTTCCAGTGAGACAAGGAGGTTATGGGCGGGTACACGTTCAGGGCATATTTGTGTGGAATTCTGCATTGGTACGTTCCAGTGAGACAGGGAGGTTATGGAGGGGTACAGGTTCAGGGCATATTTTTTGTAGTTCTGCATTGGTACGTTCCAGTGAGACAGGCAGGTTATGCAGGGGTACAGGTTCAGGGCATATTTGTGTGGAGTTCTGCAGTGGTACGTTCCAGTGAGACAGGGAGGTTATGGTCTGGTACAGGTTCAGGGCATATTTGTGTGGAGTTCTGCATTGGTACTTTCCAGTGAGACAGGGAGGTTATGGAGGGGTACAGGTTCAGGGCATATTTGTGTGGTGTTCTGCAATGGTACGTTCCAGTGAGACAGGGAGGTTATGCACGGTACAGGATCAGGGCATATTTGAGTGGAGTTCGGCATTCGTGCTTTCCAGTGAGACAGGGAGGTTATGGAGGGGTACAGGTTCAGGGCATATTTGTGTGGAGTTCTGCATTGGTACGTTCCAGTGAGACAGGGAGGTTATGGAGGGGTACAGGTTCAGGGCAAATTTGTGTTGAGTTCTGCATTGGTGCGTTCCAGTGTGACATGGAGGTTATGGAGCGGTACAGTTTCATGGCATATTTGAGTGTAGTTCTGCATTGGTACGTTCCAGTGAGACAGGGAGGTTATGGAGGGTACAGGTTCAGGGCATATTTGTGTGATGTTCTGCATTGGCACGTTCCAGTCAGATTGGGAGGTTATGGAGGGGTACAGGTTCAGGGCATATTTGTGTGTAGTTCTGCATTGGTACGTTCCAGTGAGACAGGGAGGTTATGGAGGGTACAGGTTCAGGGCATATTTGTGTGGAGTTCTGCAGTGGTACGTTCCAGTGAGACAGGGAGGTTATGGTCGGGCACAGGTTCAGTGCATATTTGTGTGGCGTTCTGCATTGGTACTTTCCAGTGAGACAGGGAGGTTATGGAGGGTACAGGTTCATGGCATATTTGTGTGGAGTTCTGCAGTGGGACGATCCAATGAGACAGGGAGGCTATGGACCGGTACAAGTTCAGGGCAAATTGTGTAGAGTTCTGCATGGGTGCGTTCCAGTGAGACAAGGAGGTTATGGGCGGGTACACGTTCAGGGCATATTTGTGTGGAATTCTGCATTGGTACGTTCCAGTGAGACAGGGAGGTTATGGAGGGGTACAGGTTCAGGGCATATTTTTTGTAGTTCTGCATTGGTACGTTCCAGTGAGACAGGCAGGTTATGCAGGGGTACAGGTTCAGGGCATATTTGTTTGTAGTTCTGCATTGGTACGTTCCAGTGAGACAGGGAGGTTATGGAGGGTACAGATTCAGGGCATATTTGTGTGGAGTTCTGCAGTGGTACGTTCCAGTGAGACAGGGAGGTTATGGTCGGGTACAGGTTCAGGGCATATTTGTGTGGAGTTCTGCATTGGTACTTTCCAGTGAGACAGGGAGGTTATGGAGGGGTACAGGTTCAGGGCATATTTGTGTGGTGTTCTGCAATGGTACGTTCCAGTGAGACAGGGAGGTTATGCACGGTACAGGATCAGGGCATATTTGAGTGGAGTTCGGCATTCGTGCTTTCCAGTGAGACAGGGAGGTTATGGAGGGGTACAGGTTCAGGGCATATTTGTGTGGAGTTCTGCATTGGTACGTTCCAGTGAGACAGGGATGTTATGGAGGGGTACAGGTTCAGGGCAAATTTGTGTTGAGTTCTGCATTGGTGCGTTCCAGTGAGACAAGGAGGTTATGGGCGGGTACACGTTCAGGGCATATTTGTGTGGAATTCTGCATTGGTACGTTCCCGTGAGACAGGGACGTTATTGAGGGGTACAGGTTCAGGGCAAATTTGTGTGGCGTTCTGCATTGGTGCGTTCCAGTGAGACAAGGAGGTTATGGGCGGGTACACGTTCAGGGCATATTTGTGTGGAATTCTGCATTGGTACGTTCCAGTGAGACAGGGAGGTTATGGAGGGTACCGGTTCAGGGCAATTTTGTGTGGAGTTCTGCATTGGTACGTTCCAGTGAGACAGGGAGTTTATGGAGGGGTACAGGTTCAGGGCAAATTTGTGTGGAGTTCTGCATTGGTGGGTTCCAGTGAGACAAGGAGGTTATGGGCGGGTACACGTTCAGGGCATATTTGTGTGGTATTCTGCATTGGTACGTTCCAGTGAGACAGGGAGGTTATGGAGGGGTACAGGTTCAGTGCATATTTGTGTGTAGTTCTGCATTGGTATGTTCCAGTGAGACAGGGAGGTTATGGAGGGTACAGGTTCAGGGCATCTTTGTGTGGAGTTCTGCATTGGTACGTTCCAGTGAGACTGGGAGGTTATGCACGGTACAGGATCAGGGCATATTTGAGTGGAGTTCTGCATTGGTACGTTCCATTGAGACAGGGTGGTTATGGAGGGGTACAGGTTCAGGGCAAATTTGTCTGGAGATCTGCATTGTTGCGTTCCAGTGAGACAGGGAGATAATGGGCGGGTACATGTAAAGGGCATATTTGTGTGGAATTCTGCATTGGTACGTTCCAGTGAGACAGGGAGGTTATGGAGGGTACAGGTTCAGGGCATATTTGTGTGGAGTTCTGCAGTGGTACGGTCCAGTGAGACAGGGAGGTTATGGTCGGGTACAGGTTCAGGACATATTTGTGTGGAGTTCTGCATTGGTACTTTCCAGTGAGACAGGGAGGTTATGGAGGGTACCGGTTCATGGCTTATTTGTGTGGAGTTCTGCAGTGGGACGATCCAATGAGACAGGGAGGTTATGGACGGGTACAGGTTCAGGACATATTTGTGTGTAGTTCTGCATTGGTACGTTCCAGTGAGACAGGGAGGTTATGGAGGGTACATGTTCAGGGCATATTTGTGTGGAGTTCTGCAGTGGTACGGTCCAGTGAGACAGGGAGGTTATGGTCGGGTACATGTTCAGGGCATATTTGTGTGGAGTTCTGCATTGGTTCGTTCTAATGAGACAGGGAGGTTATGGAGGGGTACATGTTCAGGGCATATTTGTGTGGAGATCTGCATTGGTGCGTTCCAGTGAATCAAGGAGATTATGGGCGGGTACACGTAAAGGGCATATTTGTGTGGAATTCTGCATTGGTACGTTCCAGTGAGACAGGGAGGTTATGGAGGGTACCGGTTCAGTGCATATTTGTGCGGAGTTCTGCATTGGTACGTTCCAGTGTGACAGGGAGGTTATGGAGAGGTACAGGTTCAGGGCATATTTGTGTGGAGTTCTGCATTGTTACGTTCCACTGAAACAGGGAGGTTATGGAGGGTTACAGGTTCAGGGCACATTTGTGTGGAGTTCTGCATTGGTACGTTCCAATTAGACAGGGAGGTTATGGAGGGGTACATGTTCAGGGCATATTTGTGTGTAGTTCTGCATTGGTACGTTCCAGTGAGACAGGGAGGTTATGGAGGGTACAGGTTCAGGGCATATTTGTGTGGAGTTCTGCAGTGGTACGGTCCAGTGAGACAGGGAGGTTATGGTCGGGTACAGGTTCAGGGCATATTTGTGTGGAGTTCTGCATTGGTACTTTCCAGTGAGACAGGGAGGTTATGGAGGGTACCGGTTCATGGCATATTTGTGTGGAGTTCTGCAGTGGGACGATCCAATGAGAAAGGGAGGTTATGGACGGGTACAGGTTCAGGGCATATTTGTGTGGAGTTCTGCATTGGTACGTTCCAGTGAGACAGAGAGGTTATGGAGGAGTACAGGTTCAGGGCAAATTTGTGTGGAGTTCTGCATTGGTGCGCTCCAGTGAGACAAGGAGGTTATGGAGGGGTACAGGTTCAGGGCATATTTGTGTGGAGTTCTGCAGTGGTACGTTCCAGTGAGACAGGGAGGTTATGGTCGGGTACAGGTTCAGTGCATATTTGTGTGGAGTTCTGCATTGGTACTTTCCAGTGAGACAAGGAGGTTATGAGCGGGTACACGTTCAGGGCATTTTTGTGTGGAATTCTGCATTGGTACGTTCCAGTGAGACAGGGAGGTTATGGAGGGTACCGGTTCAGGGCAAATTTGTGTGGAGTTCTGCATTGGTGCGTTCCAGTGAGACAAGGAGTTTATGGGCGGGTACACGTTCAGGGCATATTTGTGTGGTATTCTGCATTGGTACGTTCCAGTGAGACAGGGAGGTTATGGAGGGGTATAGGTTCAGGGCATATTTGTGTGGAGTTCTGCATTGGTACGTTCCAGTGAGACAAGAGGTTATGCACGGTACAGGATCAGGGCATATTTGAGTGGAGTTCTGCATTGGTACGTTCCATTGAGACAGGGAGGTTATGGAGGGGTACAGGTTCAGGGCATATTTGTGCGGAGTTCTGCATTGGTACGTTCCAGTGTGACAGGGAGGTTATGGAGAGGTACAGGTTCAGGGCATATTTGTGTGGAGTTCTGCATTGGTACGTTCCAATGAGACAGGGAGGTTATGGAGGGGTATATGTTCAGGACATATTTGTGTGTAGTTCTGCATTGGTACGTTCCAGTGAGACAGGGAGGTTATGGAGGGTACAGGTTCAGGGCATATTTGTGTGGAGTTCTGCAGTGGTACGGTCCAGTGAGACAGGGAGGTTATGGTCGGGTACATGTTCAGGGCATATTTGTGTGGAGTTCTGCATTGGTTCGTTCTAATGAGACAGGGAGGTTATGGAGGGGTACATGTTCAGGGCATATTTGTGTGGAGATCTGCATTGGTGCGTTCCAGTGAATCAAGGAGATTATGGGCGGGTACACGTAAAGGGCATATTTGTGTGGAATTCTGCATTGGTACGTTCCAGTGAGACAGGGAGGTTATGGAGGGTACCGGTTCAGTGCATATTTGTGCGGAGTTCTGCATTGGTACGTTCCAGTGTGACAGGGAGGTTATGGAGAGGTACAGGTTCAGGGCATATTTGTGTGGAGTTCTGCATTGGTACGTTCCACTGAAACAGGGAGGTTATGGAGGGTTACAGGTTCAGGGCACATTTGTGTGGAGTTCTGCATTGGTACCTTCCAGTGAGACAGGGAGGTTATGGAGGGTACAGGTTCAGGGCACATTTGTGTGGAGTTCTGCATTGGTACTTTCCAGTGAGACAGGGAGGTTATGGAGGGGTACAGGTTCAGGGCATATTTGTGTGGTGTTCTGCAATGGTACGTTCCAGTGAGACAGGGAGGTTATGCACGGTACAGGATCAGGGCATATTTGAGTGGAGTTCGGCATTCGTGCTTTCCAGTGAGACAGGGAGGTTATGGAGGGGTACAGGTTCAGGGCATATTTGTGTGGAGTTCTGCATTGGTACGTTCCAGTGAGACAGGGAGGTTATGGAGGGGTACAGGTTCAGGGCAAATTTGTGTTGAGTTCTGCATTGGTGCGTTCCAGTGAGACAAGGAGGTTATGGGCGGGTACACGTTCAGGGCATATTTGTGTGGAATTCTGCATTGGTACGTTCCCGTGAGACAGGGACGTTATTGAGGGGTACAGGTTCAGGGCATATTTGTGTGGCGTTCTGCATTGGTGCGTTCCAGTGAGACAAGGAGGTTATGGGCGGGTACACGTAAAGGGCATATTTGTGTGGAATTCTTCATTGGTACGTTCCAGTGAGACAGGGAGGTTATGGAGGGTACCGGTTCAGTGCATATTTGTGCGGAGTTCTGCATTGGTACGTTCCAGTGTGACAGGGAGGTTATGGAGAGGTACAGGTTCAGGGCATATTTGTGTGGAGTTCTGCATTGGTACGTTCCACTGAAACAGGGAGGTTATGGAGGGTTACAGGTTCAGGGGACATTTGTGTGGAGTTCTGCATTGGTACGTTCCAATGAGACAGGGAGGTTATGGAGGGGTACATGTTCAGGGCATATTTGTGTGTAGTTCTGCATTGGTACGTTCCAGTGAGACAGGGAGGTTATGGAGGGTACAGGTTCAGGGCATATTTGTGTGGAGTTCTGCATTGGTACGTTCTAATGAGACAGGGAGGTTATGGAGGGGTACAGGTTCAGGGCACATTTGTGTGGAGTTCTGCATTGGTACGTTCCAGTGAGACAGCGAGGTTAAGGAGGGTACAGGTTCAGCGCATATTTGTGTGGAGTTCTGCAGTGGTACGGTCCAGTGAGACAGGGAGATTATGGTCGGGTACAGGTTCAGGGCATATATGTGTGGTGTTCTGCAATGGTACGTTCCAGTGAGACAAGGAGGTTATGGGCGGGAACACGTTCAGGGCATATTTGTGTGGCGTTCTGCAATGGTGCGTTCCGGTGTGACATGGAGGTTATGGAGCGGTACAGTTTCATGGCATATTTGAGTGTAGTTCTGCATTGGTAAATTCCAGTGAGACAGGGAGGTTATGGAGGGTACAGGTTCAGGGCATATTTGTGTGATGTTCTGCATTGGCACGTTCCAGTCAGATTGGGAGGTTATGGAGGGGTACAGGTTCAGGGCATATTTGTGTGTAGTTCTGCATTGGTACGTTCCAGTGAGACAGGGAGGTTATGGAGGGTACAGGTTCAGGGCATATTTGTGTGGAGTTCTGCAGTGGTACGTTCCAGTGAGACAGGGAGGTAATGGTCGGGCACAGGTTCAGTGCATATTTGTGTGGAGTTCTGCATTGGTACTTTCCAGTGAGACAGGGAGGTTATGGAGGGTACAGGTTCATGGCATATTTGTGTGGAGTTCTGCAGTGGGACGATCCAATGAGACAGGGAGGCTATGGACCTGCACAGGTTCAGGGCAAATTGTGTAGAGTTCTGCATGGGTGCGTTCCAGTGAGACAAGGAGGTTATGGGCGGGTACACGTTCAGGGCATATTTGTGTGGAATTCTGCATTGGTACGTTCCAGTGAGACAGGGAGGTTATGGAGGGGTACAGGTTCAGGGCATATTTTTTGTAGTTCTGCATTGGTACGTTCCAGTGAGACAGGCAGGTTATGCAGGGGTACAGGTTCAGGGCATATTTGTTTGTAGTTATTCATTGGTACGTTCCAGTGAGACAGGGAGGTTATGGAGGGTACAGATTCAGGGCATATTTGTGTGGAGTTCTGCAGTGGTACGTTCCAGTGAGACAGGGAGGTTATGGTCTGGTACAGGTTCAGGGCATATTTGTGTGGAGTTCTGCATTGGTACTTTCCAGTGAGACAGGGAGGTTATGGAGGGGTACAGGTTCAGGGCATATTTGTGTGGTGTTCTGCAATGGTACGTTCCAGTGAGACAGGGAGGTTATGCACGGTACAGGATCAGGGCATATTTGAGTGGAGTTCGGCATTCGTGCTTTCCAGTGAGACAGGGAGGTTATGGAGGGGTACAGGTTCAGGGCATATTTGTGTGGAGTTCTGCATTGGTACGTTCCAGTGAGACAGGGAGGTTATGGAGGGGTACAGGTTCAGGGCAAATTTGTGTTGAGTTCTGCATTGGTGCGTTCCAGTGTGACATGGAGGTTATGGAGCGGTACAGTTTCATGGCATATTTGAGTGTAGTTCTGCATTGGTACGTTCCAGTGAGACAGGGAGGTTATGGAGGGTACAGGTTCAGGGCATATTTGTGTGATGTTCTGCATTGGCACGTTCCAGTCAGATTGGGAGGTTATGGAGGGGTACAGGTTCAGGGCATATTTGTGTGTAGTTCTGCATTGGTACGTTCCAGTGAGACAGGGAGGTTATGGAGGGTACAGGTTCAGGGCATATTTGTGTGGAGTTCTGCAGTGGTACGTTCCAGTGAGACAGGGAGGTTATGGTCGGGCACAGGTTCAGTGCATATTTGTGTGGCGTTCTGCATTGGTACTTTCCAGTGAGACAGGGAGGTTATGGAGGGTACAGGTTCATGGCATATTTGTGTGGAGTTCTGCAGTGGGACGATCCAATGAGACAGGGAGGCTATGGACCGGTACAAGTTCAGGGCAAATTGTGTAGAGTTCTGCATGGGTGCGTTCCAGTGAGACAAGGAGGTTATGGGCGGGTACACGTTCAGGGCATATTTGTGTGGAATTCTGCATTGGTACGTTCCAGTGAGACAGGGAGGTTATGGAGGGGTACAGGTTCAGGGCATATTTTTTGTAGTTCTGCATTGGTACGTTCCAGTGAGACAGGCAGGTTATGCAGGGGTACAGGTTCAGGGCATATTTGTTTGTAGTTCTGCATTGGTACGTTCCAGTGAGACAGGGAGGTTATGGAGGGTACAGATTCAGGGCATATTTGTGTGGAGTTCTGCAGTGGTACGTTCCAGTGAGACAGGGAGGTTATGGTCGGGTACAGGTTCAGGGCATATTTGTGTGGAGTTCTGCATTGGTACTTTCCAGTGAGACAGGGAGGTTATGGAGGGGTACAGGTTCAGGGCATATTTGTGTGGTGTTCTGCAATGGTACGTTCCAGTGAGACAGGGAGGTTATGCACGGTACAGGATCAGGGCATATTTGAGTGGAGTTCGGCATTCGTGCTTTCCAGTGAGACAGGGAGGTTATGGAGGGGTACAGGTTCAGGGCATATTTGTGTGGAGTTCTGCATTGGTACGTTCCAGTGAGACAGGGATGTTATGGAGGGGTACAGGTTCAGGGCAAATTTGTGTTGAGTTCTGCATTGGTGCGTTCCAGTGAGACAAGGAGGTTATGGGCGGGTACACGTTCAGGGCATATTTGTGTGGAATTCTGCATTGGTACGTTCCCGTGAGACAGGGACGTTATTGAGGGGTACAGGTTCAGGGCAAATTTGTGTGGCGTTCTGCATTGGTGCGTTCCAGTGAGACAAGGAGGTTATGGGCGGGTACACGTTCAGGGCATATTTGTGTGGAATTCTGCATTGGTACGTTCCAGTGAGACAGGGAGGTTATGGAGGGTACCGGTTCAGGGCAATTTTGTGTGGAGTTCTGCATTGGTACGTTCCAGTGAGACAGGGTGTTTATGGAGGGGTACAGGTTCAGGGCAAATTTGTGTGGAGTTCTGCATTGGTGGGTTCCAGTGAGACAAGGAGGTTATGGGCGGGTACACGTTCAGGGCATATTTGTGTGGTATTCTGCATTGGTACGTTCCAGTGAGACAGGGAGGTTATGGAGGGGTACAGGTTCAGTGCATATTTGTGTGTAGTTCTGCATTGGTATGTTCCAGTGAGACAGGGAGGTTATGGAGGGTACAGGTTCAGGGCATCTTTGTGTGGAGTTCTGCATTGGTACGTTCCAGTGAGACTGGGAGGTTATGCACGGTACAGGATCAGGGCATATTTGAGTGGAGTTCTGCATTGGTACGTTCCATTGAGACAGGGTGGTTATGGAGGGGTACAGGTTCAGGGCAAATTTGTCTGGAGATCTGCATTGTTGCGTTCCAGTGAGACAGGGAGATAATGGGCGGGTACATGTAAAGGGCATATTTGTGTGGAATTCTGCATTGGTACGTTCCAGTGAGACAGGGAGGTTATGGAGGGTACAGGTTCAGGGCATATTTGTGTGGAGTTCTGCAGTGGTACGGTCCAGTGAGACAGGGAGGTTATGGTCGGGTACAGGTTCAGGACATATTTGTGTGGAGTTCTGCATTGGTACTTTCCAGTGAGACAGGGAGGTTATGGAGGGTACCGGTTCATGGCTTATTTGTGTGGAGTTCTGCAGTGGGACGATCCAATGAGACAGGGAGGTTATGGACGGGTACAGGTTCAGGGCATATTTGTGTGGAGTTCTGCATTGGTACGTTCCAGTGAGACAGGGAGGTTATGGAGGAGTACAGGTTCAGGGCAAATTTGTGTGGAGTTCTGCATTGGTGCGCTCCAGTGAGACAAGGAGGTTATGGAGGGGTACATGTTCAGGGCATATTTGTGTGTAGTTCTACATTGGTACGTTCCAGTGAGACAGGGAGGTTATGGAGGTTACAAGTTCAGGGAATATTTGTGTGGAGTTCTGCAGTGGTACGTTCCAGTGAGACAGGGAGCTTATGGTCGGGTACAGGTTCAGTGCATATTTGTGTGGAGTTCTGCATTGGTACTTTCCAGTGAGACAGGGAGGTTATGGAGTGTACAGGTTCATGGCATATTTGTGTGGAGTTCTGCATTGGTACGTTCCAGTGAGACAGGGAGTTTATGGAGGGGTACAGGTTCAGGGCAAATTTGTGTGGAGTTCTGCATTGGTACGTTCCATTGAGACAGTGAGGTTATGGAGGGGTACAGGTTCAGGGCAAATTTGTGTGGAGATCTGCATTGGTGCGTTCCAGTGAGACAAGGAGCTTATGGGCGGGTACACGTTCAGGGCATATTTGTGTGGTATTCTGCATTGGTACGTTCCAGTGAGACAGGGAGGTTATGGAGGGGTACAGGTTCAGGGCATATTTGTGTGTAGTTCTGCATTGGTACGTTCCAGTGAGACAGGGAGGTTATGGAGCGTACAGGTTCAGGGCATATTTGTGTGGTGTTCTGCATTGGTACGTTCCAGTGAGACAGGGAGGTTATGCACGGTTCAGGATCAGGGCATATTTGAGTGGAGTTCTGCATTGGTACGTTCCATTGAGACAGTGAGGTTATGGAGGGGTACAGGTTCAGGGCAAATTTGTGTGGAGTTCTGCATTGGTACGTTCCAATTAGACAGGGAGGTTATGGAGGGGTACATGTTCAGGGCATATTTGTGTGTAGTTCTGCATTGGTACGTTCCAGTGAGACAGGGAGGTTATGGAGGGTACAGGTTCAGGGCATATTTGTGTGGAGTTCTGCAGTGGTACGGTCCAGTGAGACAGGGAGGTTATGGTCGGGTACAGGTTCAGGGCATATTTGTGTGGAGTTCTGCATTGGTACTTTCCAGTGAGACAGGGAGGTTATGGAGGGTACCGGTTCATGGCATATTTGTGTGGAGTTCTGCAGTGGGACGATCCAATGAGAAAGGGAGGTTATGGACGGGTACAGGTTCAGGGCATATTTGTGTGGAGTTCTGCATTGGTACGTTCCAGTGAGACAGAGAGGTTATGGAGGAGTACAGGTTCAGGGCAAATTTGTGTGGAGTTCTGCATTGGTGCGCTCCAGTGAGACAAGGAGGTTATGGAGGGGTACAGGTTCAGGGCATATTTGTGTGGAGTTCTGCAGTGGTACGTTTGAGTGAGACAGGGAGGTTATGGTCGGGTGCAGGTTCAGTGCATATTTGTGTGGAGTTCTGCATTGGTACTTTCCAGTGAGACAAGGAGGTTATGAGCGGGTACACGTTCAGGGCATTTTTGTGTGGAATTCTGCATTGGTACGTTCCAGTGAGACAGGGAGGTTATGGAGGGTACCGGTTCAGGGCAAATTTGTGTGGATTTCTGCATTGGTGCGTTCCAGTGAGACAAGGAGTTTATGGGCGGGTACACGTTCAGGGCATATTTGTGTGGTATTCTGCATTGGTACGTTCCAGTGAGACAGGGAGGTTATGGAGGGGTATAGGTTCAGGGCATATTTGTGTGTAGTTCTGCATTGGTACGTTCCAGTGAGACAGGGAGGTTATGGAGGGGACAGGTTCAGGGCATATTTGTGTGGAGTTCTGCATTGGTACGTTCCAGTGAGACAAGAGGTTATGCACGGTAC
Source organism: Hemitrygon akajei (assembly GCF_048418815.1). Lineage (NCBI taxonomy): Eukaryota > Metazoa > Chordata > Chondrichthyes > Myliobatiformes > Dasyatidae > Hemitrygon > Hemitrygon akajei. The sequence goes on along the minus strand of NW_027331960.1, from coordinate 2,930,153 downwards.
AGGATCAGGGCATATTTGAGTGGAGTTCTGCATTGGTACGTTCCATTGAGACAGGGAGGTTATGGAGGGGTACAGGTTCAGGGCAAATTTGTGTGGAGATCTGCATTGGTGCGTTCCAGTGAGACAATGAGATTATGGGCGGGTACACGTAAAGGGCATATTTGTGTGGAATTCTACATTTGTACGTTCCAGTGAGACAGGGAAGTTATGGAGGGTACCGGTTCAGTGCATATTTGTGCGGAGTTCTGCATTGGTACGTTCCAGTGTGACAGGGAGGTTATGGAGAGGTACAGGTTCAGGGCATATTTGTGTGGAGTTCTGCATTGGTACGTTCCAATGAGACAGGGAGGTTATGGAGGGGTATATGTTCAGGGCATATTTGTGTGTAGTTCTGCATTGGTACGTTCCAGTGAGACAGGGAGGTTATGGAGGGTACAGGTTCAGGGCATATTTGTGTGGAGTTCTGCAGTGGTACGGTCCAGTGAGACAGGGAGGTTATGGTCGGGTACATGTTCAGGGCATATTTGTGTGGAGTTCTGCATTGGTACGTTCCAGTGAGACAGGGAGGTTATGGAGGGGTACAGGTTCAGGGCATATTTGTGTGTAGTTCTGCATTGGTACGTTCCAGTGAGACAGGGAGGTTATGGAGGGTACAGGTTCAGGGCATATTTGTGTGGTGTTCTGCATTGGTACGTTCCAGTGAGACAGGGAGGTTATGCACGGTTCAGGATCAGGGCATATTTGAGTGGAGTTCTGCATTGGTACGTTCCATTGAGACAGTGAGGTTATGGAGGGGTACAGGTTCAGGGCAAATTTGTGTGGAGTTCTGCATTGGTACGTTCCAATTAGACAGGGAGGTTATGGAGGGGTACATGTTCAGGGCATATTTGTGTGTAGTTCTGCATTGGTACGTTCCAGTGAGACAGGGAGGTTATGGAGGGTACAGGTTCAGGGCATATTTGTGTGGAGTTCTGCAGTGGTACGGTCCAGTGAGACAGGGAGATTATGGTCGGGTACAGGTTCAGGGCATATTTGTGTGGAGTTCTGCATTGGTACTTTCCAGTGAGACAGGGAGGTTATGGAGGGTACCGGTTCATGGCATATTTGTGTGGAGTTCTGCAGTGGGACGATCCAATGAGAAAGGGAGGTTATGGACGGGTACAGGTTCAGGGCATATTTGTGTGGAGTTCTGCATTGGTACTTTCCAGTGAGACAAGGAGGTTATGAGCGGGTACACGTTCAGGGCATTTTTGTGTGGAATTCTGCATTGGTACGTTCCAGTGAGACAGGGAGGTTATGGAGGGTACCGGTTCAGGGCAAATTTGTGTGGAGTTCTGCATTGGTGCGTTCCAGTGAGACAAGGAGTTTATGGGCGGTTACACGTTCAGGGCATATTTGTGTGGTATTCTGCATTGGTACGTTCCAGTGAGACAGGGAGGTTATGGAGAGGTATAGGTTCAGGGCATATTTGTGTGTAGTTCTGCATTGGTACGTTCCAGTGAGACAGGGAGGTTATGGAGGGTACAGGTTCAGGGCATATTTGTGTGGAGTTCTGCATTGGTACGTTCCAGTGAGACAGGGAGGTTATGGAGGGGTATAGGATCAGGGCATATTTGTGTGTAGTTCTGCATTGGTACGTTCCAGTGAGACAGGGAGGTTATGGAGGGTACAGGTTCAGGGCATATTTGTGTGGAGTTCTGCATTGGTACGTTCCAGTGAGACAAGAGGTTATGCACGGTACAGGATCAGGGCATATTTGAGTGGAATTCTGCATTGGTACGTTCCATTGAGACAGGGAGGTTATGGAGGGGTACAGGTTCAGGGCAAATTTGTGTGGAGATCTGCATTGTTGCGTTCCAGTGAGACAATGAGATTATGGGCGGGTACACGTAAAGGGCATATTTGTGTGGAATTCTACATTTGTACGTTCCAGTGAGACAGGGAAGTTATGGAGGGTACCGGTTCAGTGCATATTTGTGCGGAGTTCTGCATTGGTACGTTCCAGTGTGACAGGGAGGTTATGGAGAGGTACAGGTTCAGGGCATATTTGTGTGGAGTTCTGCATTGGTACGTTCCAATGAGACAGGGAGGTTATGGAGGGGTATATGTTCAGGGCATATTTGTGTGTAGTTCTGCATTGGTATGTTCCAGTGAGACAGGGAGGTTATGGAGGGTACAGGTTCAGGGCATATTTGTGTGGAGTTCTTCAGTGGTACGGTCCAGAGAGACAGGGAGGTTATGGTCGGGTACATGTTCAGGGCATATTTGTGTGGAGTTCTGCATTGGTTCGTTCTAATGAGACAGGGAGGTTATGGAGGGGTACATGTTCAGGGCATATTTGTGTGGAGATCTGCATTGGTGCGTTCCAGTGAGACAAGGAGATTATGGGCGGGTACACGTAAAGGGCATATTTGTGTAGAATTCTGCATTGGTACGTTCCAGTGAGACAGGGAGGTTATGGAGGGTACCGGTTCAGTGCATATTTGTGCGGAGTTCTGCATTGGTACGTTCCAGTGTGACAGGGAGGTTATGGAGAGGTACAGGTTCAGGGCATATTTGTGTGGAGTTCTGCATTGGTACGTTCCACTGAAACAGGGAGGTTATGGAGGGTTACAGGTTCAGGGCACATTTGTGTGGAGTTCTGCATTGGTACGTTCCAGTGAGACAGGGAGGTTATGGAGGGTACAGGTTCAGGGCATATTTGTGTGGAGTTCTGCATTGGTACGTTCTAATGAGACAGGGAGGTTATGGAGGGGTACAGGTTCAGGGCAAATTTGTGTGGAGTTCTGCATTGGTACGTTCCATTGAGACAGTGAGGTTATGGAGGGGTACAGGTTCAGGGCAAATTTGTGTGCAGATCTGCATTGGTGCGTTCCAGTGAGACAAGGAGGTTATGGGCGGGTACACGTTCAGGGCATATTTGTGTGGTATTCTGCATTGGTACGTTCCAGTGAGACAGGGAGGTTATGGAGGGTACAGGTTCAGGGCATATTTGTGTGGTGTTCTGCATTGGTACGTTCCAGTGAGACAGGGTGGTTATGGAGGGGTACAGGTTCAGGGCAAATTTGTCTGGAGATCTGCATTGTTGCGTTCCAGTGAGACAGGGAGATAATGGGCGGGTACATGTAAAGGGCATATTTGTGTGGAATTCTGCATTGGTACGTTCCAGTGAGACAGGGAGGTTATGGAGGGTACAGGTTCAGGGCATATTTGTGTGGAGTTCTGCAGTGGTACGGTCCAGTGAGACAGGGAGGTTATGGTCGGGTACAGGTTCAGGACATATTTGTGTGGAGTTCTGCATTGGTACTTTCCAGTGAGACAGGGAGGTTATGGAGGGTACCGGTTCATGGCTTATTTGTGTGGAGTTCTGCAGTTGGACGATCCAATGAGACAGGGAGGTTATGGACGGGTACAGGTTCAGGGCATATTTGTGTGGAGTTCTGCATTGGTACGTTCCAGTGAGACAGGGAGGTTATGGAGGAGTACAGGTTCAGGGCAAATTTGTGTGGAGTTCTGCATTGGTGCGCTCCAGTGAGACAAGGAGGTTATGGAGGGGTACATGTTCAGGGCATATTTGTGTGTAGTTCTACATTGGTACGTTCCAGTGAGACAGGGAGGTTATGGAGGTTACAAGTTCAGGGAATATTTGTGTGGAGTTCTGCAGTGGTACGTTCCAGTGAGACAGGGAGCTTACGGTCGGGTACAGGTTCAGTGCATATTTGTGTGGAGTTCTGCATTGGTACTTTCCAGTGAGACAGGGAGGTTATGGAGTGTACAGGTTCATGGCATATTTGTGTGGAGTTCTGCATTGGTACGTTCCAGTGAGACAGGGAGTTTATGGAGGGGTACAGGTTCAGGGCAAATTTGTGTGGAGTTCTGCATTGGTACGTTCCATTGAGACAGTGAGGTTATGGAGGGGTACAGGTTCAGGGCAAATTTGTGTGGAGATCTGCATTGGTGCGTTCCAGTGAGACAAGGAGGTTATGGGCGGGTACACGTTCAGGGCATATTTGTGTGGTATTCTGCATTGGTACGTTCCAGTGAGACAGGGAGGTTATGGAGGGGTACAGGTTCAGGGCATATTTGTGTGTAGTTCTGCATTGGTACGTTCCAGTGAGACAGGGAGGTTATGGAGCGTACAGGTTCAGGGCATATTTGTGTGGTGTTCTGCATTGGTACGTTCCAGTGAGACAGGGAGGTTATGCACGGTTCAGGATCAGGGCATATTTGAGTGGAGTTCTGCATTGGTACGTTCCATTGAGACAGTGAGGTTATGGAGGGGTACAGGTTCAGGGCAAATTTGTGTGGAGTTCTGCATTGGTACGTTCCAATTAGACAGGGAGGTTATGGAGGGGTACATGTTCAGGGCATATTTGTGTGTAGTTCTGCATTGGTACGTTCCAGTGAGACAGGGAGGTTATGGAGGGTACAGGTTCAGGGCATATTTGTGTGGAGTTCTGCAGTGGTACGGTCCAGTGAGACAGGGAGGTTATGGTCGGGTACAGGTTCAGGGCATATTTGTGTGGAGTTCTGCATTGGTACTTTCCAGTGAGACAGGGAGGTTATGGAGGGTACCGGTTCATGGCATATTTGTGTGGAGTTCTGCAGTGGGACGATCCAATGAGAAAGGGAGGTTATGGACGGGTACAGGTTCAGGGCATATTTGTGTGGAGTTCTGCATTGGTACGTTCCAGTGAGACAGAGAGGTTATGGAGGAGTACAGGTTCAGGGCAAATTTGTGTGGAGTTCTGCATTGGTGCGCTCCAGTGAGACAAGGAGGTTATGGAGGGGTACAGGTTCAGGGCATATTTGTGTGGAGTTCTGCAGTGGTACGTTTGAGTGAGACAGGGAGGTTATGGTCGGGTGCAGGTTCAGTGCATATTTGTGTGGAGTTCTGCATTGGTACTTTCCAGTGAGACAAGGAGGTTATGAGCGGGTACAAGTTCAGGGCATTTTTGTGTGGAATTCTGCATTGGTACGTTCCAGTGAGACAGGGAGGTTATGGAGGGTACCGGTTCAGGGCAAATTTGTGTGGATTTCTGCATTGGTGCGTTCCAGTGAGACAAGGAGTTTATGGGCGGGTACACGTTCAGGGCATATTTGTGTGGTATTCTGCATTGGTACGTTCCAGTGAGACAGGGAGGTTATGGAGGGGTATAGGTTCAGGGCATATTTGTGTGTAGTTCTGCATTGGTACGTTCCAGTGAGACAGGGAGGTTATGGAGGGGACAGGTTCAGGGCATATTTGTGTGGAGTTCTGCATTGGTACGTTCCAGTGAGACAAGAGGTTATGCACGGTACAGGATCAGGGCATATTTGAGTGGAGTTCTGCATTGGTACGTTCCATTGAGACAGGGAGGTTATGGAGGGGTACAGGTTCAGGGCAAATTTGTGTGGAGATCTGCATTGGTGCGTTCCAGTGAGACAATGAGATTATGGGCGGGTACACGTAAAGGGCATATTTGTGTGGAATTCTACATTTGTACGTTCCAGTGAGACAGGGAAGTTATGGAGGGTACCGGTTCAGTGCATATTTGTGCGGAGTTCTGCATTGGTACGTTCCAGTGTGACAGGGAGGTTATGGAGAGGTACAGGTTCAGGGCATATTTGTGTGGAGTTCTGCATTGGTACGTTCCAATGAGACAGGGAGGTTATGGAGGGGTATATGTTCAGGGCATATTTGTGTGTAGTTCTGCATTGGTACGTTCCAGTGAGACAGGGAGGTTATGGAGGGTACAGGTTCAGGGCATATTTGTGTGGAGTTCTGCAGTGGTACGGTCCAGTGAGACAGGGAGGTTATGGTCGGGTACATGTTCAGGGCATATTTGTGTGGAGTTCTGCATTGGTACGTTCCAGTGAGACAGGGAGGTTATGGAGGGGTACAGGTTCAGGGCATATTTGTGTGTAGTTCTGCATTGGTACGTTCCAGTGAGACAGGGAGGTTATGGAGGGTACAGGTTCCGGGCATATTTGTGTGGTGTTCTGCATTGGTACGTTCCAGTGAGACAGGGAGGTTATGCACGGTTCAGGATCAGGGCATATTTGAGTGGAGTTCTGCATTGGTACGTTCCATTGAGACAGTGAGGTTATGGAGGGGTACAGGTTCAGGGCAAATTTGTGTGGAGTTCTGCATTGGTACGTTCCAATTAGACAGGGAGGTTATGGAGGGGTACATGTTCAGGGCATATTTGTGTGTAGTTCTGCATTGGTACGTTCCAGTGAGACAGGGAGGTTATGGAGGGTACAGGTTCAGGGCATATTTGTGTGGAGTTCTGCAGTGGTACGGTCCAGTGAGACAGGGAGGTTATGGTCGGGTACAGGTTCAGGGCATATTTGTGTGGAGTTCTGCATTGGTACTTTCCAGTGAGACAGGGAGGTTATGGAGGGTACCGGTTCATGGCATATTTGTGTGGAGTTCTGCAGTGGGACGATCCAATGAGAAAGGGAGGTTATGGACGGGTACAGGTTCAGGGCATATTTGTGTGGAGTTCTGCATTGGTACGTTCCAGTGAGACAAGGAGGTTATGGAGGGGTACAGGTTCAGGGCATATTTGTGTGGAGTTCTGCAGTGGTACGTTTGAGTGAGACAGGGAGGTTATGGTCGGGTACAGGTTCAGTGCATATTTGTGTGGAGTTCTGCATTGGTACTTTCCAGTGAGACAAGGAGGTTATGAGCGGGTACACGTTCAGGGCATTTTTGTGTGGAATTCTGCATTGGTACGTTCCAGTGAGACAGGGAGGTTATGGAGGGTACCGGTTCAGGGCAAATTTGTGTGGAGTTCTGCATTGGTGCGTTCCAGTGAGACAAGGAGTTTATGGGCGGGTACACGTTCAGGGCATATTTGTGTGGTATTCTGCATTGGTACGTTCCAGTGAGACAGGGAGGTTATGGAGGGGTATAGGTTCAGGGCATATTTGTGTGTAGTTCTGCATTGGTACGTTCCAGTGAGACAGGGAGGTTATGGAGGGTACAGGTTCAGGGCATATTTGTGTGGAGTTCTGCATTGGTACGTTCCAGTGAGACAGGGAGGTTATGGAGGGGTATAGGATCAGGGCATATTTGTGTGTAGTTCTGCATTGGTACGTTCCAGTGAGACAGGGAGGTTATGGAGGGTACAGGTTCAGGGCATATTTGTGTGGAGTTCTGCATTGGTACGTTCCAGTGAGACAAGAGGTTATGCACGGTGCAGGATCAGGGCATATTTGAGTGGAGTTCTGCATTGGTACGTTCCATTGAGACAGGGAGGTTATGGAGGGGTACAGGTTCAGGGCAAATTTGTGTGGAGATCTGCATTGTTGCGTTCCAGTGAGACAATGAGATTATGGGCGGGTACACGTAAAGGGCATATTTGTGTGGAATTCTACATTTGTACGTTCCAGTGAGACAGGGAAGTTATGGAGGGTACCGGTTCAGTGCATATTTGTGCGGAGTTCTGCATTGGTACGTTCCAGTGTGACAGGGAGGTTATGGAGAGGTACAGGTTCAGGGCATATTTGTGTGGAGTTCTGCATTGGTACGTTCCAATGAGACAGGGAGGTTATGGAGGGGTATATGTTCAGGGCATATTTGTGTGTAGTTCTGCATTGGTACGTTCCAGTGAGACAGGGAGGTTATGGAGGGTACAGGTTCAGGGCATATTTGTGTGGAGTTCTTCAGTGGTACGGTCCAGTGAGACAGGGAGGTTATGGTCGGGTACATGTTCAGGGCATATTTGTGTGGAGTTCTGCATTGGTTCGTTCTAATGAGACAGGGAGGTTATGGAGGGGTACATGTTCAGGGCATATTTGTGTGGAGATCTGCATTGGTGCGTTCCAGTGAGACAAGGAGATTATGGGCGGGTACACGTAAAGGGCATATTTGTGTAGAATTCTGCATTGGTACGTTCCAGTGAGACAGGGAGGTTATGGAGGGTACCGGTTCAGTGCATATTTGTGCGGAGTTCTGCATTGGTACGTTCCAGTGTGACAGGGAGGTTATGGAGAGGTACAGGTTCAGGGCATATTTGTGTGGAGTTCTGCATTGGTACGTTCCACTGAAACAGGGAGGTTATGGAGGGTTACAGGTTCAGGGCACATTTGTGTGGAGTTCTGCATTGGTACGTTCCAGTGAGACAGGGAGGTTATGGAGGGTACAGGTTCAGGGCATATTTGTGTGGAGTTCTGCATTGGTACGTTCTAATGAGACAGGGAGGTTATGGAGGGGTACAGGTTCAGGGCAAATTTGTGTGGAGTTCTGCATTGGTACGTTCCATTGAGACAGTGAGGTTATGGAGGGGTACAGGTTCAGGGCAAATTTGTGTGGAGATCTGCATTGGTGCGTTCCAGTGAGACAAGGAGGATATGGGCGGGTACACGTTCAGGGCATATTTGTGTGGTATTCTGCATTGGTACGTTCCAGTGAGACAGGGAGGTTATGGAGGGGTACAGGTTCAGGGCATATTTGTGTGTAGTTCTGCATTGGTACGTTCCAGTGAGACAGGGAGGTTATGGAGGGTACAGGTTCAGGGCATATTTGTGTGGTGTTCTGCATTGGTACGTTCCAGTGAGACAGGGAGGTTATGCACGGTTCAGGATCAGGGCATATTTGAGTGGAGTTCTGCATTGGTACGTTCCATTGAGACAGTGAGGTTATGGAGGGGTACAGGTTCAGGGCAAATTTGTGTGGAGTTCTGCATTGGTACGTTCCAATTAGACAGGGAGGTTATGGAGGGTACAGGTTCAGGGCATATTTGTGTGGAGTTCTGCAGTGGTACGGTCCAGTGAGACAGGGAGGTTATGGTCGGGTACAGGTTCAGGGCATATTTGTGTGGAGTTCTGCATTGGTACTTTCCAGTGAGACAGGGAGGTTATGGAGGGTACCGGTTCATGGCATATTTGTGTGGAGTTCTGCAGTGGGACGATCCAATGAGAAAGGGAGGTTATGGACGGGTACAGGTTCAGGGCATATTTGTGTGGAGTTCTGCATTGGTACGTTCCAGTGAGACAGAGAGGTTATGGAGGAGTACAGGTTCAGGGCAAATTTGTGTGGAGTTCTGCATTGGTGCGCTCCAGTGAGACAAGGAGGTTATGGAGGGGTACAGGTTCAGGGCATATTTGTGTGGAGTTCTGCAGTGGTACGTTTGAGTGAGACAGGGAGGTTATGGTCGGGTACAGGTTCAGTGCATATTTGTGTGGAGTTCTGCATTGGTACTTTCCAGTGAGACAAGGAGGTTATGAGCGGGTACACGTTCAGGGCATTTTTGTGTGGAATTCTGCATTGGTACGTTCCAGTGAGACAGGGAGGTTATGGAGGGTACCGGTTCAGGGCAAATTTGTGTGGAGTTCTGCATTGGTGCGTTCCAGTGAGACAAGGAGTTTATGGGCGGGTACACGTTCAGGGCATATTTGTGTGGTATTCTGCATTGGTACGTTCCAGTGAGACAGGGAGGTTATGGAGGGGTATAGGTTCAGGGCATATTTGTGTGTAGTTCTGCATTGGTACGTTCCAGTGAGACAGGGAGGTTATGGAGGGTACAGGTTCAGGGCATATTTGTGTGGAGTTCTGCATTGGTACGTTCCAGTGAGACAAGAGGTTATGCACGGTACAGGATCAGGGCATATTTGAGTGGAGTTCTGCATTGGTACGTTCCATTGAGACAGGGAGGTTATGGAGGGGTACAGGTTCAGGGCAAATTTGTGTGGAGATCTGCATTGGTGCGTTCCAGTGAGACAATGAGATTATGGGCGGGTACACGTAAAGGGCATATTTGTGTGGAATTCTACATTTGTACGTTCCAGTGAGACAGGGAAGTTATGGAGGGTACCGGTTCAGTGCATATTTGTGCGGAGTTCTGCATTGGTACGTTCCAGTGTGACAGGGAGGTTATGGAGAGGTACAGGTTCAGGGCATATTTGTGTGGAGTTCTGCATTGGTACGTTCCAATGAGACAGGGAGGTTATGGAGGGGTATATGTTCAGGGCATATTTGTGTGTAGTTCTGCATTGGTACGTTCCAGTGAGACAGGGAGGTTATGGAGGGTACAGGTTCAGGGCATATTTGTGTGGAGTTCTGCAGTGGTACGGTCCAGTGAGACAGGGAGGTTATGGTCGGGTACATGTTCAGGGCATATTTGTGTGGAGTTCTGCATTGGTTCGTTCTAATGAGACAGGGAGGTTATGGAGGGGTACATGTTCAGGGCATATTTGTGTGGAGATCTGCATTGGTGCGTTCCAGTGAGACAAGGAGATTATGGGCGGGTACACGTAAAGGGCATATTTGTGTAGAATTCTGCATTGGTACGTTCCAGTGAGACAGGGAGGTTATGCAGGGTACCGGTTCAGTGCATATTTGTGCGGAGTTCTGCATTGGTACGTTCCAGTGTGACAGGGAGGTTATGGAGAGGTACAGGTTCAGGGCATATTTGTGTGGAGTTCTGCATTGGTACGTTCCACTGAAACAGGGAGGTTATGGAGGGTTACAGGTTCAGGGCACATTTGTGTGGAGTTCTGCATTGGTACGTTCCAGTGAGACAGGGAGGTTATGGAGGGTACAGGTTCAGGGCATATTTGTGTGGAGTTCTGCATTGGTACGTTCTAATGAGACAGGGAGGTTATGGAGGGGTACAGGTTCAGGGCACATTTGTGTGGAGTTCTGCATTGGTACTTTCCAGTGAGACAGGGAGGTTATGGAGGGGTACAGGTTCCGGGCATATTTGTGTGGTGTTCTGCATTGGTACGTTCCAGTGAGACAGGGAGGTTATGCACGGTTCAGGATCAGGGCATATTTGAGTGGAGTTCTGCATTGGTACGTTCCATTGAGACAGTGAGGTTATGGAGGGGTACAGGTTCAGGGCAAATTTGTGTGGAGTTCTGCATTGGTACGTTCCAATTAGACAGGGAGGTTATGGAGGGGTACATGTTCAGGGCATATTTGTGTGTAGTTCTGCATTGGTACGTTCCAGTGAGACAGGGAGGTTATGGAGGGTACAGGTTCAGGGCATATTTGTGTGGAGTTCTGCAGTGGTACGGTCCAGTGAGACAGGGAGGTTATGGTCGGGTACAGGTTCAGGGCATATTTGTGTGGAGTTCTGCATTGGTACTTTCCAGTGAGACAGGGAGGTTATGGAGGGTACCGGTTCATGGCATATTTGTGTGGAGTTCTGCAGTGGGACGATCCAATGAGAAAGGGAGGTTATGGACGGGTACAGGTTCAGGGCATATTTGTGTGGAGTTCTGCATTGGTACGTTCCAGTGAGACAAGGAGGTTATGGAGGGGTACAGGTTCAGGGCATATTTGTGTGGAGTTCTGCAGTGGTACGTTTGAGTGAGACAGGGAGGTTATGGTCGGGTACAGGTTCAGTGCATATTTGTGTGGAGTTCTGCATTGGTACTTTCCAGTGAGACAAGGAGGTTATGAGCGGGTACACGTTCAGGGCATTTTTGTGTGGAATTCTGCATTGGTACGTTCCAGTGAGACAGGGAGGTTATGGAGGGTACCGGTTCAGGGCAAATTTGTGTGGAGTTCTGCATTGGTGCGTTCCAGTGAGACAAGGAGTTTATGGGCGGGTACACGTTCAGGGCATATTTGTGTGGTATTCTGCATTGGTACGTTCCAGTGAGACAGGGAGGTTATGGAGGGGTATAGGTTCAGGGCATATTTGTGTGTAGTTCTGCATTGGTACGTTCCAGTGAGACAGGGAGGTTATGGAGGGTACAGGTTCAGGGCATATTTGTGTGGAGTTCTGCATTGGTACGTTCCAGTGAGACAGGGAGGTTATGGAGGGGTATAGGATCAGGGCATATTTGTGTGTAGTTCTGCATTGGTACGTTCCAGTGAGACAGGGAGGTTATGGAGGGTACAGGTTCAGGGCATATTTGTGTGGAGTTCTGCATTGGTACGTTCCAGTGAGACAAGAGGTTATGCACGGTGCAGGATCAGGGCATATTTGAGTGGAGTTCTGCATTGGTACGTTCCATTGAGACAGGGAGGTTATGGAGGGGTACAGGTTCAGGGCAAATTTGTGTGGAGATCTGCATTGTTGCGTTCCAGTGAGACAATGAGATTATGGGCGGGTACACGTAAAGGGCATATTTGTGTGGAATTCTACATTTGTACGTTCCAGTGAGACAGGGAAGTTATGGAGGGTACCGGTTCAGTGCATATTTGTGCGGAGTTCTGCATTGGTACGTTCCAGTGTGACAGGGAGGTTATGGAGAGGTACAGGTTCAGGGCATATTTGTGTGGAGTTCTGCATTGGTACGTTCCAATGAGACAGGGAGGTTATGGAGGGGTATATGTTCAGGGCATATTTGTGTGTAGTTCTGCATTGGTACGTTCCAGTGAGACAGGGAGGTTATGGAGGGTACAGGTTCAGGGCATATTTGTGTGGAGTTCTTCAGTGGTACGGTCCAGTGAGACAGGGAGGTTATGGTCGGGTACATGTTCAGGGCATATTTGTGTGGAGTTCTGCATTGGTTCGTTCTAATGAGACAGGGAGGTTATGGAGGGGTACATGTTCAGGGCATATTTGTGTGGAGATCTGCATTGGTGCGTTCCAGTGAGACAAGGAGATTATGGGCGGGTACACGTAAAGGGCATATTTGTGTAGAATTCTGCATTGGTACGTTCCAGTGAGACAGGGAGGTTATGGAGGGTACCGGTTCAGTGCATATTTGTGCGGAGTTCTGCATTGGTACGTTCCAGTGTGACAGGGAGGTTATGGAGAGGTACAGGTTCAGGGCATATTTGTGTGGAGTTCTGCATTGGTACGTTCCACTGAAACAGGGAGGTTATGGAGGGTTACAGGTTCAGGGCACATTTGTGTGGAGTTCTGCATTGGTACGTTCCAGTGAGACAGGGAGGTTATGGAGGGTACAGGTTCAGGGCATATTTGTGTGGAGTTCTGCATTGGTACGTTCTAATGAGACAGGGAGGTTATGGAGGGGTACAGGTTCAGGGCAAATTTGTGTGGAGTTCTGCATTGGTACGTTCCATTGAGACAGTGAGGTTATGGAGGGGTACAGGTTCAGGGCAAATTTGTGTGGAGATCTGCATTGGTGCGTTCCAGTGAGACAAGGAGGATATGGGCGGGTACACGTTCAGGGCATATTTGTGTGGTATTCTGCATTGGTACGTTCCAGTGAGACAGGGAGGTTATGGAGGGGTACAGGTTCAGGGCATATTTGTGTGTAGTTCTGCATTGGTACGTTCCAGTGAGACAGGGAGGTTATGGAGGGTACAGGTTCAGGGCATATTTGTGTGGTGTTCTGCATTGGTACGTTCCAGTGAGACAGGGAGGTTATGCACGGTTCAGGATCAGGGCATATTTGAGTGGAGTTCTGCATTGGTACGTTCCATTGAGACAGTGAGGTTATGGAGGGGTACAGGTTCAGGGCAAATTTGTGTGGAGTTCTGCATTGGTACGTTCCAATTAGACAGGGAGGTTATGGAGGGTACAGGTTCAGGGCATATTTGTGTGGAGTTCTGCAGTGGTACGGTCCAGTGAGACAGGGAGGTTATGGTCGGGTACAGGTTCAGGGCATATTTGTGTGGAGTTCTGCATTGGTACTTTCCAGTGAGACAGGGAGGTTATGGAGGGTACCGGTTCATGGCATATTTGTGTGGAGTTCTGCAGTGGGACGATCCAATGAGAAAGGGAGGTTATGGACGGGTACAGGTTCAGGGCATATTTGTGTGGAGTTCTGCATTGGTACGTTCCAGTGAGACAGAGAGGTTATGGAGGAGTACAGGTTCAGGGCAAATTTGTGTGGAGTTCTGCATTGGTGCGCTCCAGTGAGACAAGGAGGTTATGGAGGGGTACAGGTTCAGGGCATATTTGTGTGGAGTTCTGCAGTGGTACGTTTGAGTGAGACAGGGAGGTTATGGTCGGGTACAGGTTCAGTGCATATTTGTGTGGAGTTCTGCATTGGTACTTTCCAGTGAGACAAGGAGGTTATGAGCGGGTACACGTTCAGGGCATTTTTGTGTGGAATTCTGCATTGGTACGTTCCAGTGAGACAGGGAGGTTATGGAGGGTACCGGTTCAGGGCAAATTTGTGTGGAGTTCTGCATTGGTGCGTTCCAGTGAGACAAGGAGTTTATGGGCGGGTACACGTTCAGGGCATATTTGTGTGGTATTCTGCATTGGTACGTTCCAGTGAGACAGGGAGGTTATGGAGGGGTATAGGTTCAGGGCATATTTGTGTGTAGTTCTGCATTGGTACGTTCCAGTGAGACAGGGAGGTTATGGAGGGTACAGGTTCAGGGCATATTTGTGTGGAGTTCTGCATTGGTACGTTCCAGTGAGACAAGAGGTTATGCACGGTACAGGATCAGGGCATATTTGAGTGGAGTTCTGCATTGGTACGTTCCATTGAGACAGGGAGGTTATGGAGGGGTACAGGTTCAGGGCAAATTTGTGTGGAGATCTGCATTGGTGCGTTCCAGTGAGACAATGAGATTATGGGCGGGTACACGTAAAGGGCATATTTGTGTGGAATTCTACATTTGTACGTTCCAGTGAGACAGGGAAGTTATGGAGGGTACCGGTTCAGTGCATATTTGTGCGGAGTTCTGCATTGGTACGTTCCAGTGTGACAGGGAGGTTATGGAGAGGTACAGGTTCAGGGCATATTTGTGTGGAGTTCTGCATTGGTACGTTCCAATGAGACAGGGAGGTTATGGAGGGGTATATGTTCAGGGCATATTTGTGTGTAGTTCTGCATTGGTACGTTCCAGTGAGACAGGGAGGTTATGGAGGGTACAGGTTCAGGGCATATTTGTGTGGAGTTCTGCAGTGGTACGGTCCAGTGAGACAGGGAGGTTATGGTCGGGTACATGTTCAGGGCATATTTGTGTGGAGTTCTGCATTGGTTCGTTCTAATGAGACAGGGAGGTTATGGAGGGGTACATGTTCAGGGCATATTTGTGTGGAGATCTGCATTGGTGCGTTCCAGTGAGACAAGGAGATTATGGGCGGGTACACGTAAAGGGCATATTTGTGTAGAATTCTGCATTGGTACGTTCCAGTGAGACAGGGAGGTTATGCAGGGTACCGGTTCAGTGCATATTTGTGCGGAGTTCTGCATTGGTACGTTCCAGTGTGACAGGGAGGTTATGGAGAGGTACAGGTTCAGGGCATATTTGTGTGGAGTTCTGCATTGGTACGTTCCACTGAAACAGGGAGGTTATGGAGGGTTACAGGTTCAGGGCACATTTGTGTGGAGTTCTGCATTGGTACGTTCCAGTGAGACAGGGAGGTTATGGAGGGTACAGGTTCAGGGCATATTTGTGTGGAGTTCTGCATTGGTACGTTCTAATGAGACAGGGAGGTTATGGAGGGGTACAGGTTCAGGGCACATTTGTGTGGAGTTCTGCATTGGTACTTTCCAGTGAGACAGGGAGGTTATGGAGGGGTACAGGTTCAGGGCATATTTGTGTGGTGTTCTGCAATGGTACGTTCCAGTGAGACAGGGAGGTTATGCACGGTACAGGATCAGGGCATATTTGAGTGGAGTTCGGCATTCGTGCTTTCCAGTGAGACAGGGAGGTTATGGAGGGGTACAGGTTCAGGGCATATTTGTGTGGAGTTCTGCATTGGTACGTTCCAGTGAGACAGGGAGGTTATGGAGGGGTACAGGTTCAGTGCATATTTGTGTGTAGTTCCTCATTGGTACGTTCCAGTGAGACAGGGAGGTTATGGAGGGTACAGGTTCAGGGCATCTTTGTGTGGAGTTCTGCATTGGTACGTTCCATTGAGACAGGGTGGTTATGGAGGGGTACAGGTTCAGGGCAAATTTGTCTGGAGATCTGCATTGGTGCGTTCCAGTGAGACAGGGAGATAATGGGCGGGTACACGTAAAGGGCATATTTGTGTGGAATTCTGCATTGGTACGTTCCAGTGAGACAGGGAGGTTATGGAGGGTACAGGTTTAGGGCATATTTGTGTGGAGTTCTGCAGTGGTACGGTCCAGTGAGACAGGGAGGTTATGGTCGGGTACAGGTTCAGGACATATTTGTGTGGAGTTCTGCATTGGTACTTTCCAGTGAGACAGGGAGGTTATGGAGGGTACCGGTTCATGGCTTATTTGTGTGGAGTTCTGCAGTGGGACGATCCAATGAGACAGGGAGGTTATGGACGGGTACAGGTTCAGGGCATATTTGTGTGGAGTTCTGCATTGGTACGTTCCAGTGAGACAGGGAGGTTATGGAGGAGTACAGGTTCAGGGCAAATTTGTGTGTAGTTCTACATTGGTACGTTCCAGTGAGACAGGGAGGTTATGGAGGTTACAAGTTCAGGGAATATTTGGGTGGAGTTCTGCAGTGGTACGTTCCAGTGAGACAGGGAGCTTATGGTCGGGTACAGGTTCAGTGCATATTTGTGTGGAGTTCTGCATTGGTACTTTCCAGTCAGACAGGGAGGTTATGGAGTGTACAGGTTCATGGCATATTTGTGTGGAGTTCTGCATTGGTACGTTCCAGTGAGACAGGGAGTTTATGGAGGGGTACAGGTTCAGGGCAAATTTGTGTGGAGTTCTGCATTGGTGCGTTCCAGTGAGACAAGGAGGTTATGGGCGGGTACACGTTCAGGGCATATTTGTGTGGTATTCTGCATTGGTACGTTCCAGTGAGACAGGGAGGTTATGGAGGGGTACAGGTTCAGGGCATATTTGTGTGTAGTTCTGCATTGGTACGTTCCAGTGAGACACGGAGGTTATGGAGGGTACAGGTTCAGGGCATATTTGTGTGGTGTTCTGCATTGGTACGTTCCAGTGAGACAGGGAGGTTATGCACGGTTCAGGATCAGGGCATATTTGAGTGGAGTTCTGCATTGGTACGTTCCATTGAGACAGTGAGGTTATGGAGGGGTACAGGTTCAGGGCAAATTTGTGTGGAGATCTGCATTGGTGCGTTCCAGTGAGACAAGGAGATTATGGGCGGGTACACGTAAAGGGCATATTTGTGTGGAATTCTGCATTGGTACGTTCCAGTGAGACAGGGAGTTTATGGAGGGTACCGGTTCAGTGCATATTTGTGCGGAGTTCTGCATTGGTACGTTCCAGTGTGACAGGGAGGTTATGGAGAGGTACAGGTTCAGGGCATATTTGTGTGGAGTTCTGCATTGTTACGTTCCACTGAAACAGGGAGGTTATGGAGGGTTACAGGTTCAGGGCACATTTGTGTGGAGTTCTGCATTGGTACGTTCCAATTAGACAGGGAGGTTATGGAGGGGTACATGTTCAGGGCATATTTGTGTGTAGTTCTGCATTGGTACGTTCCAGTGAGACAGGGAGGTTATGGAGGGTACATGTTCAGGGCATATTTGTGTGGAGTTCTGCAGTGGTACGGTCCAGTGAGACAGGGAGTTTATGGTCGGGTACAGGTTCAGGACATATTTGTGTGGAGTTCTGCATTGGTACTTTCCAGTGAGACAGGGAGGTTATGGAGGGTACCGGTTCATGGCATATTTGTGTGGAGTTCTGCAGTGGGACGATCCAATGAGAAAGGGAGGTTATGGAGGAGTACAGGTTCAGGGCAAATTTGTGTGGAGTTCTGCATTGGTGCGCTCCAGTGAGACAAGGAGGTTATGGAGGGGTACAGGTTCAGGGCATATTTGTGTGGAGTTCTGCAGTGGTACGTTCCAGTGAGACAGGGAGGTTATGGTCGGGTACAGGTTCAGTGCATATTTGTGTGGAGTTCTGCATTGGTACTTTCCAGTGAGACAAGGAGGTTATGGAGGGTACCGGTTCAGGGCAAATTTGTGTGGAGTTCTGCATTGGTGCGTTCCAGTGAGACAAGAGTTTATGGGCGGGTACATGTTCAGGGCATATTTGTGTGGAGTTCTGCATTGGTACGTTCCAGTGAGACAAGAGGTTATGCACGGTACAGGATCAGGGCATATTTGAGTGGAGTTCTGCATTGGTACGTTCCATTGAGACAGGGAGGTTATGGAGGGGTACAGGTTCAGGGCAAATTTGTGTGGAGATCTGCATTGGTGCGTTCCAGTGAGACAATGAGATTATGGGCGGGTACACGTAAAGGGCATATTTGTGTGGAATTCTACATTTGTACGTTCCAGTGAGACAGGGAGGTTATGGAGTGTACAGGTTCATGGCATATTTGTGCGGAGTTCTGCATTGGTACGTTCCAATGAGACAGGGAGGTTATGGTCGGGTACAGGTTCAGGACATATTTGTGTGGAGTTCTGCATTGGTACTTTCCAGTGAGACAGGGAGGTTATGGAGGGTACAGGTTCAGGGCATATTTGTGTGGAGTTCTGCAGTGGTACGGTCCAGTGAGACAGGGAGGTTATGGTCGGGTACATGTTCAGGGCATATTTGTGTGGAGGTCTGCATTGGTTCGTTCTAATGAGACAGGGAGGTTATGGAGGGGTACATGTTCAGGGCATATTTGTGTGGAGATCTGCATTGGTGCGTTCCAGTGAGACAAGGAGATTATGGGCGGGTACACGTAAAGGGCATATTTGTGTGGAATTCTGCATTGGTACGTTCCAGTGAGACAGGGAGGTTATGGAGGGTACCGGTGCAGTGCATATTTGTGCGGAGTTCTGCATTGGTACGTTCCAGTGTGACAGGGAGGTTATGGAGAGGTACAGGTTCAGGGCATATTTGTGTGGAGTTCTGCATTGGTACGTTCCACTGAAACAGGGAGGTTATGGAGGGTACAGGTTCAGGGCATATTTGTGTGGAGTTCTGCATTGCTACGTTCTAATGAGACAGGGAGGTTATGGAGGGGTACAGGTTCAGGGCACATTTGTGTGGAGTTCTGCATTGGTACTTTCCAGTGAGACAGGGAGGTTATGGAGGGGTACAGGTTCAGGGCATATTTGTGTGGTGTTCTGCAATGGTACGTTCCAGTGAGACAGGGAGGTTATGCACGGTACAGGATCAGGGCATATTTGAGTGGAGTTCGGCATTCGTGCTTTCCAGTGAGACAGGGAGGTTATGGAGGGGTACAGGTTCAGGGCATATTTGTGTGGAGTTCTGCATTGGTACGTTCCAGTGAGACAGGGAGGTTATGGAGGGGTACAGGTTCAGGGCAAATTTGTGTTGAGTTCTGCATTGGTGCGTTCCAGTGAGACAAGGAGGTTATGGGCGGGTACACGTTCAGGGCATATTTGTGTGGAATTCTGCATTGGTACGTTCCCGTGAGACAGGGACGTTATTGAGGGGTACAGGTTCAGGGCAAATTTGTGTGGCGTTCTGCATTGGTGCGTTCCAGTGAGACAAGGAGGTTATGGGCGGGTACACGTAAAGGGCATATTTGTGTGGTATTCTTCATTGGTACGTTCCAGTGAGACAGGGAGGTTATGGAGGGTACCGATTCAGTGCATATTTGTGCGGAGTTCTGCATTGGTACGTTCCAGTGTGACAGGGAGGTTATGGAGAGGTACAGGTTCAGGGCATATTTGTGTGGAGTTCTGCATTGGTACGTTCCACTGAAACAGGGAGGTTATGGAGGGTTACAGGTTCAGGGGACATTTGTGTGGAGTTCTGCATTGGTACGTTCCAATGAGACAGGGAGGTTATGGAGGGGTACATGTTCAGGGCATATTTGTGTGTAGTTCTGCATTGGTACGTTCCAGTGAGACAGGGAGGTTATGGAGGGTACAGGTTCAGGGCATATTTGTGTGGAGTTCTGCATTGGTACGTTCTAATGAGACAGGGAGGTTATGGAGGGGTACAGGTTCAGGGCACATTTGTGTGGAGTTCTGCATTGGTACGTTCCAGTGAGACAGCGAGGTTAAGGAGGGTACAGGTTCAGCGCATATTTGTGTGGAGTTCTGCAGTGGTACGGTCCAGTGAGACAGGGAGATTATGGTCGGGTACAGGTTCAGGGCATATATGTGTGGTGTTCTGCAATGGTACGTTCCAGTGAGACAAGGAGGTTATGGGCGGGAACACGTTCAGGGCATATTTGTGTGGCGTTCTGCAATGGTGCATTCCGGTGTGACATGGAGGTTATGGAGCGGTACAGTTTCATGGCATATTTGAGTGTAGTTCTGCATTGGTACGTTCCAGTGAGACAGGGAGGTTATGGAGGGTACAGGTTCAGGGCATATTTGTGTGATGTTCTGCATTGGCACGTTCCAGTCAGATTGGGAGGTTATGGAGGGGTACAGGTTCAGGGCATATTTGTGTGTAGTTCTGCATTGGTACGTTCCAGTGAGACATGGAGGTTATGGAGGGTACAGGTTCAGGGCATATTTGTGTGGAGTTCTGCAGTGGTACGTTCCAGTGAGACAGGGAGGTTATGGTCGGGCACAGGTTCAGTGCATATTTGTGTGGAGTTCTGCATTGGTACTTTCCAGTGAGACAGGGAGGTTATGGAGGGTACTGGTTCATGGCATATTTGTGTGGAGTTCTTCAGTGGGACGATCCAATGAGACAGGGAGGCTATGGTCCGGTACAGGTTCAGGGCAAATTGTGTAGAGTTCTGCATGGGTGCGTTCCAGTGAGACAAGGAGGTTATGGGCGGGTACACGTTCAGGGCATATTTGTGTGGAATTCTGCATTGGTACGTTCCAGTGAGACAGGGAGGTTATGGAGGGGTACAGGTTCACGGCATATTTTTTGTTGTTCTGCATTGGTACGTTCCAGTGAGACAGGCAGGTTATGCAGGGGTACAGGTTCAGGGCATATTTGTTTGTAGTTCTGCATTGGTACGTTCCAGTGAGACAGGGAGGTTATGGAGGGTACAGATTCAGGGCATATTTGTGTGGAGTTCTGCAGTGGTACGTTCCAGTGAGACAGGGAGGTTATGGTCGGGTACAGGTTCAGGGCATATTTGTGTGGAGTTCTGCATTGGTACTTTCCAGTGAGACAGGGAGGTTATGGAGGGGTACAGGTTCAGGGCATATTTGTGTGGTGTTCTGCAATGGTACGTTCCAGTGAGACAGAGAGGTTATGCACGGTACAGGATCAGTGCATATTTGAGTGGAGTTCGGCATTCGTGCTTTCCAGTGAGACAGGGAGGTTATGGAGGGGTACAGGTTCAGGGCATATTTGTGTGGAGTTCTGCATTGGTACGTTCCAGTGAGACAGGGAGGTTATGGAGGGGTACAGGTTCAGGGCAAATTTGTGTTGAGTTCTGCATTGGTGCGTTCCAGTGAGACAAGGAGGTTATGGGCGGGTACACGTTCAGGGCATATTTGTGTGGAATTCTGCATTGGTACGTTCCCGTGAGACAGGGACGTTATTGAGGGGTACAGGTTCAGGGCAAATTTGTGTGGCGTTCTGCATTGGTACGTTCCAGTGAGACAGGGAGGTTATGGAGGAGTACAGGTTCAGGGCAAATTTGTGTGGAGTTCTGCATTGGTGCGCTCCAGTGAGACAAGGAGGTTATGGAGGGGTACATGTTCAGGGCATATTTGTGTGTAGTTCTACATTGGTACGTTCCAGTGAGACAGGGAGGTTATGGAGGTTACAAGTTCAGGGAATATTTGTGTGGAGTTCTGCAGTGGTACGTTCCAGTGAGACAGGGAGCTTATGGTCGGGTACAGGTTCAGTGCATATTTGTGTGGAGTTCTGCATTGGTACTTTCCAGTGAGACAGGGAGGTTATGGAGTGTACAGGTTCATGGCATATTTGTGTGGAGTTCTGCATTGGTACGTTCCAGTGAGACAGGGAGTTTATGGAGGGGTACAGGTTCAGGGCAAATTTGTGTGGAGTTCTGCATTGGTGCGTTCCAGTGAGACAAGGAGGTTATGGGCGGGTACACGTTCAGGGCATATTTGTGTGGTATTCTGCATTGGTACGTTCCAGTGAGACAGGGAGGTTATGGAGGGGTACAGGTTCAGTGCATATTTGTGTGTAGTTCTGCATTGGTACGTTCCAGTGAGACAGGGAGGTTATGGAGGGTACAGGTTCAGGGCATCTTTGTGTGGAGTTCTGCATTGGTACGTTCCAGTGAGACAGGGAGGTTATGCACGGTACAGGATCAGGGCATATTTGAGTGGAGTTCTGCATTGGTACGTTCCATTGAGACAGGGTGGTTATGGAGGGGTACAGGTTCAGGGCAAATTTGTCTGGAGATCTGCATTGGTGCGTTCCAGTGAGACAGGGAGATAATGGGCGGGTACACGTAAAGGGCATATTTGTGTGGAATTCTGCATTGGTACGTTCCAGTGAGACAGGGAGGTTATGGAGGGTTCAGGTTCAGGGCATATTTGTGTGGAGTTCTGCAGTGGTACGGTCCAGTGAGACAGGGAGGTTATGGTCGGGTACAGGTTCAGGACATATTTGTGTGGAGTTCTGCATTGGTACTTTCCAGTGAGACAGGGAGGTTATGGAGGGTACCGGTTCATGGCTTATTTGTGTGGAGTTCTGCAGTGGGACAATCCAATGAGACAGGGAGGTTATGGACGGGTACAGGTTCAGGGCATATTTGTGTGAAGTTCTGCATTGGTACGTTCCAGTGAGACAGGGAGGTTATGGAGGAGTACAGGTTCAGGGCAAATTTGTGTGGAGTTCTGCATTGGTGCGCTCCAGTGAGACAAGGAGGTTATGGAGGGGTACATGTTCAGGGCATATTTGTGTGTAGTTCTACATTGGTACGTTCCAGTGAGACAGGGAGGTTATGGAGGTTACAAGTTCAGGGAATATTTGTGTGGAGTTCTGCAGTGGTACGTTCCAGTGAGACAGGGAGCTTATGGTCGGGTACAGGTTCAGTGCATATTTGTGTGGAGTTCTGCATTGGTACTTTCCAGTGAGACAGGGAGGTTATGGAGTGTATAGGTTCATGGCATATTTGTGTGGAGTTCTGCATTGGTACGTTCCAGTGAGACAGGGAGTTTATGGAGGGGTACAGGTTCAGGGCAAATTTGTGTGGAGTTCTGCATTGGTGCGTTCCAGTGAGACAAGGAGGTTATGGGCGGGTACACGTTCAGGGCATATTTGTGTGGTATTCTGCATTGGTACGTTCCAGTGAGACAGGGAGGTTATGGAGGGGTACAGGTTCAGTGCATATTTGTGTGTAGTTCTGCATTGGTACGTTCCAGTGAGACAGGGAGGTTATGGAGGGTACAGGTTCAGGGCATCTTTGTGTGGAGTTCTGCATTGGTACGTTCCAGTGAGACAGGGAGGTTATGCACGGTACAGGATCAGGGCATATTTGAGTGGAGTTCTGCATTGGTACGTTCCATTGAGACAGGGTGGTTATGGAGGGGTACAGGTTCAGGGCAAATTTGTCTGGAGATCTGCATTGGTGCGTTCCAGTGAGACAGGGAGATAATGGGCGGGTACACGTAAAGGGCATATTTGTGTGGAATTCTGCATTGGTACGTTCCAGTGAGACAGGGAGGTTATGGAGGGTTCAGGTTCAGGGCATATTTGTGTGGAGTTCTGCAGTGGTACGGTCCAGTGAGACAGGGAGGTTATGGTCGGGTACAGGTTCAGGACATATTTGTGTGGAGTTCTGCATTGGTACTTTCCAGTGAGACAGGGAGGTTATGGAGGGTACCGGTTCATGGCTTATTTGTGTGGAGTTCTGCAGTGGGACGATCCAATGAGACAGGGAGGTTATGGACGGGTACAGGTTCAGGGCATATTTGTGTGGAGTTCTGCATTGGTACGTTCCAGTGAGACAGGGAGGTTACGGAGGAGTACAGGTTCAGGGCAAATTTGTGTGGAGTTCTGCATTGGTGCGCTCCAGTGAGACAAGGAGGTTATGGAGGGGTACATGTTCAGGGCATATTTGTGTGTAGTTCTACATTGGTACGTTCCAGTGAGACAGGGAGGTTATGGAGGTTACAAGTTCAGGGAATATTTGTGTGGAGTTCTGCAGTGGTACGTTCCAGTGAGACAGGGAGCTTATGGTCGGGTACAGGTTCAGTGCATATTTGTGTGGAGTTCTGCATTGGTACTTTCCAGTGAGACAGGGAGGTTATGGAGTGTACAGGTTCATGGCATATTTGTGTGGAGTTCTGCATTGGTACGTTCCAGTGAGACAGGGAGTTTATGGAGGGGTACAGGTTCAGGGCAAATTTGTGTGGAGTTCTGCATTGGTGCGTTCCAGTGAGACAAGGAGGTTATGGGCGGGTACACGTTCAGGGCATATTTGTGTGGTATTCTGCATTGGTACGTTCCAGTGAGACAGGGAGGTTATGGCGGGGTACAGGTTCAGTGCATATTTGTGTGTAGTTCTGCATTGGTACGTTCCAGTGAGACAGGGAGGTTATGGAGGGTACAGGTTCAGGGCATCTTTGTGTGGAGTTCTGCATTGGTACGTTCCAGTGAGACAGGGAGGTTATGCACGGTACAGGATCAGGGCATATTTGAGTGGAGTTCTGCATTGGTACGTTCCATTGAGACAGGGTGGTTATGGAGGGGTACAGGTTCAGGGCAAATTTGTCTGGAGATCTGCATTGGTGCGTTCCAGTGAGACAGGGAGGTTATGGAGGGTTCAGGTTCAGGGCATATTTGTGTGGAGTTCTGCAGTGCTACGGTCCAGTGAGACAGGGAGGTTATGGTCGGGTACAGGTTCAGGACATATTTGTGTGGAGTTCTGCATTGGTACTTTCCAGTGAGACAGGGAGGTTATGGAGGGTACCGGTTCATGGCTTATTTGTGTGGAGTTCTGCAGTGGGACAATCCAATGAGACAGGGAGGTTATGGACGGGTACAGGTTCAGGGCATATTTGTGTGGAGTTCTGCATTGGTACGTTCCAGTGAGACAGGGAGGTTATGGAGGAGTACAGGTTCAGGGCAAATTTGTGTGGAGTTCTGCATTGGTGCGCTCCAGTGAGACAAGGAGGTTATGGAGGGGTACATGTTCAGGGCATATTTGTGTGTAGTTCTACATTGGTACGTTCCAGTGAGACAGGGAGGTTATGGAGGTTACAAGTTCAGGGAATATTTGTGTGGAGTTCTGCAGTGGTACGTTCCAGTGAGACAGGGAGCTTATGGTCGGGTACAGGTTCAGTGCATATTTGTGTGGAGTTCTGCATTGGTACTTTCCAGTGAGACAGGGAGGTTATGGAGTGTACAGGTTCATGGCATATTTGTGTGGAGTTCTGCATTGGTACGTTCCAGTGAGACAGGGAGTTTATGGAGGGGTACAGGTTCAGGGCAAATTTGTGTGGAGTTCTGCATTGGTGCGTTCCAGTGAGACAAGGAGGTTATGGGCGGGTACACGTTCAGGGCATATTTGTGTGGTATTCTGCATTGGTACGTTCCAGTGAGACAGGGAGGTTATGGAGGGGTACAAGTTCAGGGCATATTTGTGTGTAGTTCTGCATTGGTACGTTCCAGTGAGACAGGGAGGTTATGGAGGGTACAGGTTCAGGGCATATTTGTGTGGTGTTCTGCATTGGTACGTTCCAGTGAGACAGGGAGGTTATGCACGGTTCAGGATCAGGGCATATTTGAGTGGAGTTCTGCATTGGTACGTTCCATTGAGACAGTGAGGTTATGGAGGGGTACAGGTTCAGGGCAAATTTGTGTGGAGATCTGCATTGGTGCGTTCCAGTGAGACAAGGAGATTATGGGCGGGTACACGTAAAGGGCATATTTGTGTGGAATTCTGCATTGGTACGTTCCAGTGAGACAGGGAGGTTATGGAGGGTACCGGTTCAGTGCATATTTGTGCGGAGTTCTGCATTGGTACGTTCCAGTGTGACAGGGAGGTTATGGAGAGGTACAGGTTCAGGGCATATTTGTGTGGAGTTCTGCATTGTTACGTTCCACTGAAACAGGGAGGTTATGGAGGGTTACAGGTTCAGGGCACATTTGTGTGGAGTTCTGCATTGGTACGTTCCAATTAGACAGGGAGGTTATGGAGGGGTACATGTTCAGGGCATATTTGTGTGTAGTTCTGCATTGGTACGTTCCAGTGAGACAGGGAGGTTATGGAGGGTACAGGTTCAGGGCATATTTGTGTGGAGTTCTGCAGTGGTACGGTCCAGTGAGACAGGGAGGTTATGGTCGGGTACAGGTTCAGGGCATATTTGTGTGGAGTTCTGCATTGGTACTTTCCAGTGAGACAGGGAGGTTATGGAGGGTACCGGTTCATGGCATATTTGTGTGGAGTTCTGCAGTGCGACGATCCAATGAGAAAGGGAGGTTATGGACGGGTACAGGTTCAGGGCATATTTGTGTGGAGTTCTGCATTGGTACGTTCCAGTGAGACAGAGAGGTTATGGAGGAGTGCAGGTTCAGGGCAAATTTGTGTGGAGTTCTGCATTGGTGCGCTCCAGTGAGACAAGGAGGTTATGGAGGGGTACAGGTTCAGGGCATATTTGTGTGGAGTTCTGCAGTGGTACGTTCCAGTGAGACAGGGAGGTTATGGTCGGGTACAGGTTCAGTGCATATTTGTGTGGAGTTCTGCATTGGTACTTTCCAGTGAGACAAGGAGGTTATGAGCGGGTACACGTTCAGGGCATTTTTGTGTGGAATTCTGCATTGGTACGTTCCAGTGAGACAGGGAGGTTATGGAGGGTACCGGTTCAGGGCAAATTTGTGTGGAGTTCTGCATTGGTGCGTTCCAGTGAGACAAGGAGTTTATGGGCGGGTACACGTTCAGGGCATATTTGTGTGGTATTCTGCATTGGTACGTTCCAGTGAGACAGGGAGGTTATGGAGGGGTATAGGTTCAGGGCATATTTGTGTGGAGTTCTGCATTGGTACTTTCCAGTGAGACAGGGAGGTTATGGAGTTTACAGGTTCATGGCATATTTGTGTGGAGTTCTGCATTGGTACGTTCCATTGAGACAGGGAGGTTATGGAGGGGTACAGGTTCAGGGCAAATTTGTGTGGAGATCTGCATTGGTGCGTTCCAGTGAGACAATGAGATTATGGGCGGGTACACGTAAAGGGCATATTTGTGTGGAATTCTACATTTGTACGTTCCAGTGAGACAGGGAAGTTATGGAGGGTACCGGTTCAGTGCATATTTGTGCGGAGTTCTGCATTGGTACGTTCCAGTGTGACAGGGAGGTTATGGAGAGGTACAGGTTCAGGGCATATTTGTGTGAAGTTCTGCATTGGTACGTTCCAATGAGACAGGGAGGTTATGGAGGGGTATATGTTCAGGGCATATTTGTGTGTAGTTCTGCATTGGTACGTTCCAGTGAGACAGGGAGGTTATGGAGGGTACAGGTTCAGGGCATATTTGTGTGGAGTTCTGCAGTGGTACGGTCCAGTGAGACAGGGAGGTTATGGTCGGGTACATGTTCAGGGCATATTTGTGTGGAGTTCTGCATTGGTTCGTTCTAATGAGACAGGGAGGTTATGGAGGGGTACATGTTCAGGGCATATTTGTGTGTAGTTCTGCATTGGTACGTTCCAGTGAGACAGGGAGATTATGGTCGGGTACAGGTTCAGGGCATATTTGTGTGGAGTTCTGCATTGGTACGTTCCAATGAGACAGGGAGGTTATGGAGGGGTACATGTTCAGGGCATATTTGTGTGTAGTTCTGCATTGGTACGTTCCAGTGAGACAGGGAGGTTATGGAGGGTTACAGGTTCAGGGCACATTTGTGTGGAGTTCTGCATTGCTACGTTCCAACGAGACAGGGAGGTTATGGAGGGGTACACGTTCAGGCCATATTTGTGTGTAGTTCTGCATTGGTACGTTGCAGTGAGACAGGGAGGTTATGGAGGGTACAGGTTCAGGGCACATTTGTGTGGAGTACTGCATTGGTACGTTCCAACGAGACAGGGAGGTTATGGAGGGGTACATGTTCAGGCCATATTTGTGTGTAGTTCTGCATTGGTACGTTCCAGTGAGACAGGGAGATAATGGGCGGGTACACGTAAAGGGCGTATTTGTGTGGAATTCTGCATTGGTACGTTCCAGTGAGACAGGGAGGTTATGGAGGGTTCAGGTTCAGGGCATATTTGTGTGGAGTTCTGCAGTGGTACGGTCCAGTGAGACAGGGAGGTTATGGTCGGGTACAGGTTCAGGACATATTTGTGTGGAGTTCTGCATTGGTACTTTCCAGTGAGACAGGGAGGTTATGGAGGGTACCGGTTCATGGCTTATTTGTGTGGAGTTCTGCAGTGGGACGATCCAATGAGACAGGGAGGTTATGGACGGGTACAGGTTCAGGGCATATTTGTGTGGAGTTCTGCATTGGTACGTTCCAGTGAGACAGGGAGGTTACGGAGGAGTACAGGTTCAGGGCAAATTTGTGTGGAGTTCTGCATTGGTGCGCTCCAGTGAGACAAGGAGGTTATGGAGGGGTACATGTTCAGGGCATATTTGTGTGTAGTTCTACATTGGTACGTTCCAGTGAGACAGGGAGGTTATGGAGGTTACAAGTTCAGGGAATATTTGTGTGGAGTTCTGCAGTGGTACGTTCCAGTGAGACAGGGAGCTTATGGTCGGGTACAGGTTCAGTGCATATTTGTGTGGAGTTCTGCATTGGTACTTTCCAGTGAGACAGGGAGGTTATGGAGTGTACAGGTTCATGGCATATTTGTGTGGAGTTCTGCATTGGTACGTTCCAGTGAGACAGGGAGTTTATGGAGGGGTACAGGTTCAGGGCAAATTTGTGTGGAGTTCTGCATTGGTGCGTTCCAGTGAGACAAGGAGGTTATGGGCGGGTACACGTTCAGGGCATATTTGTGTGGTATTCTGCATTGGTACGTTCCAGTGAGACAGGGAGGTTATGGCGGGGTACAGGTTCAGTGCATATTTGTGTGTAGTTCTGCATTGGTACGTTCCAGTGAGACAGGGAGGTTATGGAGGGTACAGGTTCAGGGCATCTTTGTGTGGAGTTCTGCATTGGTACGTTCCAGTGAGACAGGGAGGTTATGCACGGTACAGGATCAGGGCATATTTGAGTGGAGTTCTGCATTGTTACGTTCCATTGAGACAGGGTGGTTATGGAGGGGTACAGGTTCAGGGCAAATTTGTCTGGAGATCTGCATTGGTGCGTTCCAGTGAGACAGGGAGGTTATGGAGGGTTCAGGTTCAGGGCATATTTGTGTGGAGTTCTGCAGTGCTACGGTCCAGTGAGACAGGGAGGTTATGGTCGGGTACAGGTTCAGGACATATTTGTGTGGAGTTCTGCATTGGTACTTTCCAGTGAGACAGGGAGGTTATGGAGGGTACCGGTTCATGGCTTATTTGTGTGGAGTTCTGCAGTGGGACAATCCAATGAGACAGGGAGGTTATGGACGGGTACAGGTTCAGGGCATATTTGTGTGGAGTTCTGCATTGGTACGTTCCAGTGAGACAGGGAGGTTATGGAGGAGTACAGGTTCAGGGCAAATTTGTGTGGAGTTCTGCATTGGTGCGCTCCAGTGAGACAAGGAGGTTATGGAGGGGTACATGTTCAGGGCATATTTGTGTGTAGTTCTACATTGGTACGTTCCAGTGAGACAGGGAGGTTATGGAGGTTACAAGTTCAGGGAATATTTGTGTGGAGTTCTGCAGTGGTACGTTCCAGTGAGACAGGGAGCTTATGGTCGGGTACAGGTTCAGTGCATATTTGTGTGGAGTTCTGCATTGGTACTTTCCAGTGAGACAGGGAGGTTATGGAGTGTACAGGTTCATGGCATATTTGTGTGGAGTTCTGCATTGGTACGTTCCAGTGAGACAGGGAGTTTATGGAGGGGTACAGGTTCAGGGCAAATTTGTGTGGAGTTCTGCATTGGTGCGTTCCAGTGAGACAAGGAGGTTATGGGCGGGTACACGTTCAGGGCATATTTGTGTGGTATTCTGCATTGGTACGTTCCAGTGAGACAGGGAGGTTATGGAGGGGTACAAGTTCAGGGCATATTTGTGTGTAGTTCTGCATTGGTACGTTCCAGTGAGACAGGGAGGTTATGGAGGGTACAGGTTCAGGGCATATTTGTGTGGTGTTCTGCATTGGTACGTTCCAGTGAGACAGGGAGGTTATGCACGGTTCAGGATCAGGGCATATTTGAGTGGAGTTCTGCATTGGTACGTTCCATTGAGACAGTGAGGTTATGGAGGGGTACAGGTTCAGGGCAAATTTGTGTGGAGATCTGCATTGGTGCGTTCCAGTGAGACAAGGAGATTATGGAGGGTACCGGTTCAGTGCATATTTGTGCGGAGTTCTGCATTGGTACGTTCCAGTGTGACAGGGAGGTTATGGAGAGGTACAGGTTCAGGGCATATTTGTGTGGAGTTCTGCATTGTTACGTTCCACTGAAACAGGGAGGTTATGGAGGGTTACAGGTTCAGGGCACATTTGTGTGGAGTTCTGCATTGGTACGTTCCAATTAGACAGGGAGGTTATGGAGGGGTACATGTTCAGGGCATATTTGTGTGTAGTTCTGCATTGGTACGTTCCAGTGAGACAGGGAGGTTATGGAAGGTACAGGTTCAGGGCATATTTGTGTGGAGTTCTGCAGTGGTACGGTCCAGTGAGACAGGGAGGTTATGGTCGGGTACAGGTTCAGGGCATATTTGTGTGGAGTTCTGCATTGGTACTTTCCAGTGAGACAGGGAGGTTATGGAGGGTACCGGTTCATGGCATATTTGTGTGGAGTTCTGCAGTGCGACGATCCAATGAGAAAGGGAGGTTATGGACGGGTACAGGTTCAGGGCATATTTGTGTGGAGTTCTGCATTGGTACGTTCCAGTGAGACAGAGAGGTTATGGAGGAGTGCAGGTTCAGGGCAAATTTGTGTGGAGTTCTGCATTGGTGCGCTCCAGTGAGACAAGGAGGTTATGGAGGGGTACAGGTTCAGGGCATATTTGTGTGGAGTTCTGCAGTGGTACGTTCCAGTGAGACAGGGAGGTTATGGTCGGGTACAGGTTCAGTGCATATTTGTGTGGAGTTCTGCATTGGTACTTTCCAGTGAGACAAGGAGGTTATGAGCGGGTACACGTTCAGGGCATTTTTGTGTGGAATTCTGCATTGGTACGTTCCAGTGAGACAGGGAGGTTATGGAGGGTACCGGTTCAGGGCAAATTTGTGTGGAGTTCTGCATTGGTGCGTTCCAGTGAGACAAGGAGTTTATGGGCGGGTACACGTTCAGGGCATATTTGTGTGGTATTCTGCATTGGTACGTTCCAGTGAGACAGGGAGGTTATGGAGGGGTATAGGTTCAGGGCATATTTGTGTGGAGTTCTGCATTGGTACTTTCCAGTGAGACAGGGAGGTTATGGAGTTTACAGGTTCATGGCATATTTGTGTGGAGTTCTGCATTGGTACGTTCCATTGAGACAGGGAGGTTATGGAGGGGTACAGGTTCAGGGCAAATTTGTGTGGAGATCTGCATTGGTGCGTTCCAGTGAGACAATGAGATTATGGGCGGGTACACGTAAAGGGCATATTTGTGTGGAATTCTACATTTGTACGTTCCAGTGAGACAGGGAAGTTATGGAGGGTACCGGTTCAGTGCATATTTGTGCGGAGTTCTGCATTGGTACGTTCCAGTGTGACAGGGAGGTTATGGAGAGGTACAGGTTCAGGGCATATTTGTGTGAAGTTCTGCATTGGTACGTTCCAATGAGACAGGGAGGTTATGGAGGGGTATATGTTCAGGGCTTATTTGTGTGTAGTTCTGCATTGGTACGTTCCAGTGAGACAGGGAGGTTATGGAGGGTACAGGTTCAGGGCATATTTGTGTGGAGTTCTGCAGTGGTACGGTCCAGTGAGACAGGGAGGTTATGGTCGGGTACATGTTCAGGGCATATTTGTGTGGAGTTCTGCATTGGTTCGTTCTAATGAGACAGGGAGGTTATGGAGGGGTACATGTTCAGGGCATATTTGTGTGTAGTTCTGCATTGGTACGTTCCAGTGAGACAGGGAGATTATGGTCGGGTACAGGTTCAGGGCATATTTGTGTGGAGTTCTGCATTGGTACGTTCCAATGAGACAGGGAGGTTATGGAGGGGTACATGTTCAGGGCATATTTGTGTGTAGTTCTGCATTGGTACGTTCCAGTGAGACAGGGAGGTTATGGAGGGTTACAGGTTCAGGGCACATTTGTGTGGAGTTCTGCATTGCTACGTTCCAACGAGACAGGGAGGTTATGGAGGGGTACACGTTCAGGCCATATTTGTGTGTAGTTCTGCATTGGTACGTTGCAGTGAGACAGGGAGGTTATGGAGGGTACAGGTTCAGGGCACATTTGTGTGGAGTACTGCATTGGTACGTTCCAACGAGACAGGGAGGTTATGGAGGGGTACATGTTCAGGCCATATTTGTGTGTAGTTCTGCATTGGTACGTTCCAGTGAGACAGGGAGGTTATGGAGGGTACAGGTTCAGGGCATATTTGTGTGGAGTTCTGCAGTGGTACGGTCCAGTGAGACAGGGAGGTTATGGTCGGGTACAGGTTTAGGGCATATTTGTGTGGAGTTCTGCATTGGTACTTTCCAGTGAGACAGGGAGGTTATGGAGGGTACCGGTTCATGGCATAATTGTGTGGAGTTCTGCAGTGGGACGATCCAATGAGACAGGGAGGTTATGGACGGGGACAGGTTCAGGGCATATTTGTGTGGAGTTCTGCATTGGTACGTTCCAGTGAGACAGGGAGGTTATGGAGGAGTACAGGTTCAGGGCAAATTTGTGTGGAGTTCTGCATTGGTGCGCTCCAGTGAGACAAGGAGGTTATGGAGGGGTACAGGTTCAGGGCATATTTGTGTGTAGTTCTACATTGGTACGTTCCAGTGAGACAGGGAGGTTATGGAGGTTACAGGTTCAGGGCATATTTGTGTGGAGTTCTGCATTGGTACTTTCCAGTGAGACAGGGAGGTTATGGAGTGTACAGGTTCATGGCATATTTGTGTGGAGTTCTGCAGTGGGACGATCCAATGAGACAGGGAGGTTATGGAGGGGTACAGGTTCAGGCCATATTTGTGTGTAGTTCTGCATTGGTACGTTCCAGTGAGACAGGGAGGTTATGGAGGGTATAGGTTCAGGGCATATTTGTGTGGAGTTCTGCAGTGGTACGGTCCAGTGAGACAGGGAGGTTATGGTCGGGTACAGGTTCAGGGCATATTTGTGTGGAGTTCTGCATTGGTACTTTCCAGTGAGACAGGGAGGTTATGGAGGGTACCGGTTCATGGCATAATTGTGTGGAGTTCTGCAGTGGGACGATCCAATGAGACAGGGAGGCTATGGACGGGGACAGGTTCAGGGCATATTTATGTGGAGTTCTGCATTGGTACGTTCCAGTGAGACAGGGAGGTTATGGAGGAGTACAGGTTCAGGGCAAATTTGTGTGGAGTTCTGCATTGGTGCGTTCCAGTGAGACAGGGAGGTTATGGAGGGTTACAGGTTCAGGGCACATTTGTGTGGAGTTCTGCATTGGTACGTTCCAACGAGACAGGGAGGTTATGGAGGGGTACATGTTCAGGCCATATTTGTGTGTAGTTCTGCATTGGTACGTTCCAGTGAGACAGGGAGGTTATGGAAGGTACAGGTTCAGGGCACATTTGTGTGGAGTTCTGCATTGGTACGTTCCAACGAGACAGGGAGGTTATGGAGGGGGACATGTTCAGGCCATATTTGTGTGTAGTTCTGCATTGGTACGTTCCAGTGAGACAGGGAGGTTATGGAGGGTACAGGTTCAGGGCATATTTGTGTGGAGTTCTGCAGTGGTACGGTCCAGTGAGACAGGGAGGTTATGGTCGGGTACAGGTTCAGGGCATATTTGTGTGGAGTTCTGCATTGGTACTTTCCAGTGAGACAGGGAGGTTATGGAGGGTACAGGTTCAGGGCATATTTGTGTGGAGTTCTGCAGTGGTACGGTCCAGTGAGACAGGGAGATTATGGTCGGGTACAGGTTCAGGGCATATTTGTGTGGAGTTCTGCATTGGTACGTTCCAGTGAGACAGGGAGGTTATGGAGGAGTACAGGTTCAGGGCAAATTTGTGTGGAGTTCTGCATTGGTGCGCTCCAGTGAGACAAGGAGGTTATGGAGGGGTACAGGTTCAGGGCATATTTGTGTGGAGTTCTGCAGTGGTACTTTCCAGTGAGACAGGGAAGTTATTGTCGGGTACAGGTTCAGTGCATATTTGTGTCGAGTTCTGCATTCGTACTTTCCAGTGAGACAGGGAGGTTATGGAGGGTACAGGTTCATGGCATATTTGTGTGGAGTTCTGCAATGGGACGATCCAATGAGACAGGGAGGCTATGGACCGGTAGAGGTTCAGTGCATATTTGTGTGGAGTTCTGCATTGGTACTTTCCAGTGAGACAGGGAGGTTATGGAGTGTACAGGTTCATGGCATATTTGTGTGGAGTTCTGCATTGGTACGTTCCAGTGAGACAGGGAGTTTATGGAGGGGTACAGGTTCAGGGCAAATTTGTGTGGAGTTCTGCATTGGTGCGTTCCAGTGAGACAAGGAGGTTATGGGCGGGTACACGTTCAGGGCATATTTGTGTGGTATTCTGCATTGGTACGTTCCAGTGAGACAGGGAGGTTATGGAGGGGTACAAGTTCAGGGCATATTTGTGTGTAGTTCTGCATTGGTACGTTCCAGTGAGACAGGGAGGTTATGGAGGGTACAGGTTCAGGGCATATTTGTGTGGTGTTCTGCATTGGTACGTTCCAGTGAGACAGGGAGGTTATGCACGTTTCAGGATCAGGGCATATTTGAGTGGAGTTCTGCATTGGTACGTTCCATTGAGACAGTGAGGTTATGGAGGGGTACAGGTTCAGGGCAAATTTGTGTGGAGATCTGCATTGGTGCGTTCCAGTGAGACAAGGAGATTATGGGCGGGTACACGTAAAGGGCATATTTGTGTGGAATTCTGCATTGGTACGTTCCAGTGAGACAGGGAGGTTATGGAGGGTACCGGTTCAGTGCATATTTGTGCGGAGTTCTGCATTGGTACGTTCCAGTGTGACAGGGAGGTTATGGAGAGGTACAGGTTCAGGGCATATTTGTGTGGAGTTCTGCATTGTTACGTTCCACTGAAACAGGGAGGTTATGGAGGGTTACAGGTTCAGGGCACATTTGTGTGGAGTTCTGCATTGGTACGTTCCAATTAGACAGGGAGGTTATGGAGGGGTACATGTTCAGGGCATATTTGTGTGTAGTTCTGCATTGGTACGTTCCAGTGAGACAGGGAGGTTATGGAGGGTACAGGTTCAGGGCATATTTGTGTGGAGTTCTGCAGTGGTACGGTCCAGTGAGACAGGGAGGTTATGGTCGGGTACAGGTTCAGGGCATATTTGTGTGGAGTTCTGCATTGGTACTTTCCAGTGAGACAGGGAGGTTATGGAGGGTACCGGTTCATGGCATATTTGTGTGGAGTTCTGCAGTGCGACGATCCAATGAGAAAGGGAGGTTATGGACGGGTACAGGTTCAGGGCATATTTGTGTGGAGTTCTGCATTGGTACGTTCCAGTGAGACAGAGAGGTTATGGAGGAGTGCAGGTTCAGGGCAAATTTGTGTGGAGTTCTGCATTGGTGCGCTCCAGTGAGACAAGGAGGTTATGGAGGGGTACAGATTCAGGGCATATTTGTGTGGAGTTCTGCAGTGGTACGTTCCAGTGAGACAGGGAGGTTATGGTCGGGTACAGGTTCAGTGCATATTTGTGTGGAGTTCTGCATTGGTACTTTCCAGTGAGACAAGGAGGTTATGAGCGGGTACACGTTCAGGGCATTTTTGTGTGGAATTCTGCATTGGTACGTTCCAGTGAGACAGGGAGGTTATGGAGGGTACCGGTTCAGGGCAAATTTGTGTGGAGTTCTGCATTGGTGCGTTCCAGTGAGACAAGGAGTTTATGGGCGGGTACACGTTCAGGGCATATTTGTGTGGTATTCTGCATTGGTACGTTCCAGTGAGACAGGGAGGTTATGGAGGGGTATAGGTTCAGGGCATATTTGTGTGGAGTTCTGCATTGGTGCGTTCCAGTGAGACAGGGAGGTTATGGAGGAGTACAGGTTCAGGGCAAATTTGTGTGGAGTTCTGCATTGGTGCGTTCCAGTGAGACAGGGAGGTTATGGAGGGTTACAGGTTCAGGGCACATTTGTGTGGAGTTCTGCATTGGTACGTTCCAACGAGACAGGGAGGTTATGGAGGGGTACATGTTCAGGCCATATTTGTGTGTAGTTCTGCATTGGTACGTTCCAGTGAGACAGGGAGGTTATGGAAGGTACAGGTTCAGGGCACATTTGTGTGGAGTTCTGCATTGGTACGTTCCAACGAGACAGGGAGGTTATGGAGGGGGACATGTTCAGGCCATATTTGTGTGTAGTTCTGCATTGGTACGTTCCAGTGAGACAGGGAGGTTATGGAGGGTACAGGTTCAGGGCATATTTGTGTGGAGTTCTGCAGTGGTACGGTCCAGTGAGACAGGGAGGTTATGGTCGGGTACAGGTTCAGGGCATATTTGTGTGGAGTTCTGCATTGGTACTTTCCAGTGAGACAGGGAGGTTATGGAGGGTACAGGTTCAGGGCATATTTGTGTGGAGTTCTGCATTCGTACTTTCCAGTGAGACAGGGAGGTTATGGAGGGTACAGGTTCATGGCATATTTGTGTGGAGTTCTGCAATGGGACGATCCAATGAGACAGGGAGGCTATGGACCGGTAGAGGTTCAGTGCATATTTGTGTGGAGTTCTGCATTGGTACTTTCCAGTGAGACAGGGAGGTTATGGAGTGTACAGGTTCATGGCATATTTGTGTGGAGTTCTGCATTGGTACGTTCCAGTGAGACAGGGAGTTTATGGAGGGGTACAGGTTCAGGGCAAATTTGTGTGGAGTTCTGCATTGGTGCGTTCCAGTGAGACAAGGAGGTTATGGGCGGGTACACGTTCAGGGCATATTTGTGTGGTATTCTGCATTGGTACGTTCCAGTGAGACAGGGAGGTTATGGAGGGGTACAAGTTCAGGGCATATTTGTGTGTAGTTCTGCATTGGTACGTTCCAGTGAGACAGGGAGGTTATGGAGGGTACAGGTTCAGGGCATATTTGTGTGGTGTTCTGCATTGGTACGTTCCAGTGAGACAGGGAGGTTATGCACGTTTCAGGATCAGGGCATATTTGAGTGGAGTTCTGCATTGGTACGTTCCATTGAGACAGTGAGGTTATGGAGGGGTACAGGTTCAGGGCAAATTTGTGTGGAGATCTGCATTGGTGCGTTCCAGTGAGACAAGGAGATTATGGGCGGGTACACGTAAAGGGCATATTTGTGTGGAATTCTGCATTGGTACGTTCCAGTGAGACAGGGAGGTTATGGAGGGTACCGGTTCAGTGCATATTTGTGCGGAGTTCTGCATTGGTACGTTCCAGTGTGACAGGGAGGTTATGGAGAGGTACAGGTTCAGGGCATATTTGTGTGGAGTTCTGCATTGTTACGTTCCACTGAAACAGGGAGGTTATGGAGGGTTACAGGTTCAGGGCACATTTGTGTGGAGTTCTGCATTGGTACGTTCCAATTAGACAGGGAGGTTATGGAGGGGTACATGTTCAGGGCATATTTGTGTGTAGTTCTGCATTGGTACGTTCCAGTGAGACAGGGAGGTTATGGAGGGTACAGGTTCAGGGCATATTTGTGTGGAGTTCTGCAGTGGTACGGTCCAGTGAGACAGGGAGGTTATGGTCGGGTACAGGTTCAGGGCATATTTGTGTGGAGTTCTGCATTGGTACTTTCCAGTGAGACAGGGAGGTTATGGAGGGTACCGGTTCATGGCATATTTGTGTGGAGTTCTGCAGTGCGACGATCCAATGAGAAAGGGAGGTTATGGACGGGTACAGGTTCAGGGCATATTTGTGTGGAGTTCTGCATTGGTACGTTCCAGTGAGACAGAGAGGTTATGGAGGAGTGCAGGTTCAGGGCAAATTTGTGTGGAGTTCTGCATTGGTGCGCTCCAGTGAGACAAGGAGGTTATGGAGGGGTACAGGTTCAGGGCATATTTGTGTGGAGTTCTGCAGTGGTACGTTCCAGTGAGACAGGGAGGTTATGGTCGGGTACAGGTTCAGTGCATATTTGTGTGGAGTTCTGCATTGGTACTTTCCAGTGAGACAAGGAGGTTATGAGCGGGTACACGTTCAGGGCATTTTTGTGTGGAATTCTGCATTGGTACGTTCCAGTGAGACAGGGAGGTTATGGAGGGTACCGGTTCAGGGCAAATTTGTGTGGAGTTCTGCATTGGTGCGTTCCAGTGAGACAAGGAGTTTATGGGCGGGTACACGTTCAGGGCATATTTGTGTGGTATTCTGCATTGGTACGTTCCAGTGAGACAGGGAGGTTATGGAGGGGTATAGGTTCAGGGCATATTTGTGTGGAGTTCTGCATTGGTACTTTCCAGTGAGACAGGGAGGTTATGGAGTTTACAGGTTCATGGCATATTTGTGTGGAGTTCTGCATTGGTACGTTCCATTGAGACAGGGAGGTTATGGAGGGGTACAGGATCAGGGCAAATTTGTGTGGAGATCTGCATTGGTGCGTTCCAGTGAGACAATGAGATTATGGGCGGGTACACGTAAAGGG
Source organism: Hemitrygon akajei (assembly GCF_048418815.1). Taxonomy (NCBI): domain Eukaryota; kingdom Metazoa; phylum Chordata; class Chondrichthyes; order Myliobatiformes; family Dasyatidae; genus Hemitrygon; species Hemitrygon akajei. Next base: position 2,891,787 of record NW_027331960.1, on the reverse strand, counting down.
CATATTTGTGTGGAATTCTACATTTGTACGTTCCAGTGAGACAGGGAAGTTATGGAGGGTACCGGTTCAGTGCATATTTGTGCGGAGTTCTGCATTGGTACGTTCCAGTGTGACAGGGAGGTTATGGAGAGGTACAGGTTCAGGGCATATTTGTGTGAAGTTCTGCATTGGTACGTTCCAATGAGACAGGGAGGTTATGGAGGGGTATATGTTCAGGGCATATTTGTGTGTAGTTCTGCATTGGTACGTTCCAGTGAGACAGGGAGGTTATGGAGGGTACAGGTTCAGGGCATATTTGTGTGGAGTTCTGCAGTGGTACGGTCCAGTGAGACAGGGAGGTTATGGTCGGGTACATGTTCAGGGCATATTTGTGTGGAGTTCTGCATTGGTTCGTTCTAATGAGACAGGGAGGTTATGGAGGGGTACATGTTCAGGGCATATTTGTGTGTAGTTCTGCATTGGTACGTTCCAGTGAGACAGGGAGGTTAAGGAGGGTACAGGTTCAGGGCATATTTGTGTGGAGTTCTGCAGTGGTACGTTCCAGTGAGACAGGGAGATTATGGTCGGGTACAGGTTCAGGGCATAGTTGTGTGGAGTTCTGCATTGGTACGTTCCAATGAGACAGGGAGGTTATGGAGGGGTACATGTTCAGGGCATATTTGTGTGTAGTTCTGCATTGGTACGTTCCAGTGAGACAGGGAGGTTATGGAGGGTTACAGGTTCAGGGCACATTTGTGTGGAGTTCTGCATTGCTACGTTCCAACGAGACAGGGAGGTTATGGAGGGGTACACGTTCAGGCCATATTTGTGTGTAGTTCTGCATTGGTACGTTGCAGTGAGACAGGGAGGTTATGGAGGGTACAGGTTCAGGGCACATTTGTGTGGAGTTCTGCATTGGTACGTTCCAACGTGACAGGGAGGTTATGGAGGGGTACATGTTCAGGCCATATTTGTGTGTAGTTCTGCATTGGTACGTTCCAGTGAGACAGGGAGGTTATGGAGGGTACAGGTTCAGGGCATATTTGTGTGGAGTTCTGCAGTGGTACGGTCCAGTGAGACAGGGAGGTTATGGTCGGGTACAGGTTCAGGGCATATTTGTGTGGAGTTCTGCATTGGTACTTTCCAGTGAGACAGGGAGGTTATGGAGGGTACCGGTTCATGGCATAATTGTGTGGAGTTCTGCAGTGGGACGATCCAATGAGACAGGGAGGTTATGGACGGGGACAGGTTCAGGGCATATTTGTGTGGAGTTCTGCATTGGTACGTTCCAGTGAGACAGGGAGGTTATGGAGGAGTACAGGTTCAGGGCAAATTTGTGTGGAGTTCTGCATTGGTGCGCTCCAGTGAGACAAGGAGGTTATGGAGGGGTACAGGTTCAGGGCATATTTGTGTGTAGTTCTACATTGGTACGTTCCAGTGAGACAGGGAGGTTATGGAGGTTACAGGTTCAGGGCATATTTGTGTGGAGTTCTGCATTGGTACTTTCCAGTGAGACAGGGAGGTTATGGAGTGTACAGGTTCATGGCATATTTGTGTGGAGTTCTGCAGTGGGACGATCCAATGAGACAGGGAGGTTATGGAGGGGTACAGGTTCAGGCCATATTTGTGTGTAGTTCTGCATTGGTACGTTCCAGTGAGACAGGGAGGTTATGGAGGGTATAGGTTCAGGGCATATTTGTGTGGAGTTCTGCAGTGGTACGGTCCAGTGAGACAGGGAGGTTATGGTCGGGTACAGGTTCAGGGCATATTTGTGTGGAGTTCTGCATTGGTACTTTCCAGTGAGACAGGGAGGTTATGGAGGGTACCGGTTCATGGCATAATTGTGTGGAGTTCTGCAGTGGGACGATCCAATGAGACAGGGAGGTTATGGACGGGGACAGGTTCAGGGCATATTTGTGTGGAGTTCTGCATTGGTACGTTCCAGTGAGACAGGGAGGTTATGGAGGAGTACAGGTTCAGGGCAAATTTGTGTGGAGTTCTGCATTGGTGCGTTCCAGTGAGACAGGGAGGTTATGGAGGGTTACAGGTTCAGGGCACATTTGTGTGGAGTTCTGCATTGGTACGTTCCAACGAGACAGGGAGGTTATGGAGGGGTACATGTTCAGGCCATATTTGTGTGTAGTTCTGCATTGGTACGTTCCAGTGAGACAGGGAGGTTATGGAAGGTACAGGTTCAGGGCACATTTGTGTGGAGTTCTGCATTGGTAAGTTCCAACGAGACAGGGAGGTTATGTAGGGGGACATGTTCAGGCCATATTTGTGTGTAGTTCTGCATTGGTACGTTCCAGTGAGACAGGGAGGTTATGGAGGGTGCAGGTTCAGGGCATATTTGTGTGGAGTTCTGCAGTGGTACGGTCCAGTGAGACAGGGAGGTTATGGTCGGGTACAGGTTCAGGGCATATTTGTGTGGAGTTCTGCATTGGTACTTTCCAGTGAGACAGGGAGGTTATGGAGGGTACAGGTTCAGGGCATATTTGTGTGGAGTTCTGCAGTGGTACGGTCCAGTGAGACAGGGAGATTATGGTCGGGTACAGGTTCAGGGCATATTTGTGTGGAGTTCTGCATTGGTACGTTCCAGTGAGACAGGGAGGTTATGGAGGAGTACAGGTTCAGGGCAAATTTGTGTGGAGTTCTGCATTGGTGCGCTCCAGTGAGACAAGGAGGTTATGGAGGGGTACAGGTTCAGGGCATATTTGTGTGGAGTTCTGCAGTGGTACTTTCCAGTGAGACAGGGAAGTTATTGTCGGGTACAGGTTCAGTGCATATTTGTGTCGAGTTCTGCATTCGTACTTTCCAGTGAGACAGGGAGGTTATGGAGGGTACAGGTTCATGGCATATTTGTGTGGAGTTCTGCAATGTGACGATTCAATGAGACAGGGAGGCTATGGACCGGTAGAGGTTCAGTGCAAATTGTGTAGAGTTCTGCATGGGTGCGTTCCTGTGAGACAAGGAGGTTATGGGCGGGTACACGTTCAGGACATATTTGTGTGGTATTCTGCATTGGTACGTTCCAGTGAGACAGGGAGGTTATGGAGGGGTACAGGTTCAGGGCATATTTGTGTGTAGTTCTGCATTGGTACGTTCCAGTGAGACAGGGATGTTATGGAGGGTACCGGTTCAGTGCATATTTGTGCGGAGTTCTGCATTGCTACGTTCCAGTATGACAGGGAGGTTATGGAGAGGTACAGGTTCAGGGCATATTTGTGTGGAGTTCTACATTGGTACGTTCCAGTGAGACAGGGAGGTTATGGAGGGTACAGGTTCAGGGCATATTTGTTTGGAGTTCTGCAGTGGTACGGTCCAGTGAGACAGGGACGTTATGGTCGGGTACAGGTTCAGGGCATATTTGTGTGGAGTTCTGCAGTGGTACGGTCCAGTGAGACAGGGAGGTTATGGTCGGGTACAGGTTCAGGGCATATTTGTGTGGAGTTCTGCATTGGTACGTTCCAATGAGACAGGGAGGTTATGGAGGGGTACATGTTCAGGGCATATTTGTGTGTAGTTCTGCATTGGTACGTTCCAGTGAGACAGGGAGGTTATGGAGGGTTACAGGTTCAGGGCACATTTGTGTGGAGTTCTGCATTGGTACGTTCCAACGAGACAGGGAGGTTATGGAGGGGTACATGTTCAGGCCATATTTGTGTGTAGTTCTGCATTGGTACGTTCCAGTGAGACAGGGAGGTTATGGAGGGTACAGGTTCAGGGCACATTTGTGTGGAGTTCTGCATTGGTACGTTCCAACGAGACAGGGAGGTTATGGAGGGGTACATGTTCAGGCCATATTTGTGTGTAGTTCTGCATTGGTACGTTCCAGTGAGACAGGGAGGTTATGGAGGGTACAGGTTCAGGGCATATTTGTGTGGAGTTCTGCAGTGGTACGGTCCAGTGAGACAGGGAGGTTATGGTCGGGTACAGGTTCAGGGCATATTTGTGTGGAGTTCTGCATTGGTACTTTCCAGTGAGACAGGGAGGTTATGGAGGGTACAGGTTCAGGGCATATTTGTGTGGAGTTCTGCAGTGGTACGGTCCAGTGAGACAGGGAGATTATGGTCGGGTACAGGTTCAGGGCATATTTGTGTGGAGTTCTGCATTGGTACGTTCCAGTGAGACAGGGAGGTTATGGAGGAGTACAGGTTCAGGGCAAATTTGTGTGGAGTTCTGCATTGGTGCGCTCCAGTGAGACAAGGAGGTTATGGAGGGGTACAGGTTCAGGGCATATTTGTGTGGAGTTCTGCAGTGGTACTTTCCAGTGAGACAGGGAAGTTATTGTCGGGTACAGGTTCAGTGCATATTTGTGTCGAGTTCTGCATTCGTACTTTCCAGTGATACAGGGAGGTTATGGAGGGTACAGGTTCATGGCATATTTGTGTGGAGTTCTGCAATGGGACGATCCAATGAGACAGGGAGGCTATGGACCGGTAGAGGTTCAGTGCAAATTGTGTAGAGTTCTGCATGGGTGCGTTCCTGTGAGACAAGGAGGTTATGGGCGGGTACACGTTCAGGGCATATTTGTGTGGTATTCTGCATTGGTACGTTCCAGTGAGACAGGGAGGTTATGGAGGGGTACAGGTTCAGGGCATATTTGTGTGTAGTTCTGCATTGGTACGTTCCAGTGAGACAGGGATGTTATGGAGGGTACCGGTTCAGTGCATATTTGTGCGGAGTTCTGCATTGCTACGTTCCAGTATAACAGGGAGGTTATGGAGAGGTACAGGTTCAGGGCATATTTGTGTGGAGTTCTACATTGGTACGTTCCAGTGAGACAGGGAGGTTATGGAGGGTACAGGTTCAGGGCATATTTGTTTGGAGTTCTGCAGTGGTACGGTCCAGTGAGACAGGGACGTTATGGTCGGGTACAGGTTCAGGGCATATTTGTGTGGAGTTCTGCAGTGGTACGGTCCAGTGAGACAGGGAGGTTATGGTCGGGTACAGGTTCAGGGCATATTTGTGTGGAGTTCTGCATTGGCACGTTCCAATGAGACAGGGAGGTTATGGAGGGGTACATGTTCAGGGCATATTTGTGTGTAGTTCTGCATTGGTACGTTCCAGTGAGACAGGGAGGTTATGGAGGGTTACAGGTTCAGGGCACATTTGTGTGGAGTTCTGCATTGGTACGTTCCAACGAGACAGGGAGGTTATGGAGGGGTACATGTTCAGGCCATATTTGTGTGTAGTTCTGCATTGGTACGTTCCAGTGAGACAGGGAGGTTATGGAGGGTACAGGTTCAGGGCACATTTGTGTGGAGTTCTGCATTGGTACGTTCCAACGAGACAGGGAGGTTATGGAGGGGTACATGTTCAGGCCATATTTGTGTGTAGTTCTGCATTGGTACGTTCCAGTGAGACAGGGAGGTTATGGAGGGTACAGGTTCAGGGCATATTTGTGTGGAGTTCTGCAGTGGTACGGTCCAGTGAGACAGGGAGGTTATGGTCGGGTACAGGTTCAGGGCATATTTGTGTGGAGTTCTGCATTGGTACTTTCCAGTGAGACAGGGAGGTTATGGAGGGTACAGGTTCATGGCATATTTGTGTGGAGTTCTGCAGTGGGACGATCCAATGAGACAGGGAGGCTATGGACCGGTAGAGGTTCAGGGCAAATTGTGTAGAGTTCTGCATGGGTGCGTTCCTGTGAGACAAGGAGGTTATGGGCCGTTATACGTTCAGGGCATATTTGTGTGGTATTCTGCATTGGTACGTTCCAGTGAGACAGGGAGGTTATGGAGGGGTACAGGTTCAGGGCATATTTGTGTGTAGTTCTGCATTGGTACGTTCCAGTGAGACAGGGATGTTATGGAGGGTACCGGTTCAGTGCATATTTGTGTGTAGTTCTGCATTGGTACGTTCCAGTGAGACAGGGAGGTTATGGAGGGTACAGGTTCAGGGCACATTTGTGTGGAGTTCTGCATTGGTACGTTCCAACGAGACAGGGAGATTATGGAGGGGTACATGTTCAGGCCATATTTGTGTGTAGTTCTGCATTGGTACGTTCCAGTGAGACAGGGAGGTTATGGAGGGTACAGGTTCAGGGCATATTTGTGTGGAGTTCTGCAGTGGTACGGTCCAGTGAGACAGGGAGGTTATGGTCGGGTACAGGTTCAGGGCATATTTGTGTGGAGTTCTGCATTGGTACTTTCCAGTGAGACAGGGAGGTTATGGAGGGTACAGGTTCAGGGCATATTTGTGTGGAGTTCTGCAGTGGTACGGTCCAGTGAGACAGGGAGATTATGGTCGGGTACAGGTTCAGGGCATATTTGTGTGGAGTTCTGCATTGGTACGTTCCAGTGAGACAGGGAGGTTATGGAGGAGTACAGGTTCAGGGCAAATTTGTGTGGAGTTCTGCATTGGTTCGCTCCAGTGAGACAAGGAGGTTATGGAGGGGTACAGGTTCAGGGCATATTTGTGTGGAGTTCTGCAGTGGTACTTTCCAGTGAGACAGGGAAGTTATTGTCGGGTACAGGTTCAGTGCATATTTGTGTCGAGTTCTGCATTCGTACTTTCCAGTGATACAGGGAGGTTATGGAGGGTACAGGTTCATGGCATATTTGTGTGGAGTTCTGCAATGGGACGATCCAATGAGACAGGGAGGCTATGGACCGGTAGAGGTTCAGTGCAAATTGTGTAGAGTTCTGCATGGGTGCGTTCCTGTGAGACAAGGAGGTTATGGGCGGGTACACGTTCAGGGCATATTTGTGTGGTATTCTGCATTGGTACGTTCCAGTGAGACAGGGAGGTTATGGAGGGGTACAGGTTCAGGGCATATTTGTGTGTAGTTCTGCATTGTTACGTTCCAGTGAGACAGGGATGTTATGGAGGGTACCGGTTCAGTGCATATTTGTGCGGAGTTCTGCATTGCTACGTTCCAGTATGACAGGGAGGTTATGGAGAGGTACAGGTTCAGGGCATATTTGTGTGGAGTTCTACATTGGTACGTTCCAGTGAGACAGGGAGGTTATGGAGGGTACAGGTTCAGGGCATATTTGTTTGGAGTTCTGCAGTGGTACGGTCCAGTGAGACAGGGACGTTATGGTCGGGTACAGGTTCAGGGCATATTTGTGTGGAGTTCTGCAGTGGTACGGTCCAGTGAGACAGGGAGGTTATGGTCGGGTACATGTTCAGGGCATATTTGTGTGGAGTTCTGCATTGGTACGTTCCAATGAGACAGGGAGGTTATGGAGGGGTACATGTTCAGGGCATATTTGTGTGTAGTTCTGCATTGGTACGTTCCAGTGAGACAGGGAGGTTATGGAGGGTTACAGGTTCAGGGCACATTTGTGTGGAGTTCTGCATTGGTACGTTCCAACGAGACAGGGAGGTTATGGAGGGGTACATGTTCAGGCCATATTTGTGTGTAGTTCTGCATTGGTACGTTCCAGTGAGACAGGGAGGTTATGGAGGGTACAGATTCAGGGCACATTTGTGTGGAGTTCTGCATTGGTACGTTCCAACGAGACAGGGAGGTTATGGAGGGGTACATGTTCAGGCCATATTTGTGTGTAGTTCTGCATTGGTACGTTCCAGTGAGACAGGGAGGTTATGGAGGGTACAGGTTCAGGGCATATTTGTGTGGAGTTCTGCAGTGGTACGGTCCAGTGAGACAGGGAGGTTATGGTCGGGTACAGGTTCAGGGCATATTTGTGTGGAGTTCTGCATTGGTACTTTCCAGTGAGACAGGGAGGTTATGGAGGATACAGGTTCATGGCATATTTGTGTGGAGTTCTGCAGTGGGACGATCCAATGAGACAGGGAGGCTATGGACCGGTAGAGGTTCAGGGCAAATTGTGTAGAGTTCTGCATGGGTGCGTTCCTGTGAGACAAGGAGGTTATGGGCCGTTATACGTTCAGGGCATATTTGTGTGGTATTCTGCATTGGTACGTTCCAGTGAGACAGGGAGGTTATGGAGGGGTACAGGTTCAGGGCATATTTGTGTATAGTTCTGCATTGGTACGTTCCAGTGAGACAGGGATGTTATGGAGGGTACCGGTTCAGTGCATATTTGTGCGGAGTTCTGCATTGCTACGTTCCAGTATGACAGGGAGGTTATGGAGAGGTACAGGTTCAGGGCATATTTGTGTGGAGTTCTGCATTGGTACGTTCCAGTGAGACAGGGAGGTTATGGAGGGTACAGGTTCAGGGCATATTTGTGTGGAGTTCTGCAGTGGTACGGTCCAGTGAGACAGGGACGTTATGGTCGGGTACAGGTTCAGGGCATATTTGTGTGGAGTTCTGCAGTGGTACGGTCCAGTGAGACAGGGAGGTTATGGTCGGGTACAGGTTCAGGGCATATTTGTGTGGAGTTCTGCATTGGTACGTTCCAATGAGGCAGGGAGGTTATGGAGGGGTACATGTTCAGGGCATATTTGTGTGTAGTTCTGCATTGGTACGTTCCAGGGAGACAGGGAGGTTATGGAGGGTTACAGGTTCAGGGCACATTTGTGTGGAGTTCTGCATTGGTACGTTCCAACGAGACAGGGAGGTTATGGAGGGGTACATGTTCAGGCCATATTTGTGTGTAGTTCTGCATTGGTACGTTCCAGTGAGACAGGGAGGTTATGGAGGGTACAGGTTCAGGGCACATTTGTGTGGAGTTCTGCATTGGTACGTTCCAACGAGACAGGGAGGTTATGGAGGGGTACATGTTCAGGCCATATTTGTGTGTAGTTCTGCATTGGTACGTTCCAGTGAGACAGGGAGGTTATGGAGGGTACAGGTTCAGGGCATATTTGTGTGGAGTTCTGCAGTGGTACGGTCCAGTGAGACAGGGAGGTTATGGTCGGGTACAGGTTCAGGGCATATTTGTGTGGAGTTCTGCATTGGTACTTTCCAGTGAGACAGGGAGGTTATGGAGGGTACAGGTTCATGGCATATTTGTGTGGAGTTCTGCAGTGGGACGATCCAATGAGACAGGGAGGCTATGGACCGGTAGAGGTTCAGGGCAAATTGTGTAGAGTTCTGCATGGGTGCGTTCCTGTGAGACAAGGAGGTTATGGGCGGTTATACGTTCAGGGCATATTTGTGTGGTATTCTGCATTGGTACGTTCCAGTGAGACAGGGAGGTTATGGAGGGGTACAGGTTCAGGGCATATTTGTGTGTAGTTCTGCATTGGTACGTTCCAGTGAGACAGGGAGGTTATGGAGGGTACCGGTTCAGTGCATATTTGTGCGGAGTTCTGCATTGCTACGTTCCAGTGTGACAGGGAGGTTATGGAGAGGTACAGGTTCAGGGCATATTTGTGTGGAATTCTGCATTGGTACGTTCCAGTGAGACAGGGAGGTTATGGAGGGTACAGGTTCAGGGCATATTTGTGTGGAGTTCTGCAGTGGTACGGTCCAGTGAGACAGGGACGTTATGGTCGGGTACAGGTTCAGGGCATATTTGTGTGGAGTTCTGCAGTGGTACGGTCCAGTGAGACAGGGAGGTTATGGTCGGGTACAGGTTCAGGGCATATTTGTGTGGAGTTCTGCATTGGTACGTTCCAATGAGACAGGGAGGTTATGGAGGGGTACAAGTTCAGGGCATATTTGTGTGTAGTTCTGCATTGGTACGTTCCAGTGAGACAGGGAGGTTATGGAGGGTTACAGGTTCAGGGCACATTTGTGTGGAGTTCTGCATTGGTACGTTCCAACGAGACAGGGAGGTTATTGAGGGGTACATGTTCAGGCCATATTTGTGTGTAGTTCTGCATTGGTACGTTCCAGTGAGACAGGGAGGTTATGGAGGGTACAGGTTCATGGCACATTTGTGTGGAGTTCTGCATTGGTACGTTCCAACGAGACAGGGAGGTTATGGGCGGGTATACGTTCAGGGCATATTTGTGTGGAATTCTGCATTGGTACGTTCCAGTGAGACAGGTAGATTATGGAGTGTACCGGTTCTGGGCAAATTTGTGTGGAGTTCTGCATTGGTACGTTCCAGTGAGACAGGGAGGTTATGGAGTGGTACAGGTTCAGGGCATATTTGTGTGGAGTTCTGCGTTGGTACCTTCCAGTGAGACAAGGAGGTTATGGCGGGGTACACGTTCAGGGCATATTTGTGTGGTGTTCTGCAATGGTACGTTCCAGTGAGACAGGGAGGTTATGGAGGGTACAGGTTCAGGGCATATTTGTGTTGAGTTCTGCATTGGTACGTTCCAGTGAGACAGGGATGTTATGGAGGGGCACAGGTTCAGGGCAAATTTGTGTGGAGTTCTGCATTGGTGCGTTCCAGTGAGACAAGGAGGTTATGGGCGGGTACACGTAAAGGGCATATTTGTGTGGAGTTCTGCATTGGTACTTTCCAGTGAGACAGGGAGGTTATGGAGGGTACCGGTTCATGGCTTATTTGTGTGGAGTTCCGCAGTGGGACGATCCAATGAGACAGGGAGGTTATGGACGGGTACAGGTTCAGGGCATATTTGTGTGGAGTTCTGCATTGGTACGTTCCAGTGAGACAGGGAGGTTATGGAGGAGTACAGGTTCAGGGCAAATTTGTGTGGAGTACTGCATTGGTGCGCTCCAGTGAGACAAGGAGGTTATGGAGGGGTACAGGTTCAGGGCATATTTGTGTGTAGTTCTACATTGGTACGTTCCAGTGAGACAGGGAGGTTATGGAGGTTACAGGTTCAGGGCATATTTGTGTGGAGTTCTGCAGTGGTACGTTACAGTGAGACAGGGAGGTTATGGTCGGGTACAGGTTCAGTGCATATTTGTGTGGAGTTCTGCATTGGTACTTTCCAGTGAGACAGGGAGGTTATGGAGTGTACAGGTTCATGGCATATTTGTGTGGAGTTCTGCAGTGGGACAATCCAATGAGACAGGGAGGCTATGGACCGGTACAGGTTCAGGGCAAATTGTGTAGAGTTCTGCATGGGTGCGTTCCAGTGAGACAAGGAGGTTATGGGCGGGTACACGTTCAGGGCATATTTGTGTGGAATTCTGCATTGGTACGTTCCAGTGAGACAGGGAGGTTATGGAGGGTACCGGTTCAGGGCAAATTTGTGTGGAGTTCTGCATTGGTACGTTCCAGTGAGACAGGGAGTTTATGGAGGGGTACAGGTTAAGGGCAAATTTGTGTGGAGTTCTGCATTGGTGCGTTCCAGTGAGACAAGGAGGTTATGGGCGGGTACACGTTCAGGGCATATTTGTGTGGTATTCTGCATTGGTACTTTCCAGTGAGACAGGGAGGTTATGGAGGGGTACAGGTTCAGGGCATATTTGTGTGTAGTTCTGCATTGGTACGTTCCAGTGAGACAGGGAGGATCTGGAGGGTACAGGTTCAGGGCATATTTGTGTGGTGTTCGGCATTGGTACGTTCCAGTGAGACAGGGAGGTTATGCACGGTACAGGATCAGGACATATTTGAGTGGAGTTCTGCATTGGTACGTTCCATTGAGACAGTGAGGTTATGGAGGGGTACAGGTTCAGGGCAAATTTGTGTGGAGATCTGCATTGGTGCGTTCCAGTGAGACAAGGAGATTATGGGCGGGTACACGTAAAGGGCATATTTGTGTGTAGTTCTGCATTGGTACGTTCCAGTGAGACAGGGCGGTTATGGAGGGTACAGGTTCAGGGCATATTTGTGTGGTGTTCTACAATGGTACGGTCCAGTGAGACAGGGAGGTTATGGAGGGTACCGGTTCAGTGCATATTTGTGCGGAGGTCTGCATTGGTACGTTCCAATGAGACAGGGAGGTTATGGAGGGGTACATGTTCAGGGCATATTTGTGTGTAGTTCTGCATTGGTACATTCCAGTGAGACAGGGAGGTTATGGAGGGTACAGGTTCAGGGCATATTTGTGTGGAGTTCTGCAGTGGTACGGTCCAGTGAGACAGGGAGTTTATGGTCGGGTACAGGTTCAGGGCATTTTTGTGTGGAGTTCTGCATTGGTACTTTCCAGTGAGACAGGGAGGTTATGGAGGGTACCGGTTCATGGCTTATTTGTGTGGAGTTCTGCAGTGGGACGATCCAATGAGACAGGGAGGTTATGGACGGGTACTGGTTCAGGGCATATTTGTGTGGAGTTCTTCATTGGTACGTTCCAGTGAGACAGGGAGGTTATGGAGGAGTACAGGTTCAGGGCAAATTTGTGTGGAGTTCTGCATTGGTGCGCTCCAGTGAGACAAGGAGGTTATGGAGGGGTACAGGTTCAGGGCATATTTGTGTGTAGTTCTACATTGGTACGTTCCTGTGAGACAGGGAGGTTATGGAGGGTACCGGTTCATGGCATAATTGTGTGGAGTTCTGCAGTGGGACGATCCAATGAGACTGGGAGGTTATGGACGGGGACAGGTTCAGGGCTTATTTGTGTGGAGTTCTGCATTGGTACGTTCCAGTGAGACAGGGAGGTTATGGAGGAGTACAGGTTCAGGGCAAATTTGTGTGGAGTTCTGCATTGGTACGTTCCAACGAGACAGGGAGGTTATGGAGGGGTACATGTTCAGGCCATATTTGTGTGTAGTTCTGCATTGGTACGTTCCAGTGAGACAGGGAGGTTATGGAGGGTACAGGTTCAGGGCACATTTGTGTGGAGTTCTGCATTGGTACGTTCCAACGAGACAGGGAGGTTATGGAGGGTACAGGTTCAGGGCATATTTGTGTGGAGTTCTGCAGTGGTACGGTCCAGTGAGACAGGGAGGTTATGGACCGGTAGAGGTTCAGTGCAAATTGTGTAGAGTTCTGCATGGGTGCGTTCCTGTGAGACAAGGAGGTTATGGGCGGGTACACGTTCAGGGCATATTTGTGTGGTATTCTGCATTGGTACGTTCCAGTGAGACAGGGAGGTTATGGAGGGGTACAGGTTCAGGGCATATTTGTGTGGAGTTCTGCAGTGGTACGGTCCAGTGAGACAGGGACGTTATGGTCGGGTACAGGTTCAGGGCATATTTGTGTGGAGTTCTGCAGTGGTACGGTCCAGTGAAACAGGGAGGTTATGGTCGGGTACAGGTTCAGGGCATATTTGTGTGGAGTTCTGCATTGGTACGTTCCAATGAGACAGGGAGGTTATGGAGGGGTACATGTTCAGGGCATATTTGTGTGTAGTTCTGCATTGGTACGTTCCAGTGAGACAGGGAGGTTATGGAGGGTTACAGGTTCAGGGCACATTTGTGTGGAGTTCTGCATTGGTACGTTCCAACGAGACAGGGAGGTTATGGAGGGGTACATGTTCAGGCCATATTTGTGTGTAGTTCTGCATTGGTACGTTCCAGTGAGACAGGGAGGTTATGGAGGGTACAGGTTCAGGGCACATTTGTGTGGAGTTCTGCATTGGTACGTTCCAACGAGACAGGGAGGTTATGGAGGGGTACATGTTCAGGCCATATTTGTGTGTAGTTCTGCATTGGTACGTTCCAGTGAGACAGGGAGGTTATGGAGGGTACAGGTTCAGGGCATATTTGTGTGGAGTTCTGCAGTGGTACGGTCCAGTGAGACAGGGAGGTTATGGTCGGGTACAGGTTCAGGGCATATTTGTGTGGAGTTCTGCATTGGTACTTTCCAGTGAGACAGGGAGGTTATGGAGGGTACAGGTTCATGGCATATTTGTGTGGAGTTCTGCAGTGGGACGATCCAATGAGACAGGGAGGCTATGGACCGGTAGAGGTTCAGGGCAAATTGTGTAGAGTTCTGCATGGGTGCGTTCCTGTGAGACAAGGAGGTTATGGGCGGTTATACGTTCAGGGCATATTTGTGTGGTATTCTGCATTGGTACGTTCCAGTGAGACAGGGAGGTTATGGAGGGGTACAGGTTCAGGGCATATTTGTGTGTAGTTCTGCATTGGTACGTTCCAGTGAGACAGGGAGGTTATGGAGGGTACCGGTTCAGTGCATATTTGTGCGGAGTTCTGCATTGCTACGTTCCAGTGTGACAGGGAGGTTATGGAGAGGTACAGGTTCAGGGCATATTTGTGTGGAATTCTGCATTGGTACGTTCCAGTGAGACAGGGAGGTTATGGAGGGTACAGGTTCAGGGCATATTTGTGTGGAGTTCTGCAGTGGTACGGTCCAGTGAGACTGGGAGGTTATGGTCGGGTACAGGTTCAGGGCATATTTGTGTGGAGTTCTGCATTGGTACTTTCCAGTGAGACAGGGAGGTTATGGAGGGTACCTGTTCATGGCATATTTGTGTGGAGTTCTGCATTGGTACGTTCCAGTGAGACAGGGAGGTTATGGAGGAGTACAGGTTCAGGGCAAATTTGTGTGGAGTTCTGCATTGGTGCGCTCCGTGAGACAAGGAGGTTATGGGCGGGTATACGTTCAGGGCATATTTGTGTGGAATTCTGCATTGGTACTTTCCAGTGAGACAGGTAGAATATGGAGTGTACCGGTTCTGGGCAAATTTGTGTGGAGTTCTGCATTGGTACGTTCCAGTGAGACAGGGAGGTTATGGAGTGGTACAGGTTCAGGGCATATTTGTGTGGAGTTCTGCGTTGGTACTTTCCAGTGAGACAAGGAGGTTATGGCGGGGTACACGTTCAGGGCATATTTGTGTGGTGTTCTGCAATGGTACGTTCCAGTGAGACAGGGAGGTTATGGAGGGTACAGGTTCAGGGCATATTTGTGTTGAGTTCTGCATTGGTACGTTCCAGTGAGACAGGGATGTTATGGAGGGGCACAGGTTCAGGGCAAATTTGTGTGGAGTTCTGCATTGGTGCGTTCCAGTGAGACAAGGAGGTTATGGGCGGGTACACGTAAAGGGCATATTTGTGTGGAGTTCTGCATTGGTACTTTCCAGTGAGAAAGGGAGGTTATGGAGGGTAACGGTTCATGGCTTATTTGTGTGGAGTTCTGCAGTGGGACGATCCAATGAGACAGGGAGGTTATGGACGGGTACAGGTTCAGGGCATATTTGTGTGGAGTTCTGCATTGGTACGTTCCAGTGAGACAGGGAGGTTATGGAGGAGTACAGGTTCAGGGCAAATTTGTGTGGAGTTCTGCATTGGTGCGCTCCAGTGAGACAAGGAGGTTATGGAGGGGTACAGGTTCAGGGCATATTTGTGTGTAGTTGTACATTGGTACGTTCCAGTGAGACAGGGAGATTATGGAGGTTACAGGTTCAGGGCATATTTGTGTGGAGTTCTGCAGTGGTACGTTCCAGTGAGACAGGGAGATTATGGTCGGGTACAGGTTCAGTGCATATTTGTGTGGAGTTCTGCATTGGTACTTTCCAGTGAGACAGGGAGGTTATGGAGTGTACAGGTTCATGGCATATTTGTGTGGAGTTCTGCAGTGGGACAATCCAATAAGACAGGGAGGCTATGGACCGGTACAGGTTCAGGGCAAATTGTGTAGAGTTCTGCATGGGTGCGTTCCAGTGAGACAAGGAGGTTATGGGCGGGTACACGTTCAGGGCATATTTGTGTGGAATTCTGCATTGGTACGTTCCAGTGAGACAGGGAGGTTATGCACGGTACAGGATCAGGACATATTTGAGTGGAGTTCTGCATTGGTACGTTCCAGTGAGACAGGGAGGTTATGGAGTGTACAGGTTCATGGCATATTTGTGTGGAGTTCTGCAGTGGTACGGTCCAGTGAGACAGGGAGGTTATGGTCGGGTACAGGTTCAGGGCATTTTTGTGTGGAGTTCTGCATTGGTACTTTCCAGTGAGACAGGGAGGTTATGGAGGGTACCGGTTCATGGCTTATTTGTGTGGAGTTCTGCAGTGGGAAGATCCAATGAGACAGGGAGGTTATGGACGGGTACTGGTTCAGGGCATATTTGTGTGGAGTTCATCATTGGTACGTTCCAGTGAGACAGGGAGGTTATGGAGGAGTACAGGTTCAGGACAAATTTGTGTGGAGTTCTGCATTGGTGCGCTCCAGTGAGACAAGGAGGTTATGGAGGGTTACAGGTTCAGGGCATATTTGTGTGTAGTTCTACATTGGTACGTTCCTGTGAGACAGGGAGGTTATGGAGGATACAGGTTCAGGGCATATTTGTGTGGAGTTCTGCAGTGGTACGTTCCAGTGAGACAGGGAGGTTATGGTCGGGTACAGGTTCAGTGCATATTTGTGTGGAGTTCTGCATTGGTACTTTCCAGTGAGACAGGGAGGTTATGGAGTGTACAGGTTCATGGCATATTTGTGTGGAGTTCTGCAGTGGGACAATCCAATGAGACAGGGAGGCTATGGACCGGTACAGGTTCAGGGCAAATTGTGTAGAGTTCTGCATGGGTGCGTTCCAGTGAGACAAGGAGGTTATGGGCGTGTACACGTTCAGGGCATATTTGTGTGGAGTTCTGCATTGGTACTTTCCAGTGAGACAGGGAGGTTATGGAGGGTACAGGTTCATGGCATATTTGTGTGGAGTTCTGCAGTGGGACGATCCAATGAGACAGGGAGGCTATGGACCGGTAGAGGTTCAGGGCAAATTGTGTAGAGTTCTGCATTGGTGCGTTCCTGTGAGACAAGGAGGTTATGGGCGGTTATACGTTCAGGGCATATTTGTGTGGTATTCTGCATTGGTACGTTCCAGTGAGACAGGGAGGTTATGGAGGGGTACAGGTTCAGGGCATATTTGTGTGTAGTTCTGCATTGGTACGTTCCAGTGAGACAGGGAGGTTATGGAGGGTACCGGTTCAGTGCATATTTGTGCGGAGTTCTGCATTGCTACGTTCCAGTGTGACAGGGAGGTTATGGAGAGGTACAGGTTCAGGGCATATTTGTGTGGAATTCTGCATTGGTACGTTCCAGTGAGACAGGGAGGTTATGGAGGGTACAGGTTCAGGGCATATTTGTGTGGTGTTCTGCAGTGGTACGGTCCAGTGAGACAGGGGCGTTATGGTCGGGTACAGGTTCAGGGCATATTTGTGTGGAGTTCTGCAGTGGTACGGTCCAGTGAGACAGGGAGGTTATGGTCGGGTACAGGTTCAGGGCATATTTGTGTGGAGTTCTGCATTGGTACGTTCCAATGAGACAGGGAGGTTATGGAGGGTACAAGTTCAGGGCATATTTGTGTGTAGTTCTGCATTGGTACGTTCCAGTGAGACAGGGAGGTTATGGAGGGTTACAGGTTCAGGGCACATTTGTGTGGAGTTCTGCATTGGTACGTTCCAACGAGACAGGGAGGTTATTGAGGGGTACATGTTCAGGCCATATTTGTGTGTAGTTCTGCATTGGTACGTTCCAGTGAGACAGGGAGGTTATGGAGGGTACAGGTTCATGGCACATTTGTGTGGAGTTCTGCATTGGTACGTTCCAACGAGACAGGGAGGTTATGGGCGGGTATACGTTCAGGGCATATTTGTGTGGAATTCTGCATTGGTACGTTCCAGTGAGACAGGTAGATTATGGAGTGTACCGGTTCTGGGCAAATTTGTGTGGAGTTCTGCATTGGTACGTTCCAGTGAGACAGGGAGGTTATGGAGTGGTACAGGTTCAGGGCATATTTGTGTGGAGTTCTGCGTTGGTACCTTCCAGTGAGACAAGGAGGTTATGGCGGGGTACACGTTCAGGGCATATTTGTGTGGTGTTCTGCAATGGTACGTTCCAGTGAGACAGGGAGGTTATGGAGGGTACAGGTTCAGGGCATATTTGTGTTGAGTTCTGCATTGGTACGTTCCAGTGAGACAGGGATGTTATGGAGGGGCACAGGTTCAGGGCAAATTTGTGTGGAGTTCTGCATTGGTGCGTTCCAGTGAGACAAGGAGGTTATGGGCGGGTACACGTAAAGGGCATATTTGTGTGGAGTTCTGCATTGGTACTTTCCAGTGAGACAGGGAGGTTATGGAGGGTACCGGTTCATGGCTTATTTGTGTGGAGTTCCGCAGTGGGACGATCCAATGAGACAGGGAGGTTATGGACGGGTACAGGTTCAGGGCATATTTGTGTGGAGTTCTGCATTGGTACGTTCCAGTGAGACAGGGAGGTTATGGAGGAGTACAGGTTCAGGGCAAATTTGTGTGGAGTACTGCATTGGTGCGCTCCAGTGAGACAAGGAGGTTATGGAGGGGTACAGGTTCAGGGCATATTTGTGTGTAGTTCTACATTGGTACGTTCCAGTGAGACAGGGAGGTTATGGAGGTTACAGGTTCAGGGCATATTTGTGTGGAGTTCTGCAGTGGTACGTTCCAGTGAGACAGGGAGGTTATGGTCGGGTACAGGTTCAGTGCATATTTGTGTGGAGTTCTGCATTGGTACTTTCCAGTGAGACAGGGAGGTTATGGAGTGTACAGGTTCATGGCATATTTGTGTGGAGTTCTGCAGTGGGACAATCCAATGAGACAGCGAGGCTATGGACCGGTACAGGTTCAGGGCAAATTGTGTAGAGTTCTGCATGGGTGCGTTCCAGTGAGACAAGGAGGTTATGGGCGGGTACACGTTCAGGGCATATTTGTGTGGAATTCTGCATTGGTACGTTCCAGTGAGACAGGGAGGTTATGGAGGGTACCGGTTCAGGGCAAATTTGTGTGGAGTTCTGCATTGGTACGTTCCAGTGAGACAGGGAGTTTATGGAGGGGTACAGGTTAAGGGCAAATTTGTGTGGAGTTCTGCATTGGTGCGTTCCAGTGAGACAAGGAGGTTATGGGCGGGTACACGTTCAGGGCATATTTGTGTGGTATTCTGCATTGGTACTTTCCAGTGAGACAGGGAGGTTATGGAGGGGTACAGGTTCAGGGCATATTTGTGTGTAGTTCTGCATTGGTACGTTCCAGTGAGACAGGGAGGATCTGGAGGGTACAGGTTCAGGGCATATTTGTGTGGTGTTCGGCATTGGTACGTTCCAGTGAGACAGGGAGGTTATGCACGGTACAGGATCAGGACATATTTGAGTGGAGTTCTGCATTGGTACGTTCCATTGAGACAGTGAGGTTATGGAGGGGTACAGGTTCAGGGCAAATTTGTGTGGAGATCTGCATTGGTGCGTTCCAGTGAGACAAGGAGATTATGGGCGGGTACACGTAAAGGGCATATTTGTGTGTAGTTCTGCATTGGTACGTTCCAGTGAGACAGGGCGGTTATGGAGGGTACAGGTTCAGGGCATATTTGTGTGGTGTTCTACAATGGTACGGTCCAGTGAGACAGGGAGGTTATGGAGGGTACCGGTTCAGTGCATATTTGTGCGGAGGTCTGCATTGGTACGTTCCAATGAGACAGGGAGGTTATGGAGGGGTACATGTTCAGGGCATATTTGTGTGTAGTTCTGCATTGGTACATTCCAGTGAGACAGGGAGGTTATGGAGGGTACAGGTTCAGGGCATATTTGTGTGGAGTTCTGCAGTGGTACGGTCCAGTGAGACAGGGAGTTTATGGTCGGGTACAGGTTCAGGGCATTTTTGTGTGGAGTTCTGCATTGGTACTTTCCAGTGAGACAGGGAGGTTATGGAGGGTACCGGTTCATGGCTTATTTGTGTGGAGTTCTGCAGTGGGACGATCCAATGAGACAGGGAGGTTATGGACGGGTACTGGTTCAGGGCATATTTGTGTGGAGTTCTTCATTGGTACGTTCCAGTGAGACAGGGAGGTTATGGAGGAGTACAGGTTCAGGGCAAATTTGTGTGGAGTTCTGCATTGGTGCGCTCCAGTGAGACAAGGAGGTTATGGAGGGGTACAGGTTCAGGGCATATTTGTGTGTAGTTCTACATTGGTACGTTCCTGTGAGACAGGGAGGTTATGGAGGGTACCGGTTCATGGCATAATTGTGTGGAGTTCTGCAGTGGGACGATCCAATGAGACTGGGAGGTTATGGACGGGGACAGGTTCAGGGCTTATTTGTGTGGAGTTCTGCATTGGTACGTTCCAGTGAGACAGGGAGGTTATGGAGGAGTACAGGTTCAGGGCAAATTTGTGTGGAGTTCTGCATTGGTGCGCTCCAGTGAGACAAGGAGGTTATGGAGGGGTACAGGTTCAGGGCATATTTGTGTGGAGTTCTGCAGTGGTACTTTCCAGTGAGACAGGGAGGTTATGGTCGGGTACAGGTTCAGTGCATATTTGTGTGGAGTTCTGCATTCGTACTTTCCAGTGAGACAGGGAGGTTATGGAGGGTACAGGTTCATGGCATATTTGTGTGGAGTTCTGCAATGGGACGATCCAATGAGACAGGGAGGCTGTGGACCGGTAGAGGTTCAGTGCAAATTGTGTAGAGTTCTGCATGGGTGCGTTCCTGTGAGACAAGGAGGTTATGGGCGGGTACACGTTCAGGGCATATTTGTGTGGTATTCTGCATTGGTACGTTCAAGTGAGACAGGGAGGTTATGGAGGGGTACAGGTTCAGGGCATATTTGTGTGGAGTTCTGCAGTGGTACGGTCCAGTGAGACAGGGACGTTATGGTCGGGTACAGGTTCAGGGCATATTTGTGTGGAGTTCTGCAGTGGTACGGTCCAGTGAAACAGGGAGGTTATGGTCGGGTACAGGTTCAGGGCATATTTGTGTGGAGTTCTGCATTGGTACGTTCCAATGAGACAGGGAGGTTATGGAGGGGTACATGTTCAGGGCATATTTGTGTGTAGTTCTGCATTGGTACGTTCCAGTGAGACAGGGAGGTTATGGAGGGTTACAGGTTCAGGGCACATTTGTGTGGAGTTCTGCATTGGTACGTTCCAACGAGACAGGGAGGTTATGGAGGGGTACATGTTCAGGCCATATTTGTGTGTAGTTCTGCATTGGTACGTTCCAGTGAGACAGGGAGGTTATGGAGGGTACAGGTTCAGGGCACATTTGTGTGGAGTTCTGCATTGGTACGTTCCAACGAGACAGGGAGGTTATGGAGGGGTACATGTTCAGGCCATATTTGTGTGTAGTTCTGCATTGGTACGTTCCAGTGAGACAGGGAGGTTATGGAGGGTACAGGTTCAGGGCATATTTGTGTGGAGTTCTGCAGTGGTACGGTCCAGTGAGACAGGGAGGTTATGGTCGGGTACAGGTTCAGGGCATATTTGTGTGGAGTTCTGCATTGGTACTTTCCAGTGAGACAGGGAGGTTATGGAGGGTACAGGTTCATGGCATATTTGTGTGGAGTTCTGCAGTGGGACGATCCAATGAGACAGGGAGGCTATGGACCGGTAGAGGTTCAGGGCAAATTGTGTAGAGTTCTGCATGGGTGCGTTCCTGTGAGACAAGGAGGTTATGGGCGGTTATACGTTCAGGGCATATTTGTGTGGTATTCTGCATTGGTACGTTCCAGTGAGACAGGGAGGTTATGGAGGGGTACAGGTTCAGGGCATATTTGTGTGTAGTTCTGCATTGGTACGTTCCAGTGAGACAGGGAGGTTATGGAGGGTACCGGTTCAGTGCATATTTGTGCGGAGTTCTGCATTGCTACGTTCCAGTGTGACAGGGAGGTTATGGAGAGGTACAGGTTCAGGGCATATTTGTGTGGAATTCTGCATTGGTACGTTCCAGTGAGACAGGGAGGTTATGGAGGGTACAGGTTCAGGGCATATTTGTGTGGAGTTCTGCAGTGGTACGGTCCAGTGAGACTGGGAGGTTATGGTCGGGTACAGGTTCAGGGCATATTTGTGTGGAGTTCTGCATTGGTACTTTCCAGTGAGACAGGGAGGTTATGGAGGGTACCTGTTCATGGCATATTTGTGTGGAGTTCTGCATTGGTACGTTCCAGTGAGACAGGGAGGTTATGGAGGAGTACAGGTTCAGGGCAAATTTGTGTGGAGTTCTGCAGTGGGACAATCCAATGAGACAGGGAGGCTATGGACCGGTACAGGTTCAGGGCAAATTGTGTAGAGTTCTGCATGGGTGCGTTCCAGTGAGACAAGGAGGTTATGGGCGTGTACACGTTCAGGGCATATTTGTGTGGAATTCTGCATTGGTACGTTCCAGTGAGACAGGGAGGTTATGGAGGGTACCGGCTCAGGGCAAATTTGTGTGGAGTTCTGCATTGGTACGTTCCAGCGAGACAGGGAGTTTATGGAGGGGTACAGGTTCAGGGCAAATTTGTGTGGAGTTCTGCATTGGTGCGTTCCAGTGAGTCAAGTAGGTTATGGGCGGGTGCACGTTCAGGGCATATTTGTGTGGTATTATGCATTGGTACGTTCCAGTGAGACAGGGAGGTTATGGAGGGGTACAGGTTCAGGGCATATTTGTGTGTAGTTCTGCATTGGTACGTTCCAGTGAGACAGGGAGGTTATGGAGGGTACAGGTTCAGGGCATATTTGTGTGGTGTTCGGCATTGGTACGTTCCAGTGAGACAGGGAGGTTATGCACGGTACAGGATCAGGGCATATTTGAGTGGAGTTCTGCATTGGTACGTTCCATTGAGACAGTGAGGTTATGGAGGGGTACAGGTTCAGGGCAAATTTGTGTGGAGATCTGCATTGGTGCGTTCCAGTGTGACAAGGAGATTATTGGCGGGTACACGTAAAGGGCATATTTGTGTGGAATTCTGCATTGGTACGTTCCAGTGAGACAGGGAGGTTATGCAGGGTACCGGTTCAGTGCATATTTGTGCGGAGTTCTGCATTGGTACGTTCCAGTGTGACAGGGAGGTTATGGAGAGGTACAGATTCAGGGCATATTTGTGTGGAGTTCTGCATTGGTACGTTCCACTGAAACAGGGAGGTTATGGAGGGTTACAGGTTCAGGGCACATTTGTGTGGAGTTCTGCATTGGTACGTTCCAATGAGACAGGGAGGTTATGGAGGGGTACATGTTCAGGGCATATTTGTGTGTAGTTCTGCATTGGTACGTTCCAGTGAGACAGGGAGGTTATGGAGGGTACAGGTTCAGGGCATATTTGTGTGGAGTTCTGCAGTGGTACGGTCCAGTGAGACAGGGAGGTTATGGTCGGGTACAGGTTCAGGGCATATTTGTGTGGAGTTCAGCATTGGTACTTTCCAGTGAGACAGGGAGGTTATGGAGGGTACCGGTTCATGGCATATTTGTGTGGAGTTCTGCAGTGGGACGATCCAATGAGACAGGGAGGTTATGCACGGGTACAGGTTCAGGGCATATTTGTGTGGAGTTCTGCATTGTTACGTTCCAGTGAGACAGAGAGGTTATGGAGGAGTACAGGTTCAGGGCAAATTTGTGTGGAGTTCTGCATTGGTGCGCTCCAGTGAGACAAGGAGGTTATGGAGGGGTACAGGTTCAGGGCATATTTGTGTGGAGTTCTGCAGTGGTACGTTCCAGTGAGACAGGGAGGTTATGGTCGGGTACAGGTTCAGTGCATATTTGTGTGGAGTTCTGCATTGGTACTTTCCAGTGAGACAAGGAGGTTATGAGCGGGTACACGTTCAGGGCATTTTTGTGTGGAATTCTGCATTGGTACGTTCCAGTGAGACAGGGAGGTTATGGAGGGTACCGGTTCAGGGCAAATTTGTGTGGAGTTCTGCATTGGTACGTTCCAGTGAGACAGGGAGTTTATGGAGGGGTACAGGTTCAGGTCAAATTTGTGTGGAGTTCTGCATTGGTGCGTTCCAGTGAGACAAGGAGGATATGGGCGGGTACACGTTCAGGGCATATTTGTGTGGTATTCTGCATTGGTACGTTCCAGTGAGACAGGGAGGTTATGGAGGGGTACAGGTTCAGGGCATATTTGTGTGGAGTTCTGCAGTGGTACGGTCCAGTGAGACAGGGACGTTATGGTCGGGTACAGGTTCAGGGCATATTTGTGTGGAGTTCTGCAGTGGTACGGTCCAGTGAAACAGGGAGGTTATGGTCGGGTACAGGTTCAGGGCATATTTGTGTGGAGTTCTGCATTGGTACGTTCCAATGAGACAGGGAGGTTATGGAGGGGTACATGTTCAGGGCATATTTGTGTGTAGTTCTGCATTGGTACGTTCCAGTGAGACAGGGAGGTTATGGAGGGTTACAGGTTCAGGGCACATTTGTGTGGAGTTCTGCATTGGTACGTTCCAACGAGACAGGGAGGTTATGGAGGGGTACATGTTCAGGCCATATTTGTGTGTAGTTCTGCATTGGTACGTTCCAGTGAGACAGGGAGGTTATGGAGGGTACAGGTTCAGGGCACATTTGTGTGGAGTTCTGCATTGGTACGTTCCAACGAGACAGGGAGGTTATGGAGGGGTACATGTTCAGGCCATATTTGTGTGTAGTTCTGCATTGGTACGTTCCAGTGAGACAGGGAGGTTATGGAGGGTACAGGTTCAGGGCATATTTGTGTGGAGTTCTGCAGTGGTACGGTCCAGTGAGACAGGGAGGTTATGGTCGGGTACAGGTTCAGGGCATATTTGTGTGGAGTTCTGCATTGGTACTTTCCAGTGAGACAGGGAGGTTATGGAGGGTACAGGTTCATGGCATATTTGTGTGGAGTTCTGCAGTGGGACGATCCAATGAGACAGGGAGGCTATGGACCGGTAGAGGTTCAGGGCAAATTGTGTAGAGTTCTGCATGGGTGCGTTCCTGTGAGACAAGGAGGTTATGGGCGGTTATACGTTCAGGGCATATTTGTGTGGTATTCTGCATTGGTACGTTCCAGTGAGACAGGGAGGTTATGGAGGGGTACAGGTTCAGGGCATATTTGTGTGTAGTTCTGCATTGGTACGTTCCAGTGAGACAGGGAGGTTATGGAGGGTACCGGTTCAGTGCATATTTGTGCGGAGTTCTGCATTGCTACGTTCCAGTGTGACAGGGAGGTTATGGAGAGGTACAGGTTCAGGGCATATTTGTGTGGAATTCTGCATTGGTACGTTCCAGTGAGACAGGGAGGTTATGGAGGGTACAGGTTCAGGGCATATTTGTGTGGAGTTCTGCAGTGGTACGGTCCAGTGAGACTGGGAGGTTATGGTCGGGTACAGGTTCAGGGCATATTTGTGTGGAGTTCTGCATTGGTACTTTCCAGTGAGACAGGGAGGTTATGGAGGGTACCTGTTCATGGCATATTTGTGTGGAGTTCTGCATTGGTACGTTCCAGTGAGACAGGGAGGTTATGGAGGAGTACAGGTTCAGGGCAAATTTGTGTGGAGTTCTGCAGTGGGACAATCCAATGAGACAGGGAGGCTATGGACCGGTACAGGTTCAGGGCAAATTGTGTAGAGTTCTGCATGGGTGCGTTCCAGTGAGACAAGGAGGTTATGGGCGTGTACACGTTCAGGGCATATTTGTGTGGAATTCTGCATTGGTACGTTCCAGTGAGACAGGGAGGTTATGGAGGGTACCGGTTCAGGGCAAATTTGTGTGGAGTTCTGCATTGGTACGTTCCAGCGAGACAGGGAGTTTATGGAGGGGTACAGGTTCAGGGCAAATTTGTGTGGAGTTCTGCATTGGTGCGTTCCAGTGAGTCAAGTAGGTTATGGGCGGGTGCACGTTCAGGGCATATTTGTGTGGTATTATGCATTGGTACGTTCCAGTGAGACAGGGAGGTTATGGAGGGGTACAGGTTCAGGGCATATTTGTGTGTAGTTCTGCATTGGTACGTTCCAGTGAGACAGGGAGGTTATGGAGGGTACAGGTTCAGGGCATATTTGTGTGGTGTTCGGCATTGGTACGTTCCAGTGAGACAGGGAGGTTATGCACGGTACAGGATCAGGGCATATTTGAGTGGAGTTCTGCATTGGTACGTTCCATTGAGACAGTGAGGTTATGGAGGGGTACAGGTTCAGGGCAAATTTGTGTGGAGATCTGCATTGGTGCGTTCCAGTGTGACAAGGAGATTATTGGCGGGTACACGTAAAGGGCATATTTGTGTGGAATTCTGCATTGGTACGTTCCAGTGAGACAGGGAGGTTATGCAGGGTACCGGTTCAGTGCATATTTGTGCGGAGTTCTGCATTGGTACGTTCCAGTGTGACAGGGAGGTTATGGAGAGGTACAGATTCAGGGCATATTTGTGTGGAGTTCTGCATTGGTACGTTCCACTGAAACAGGGAGGTTATGGAGGGTTACAGGTTCAGGGCACATTTGTGTGGAGTTCTGCATTGGTACGTTCCAATGAGACAGGGAGGTTATGGAGGGGTACATGTTCAGGGCATATTTGTGTGTAGTTCTGCATTGGTACGTTCCAGTGAGACAGGGAGGTTATGGAGGGTACAGGTTCAGGGCATATTTGTGTGGAGTTCTGCAGTGGTACGGTCCAGTGAGACAGGGAGGTTATGGTCGGGTACAGGTTCAGGGCATATTTGTGTGGAGTTCAGCATTGGTACTTTCCAGTGAGACAGGGAGGTTATGGAGTGTACCGGTTCATGGCATATTTGTGTGGAGTTCTGCAGTGGGACGATCCAATGAGACAGGGAGGTTATGCACGGGTACAGGTTCAGGGCATATTTGTGTGGAGTTCTGCATTGTTACGTTCCAGTGAGACAGAGAGGTTATGGAGGAGTACAGGTTCAGGGCAAATTTGTGTGGAGTTCTGCATTGGTGCGCTCCAGTGAGACAAGGAGGTTATGGAGGGGTACAGGTTCAGGGCATATTTGTGTGGAGTTCTGCAGTGGTACGGTCCAGTGAGACAGGGACGTTATGGTCGGGTACAGGTTCAGGGCATATTTGTGTGGAGTTCTGCAGTGGTACGGTCCAGTGAAACAGGGAGGTTATGGTCGGGTACAGGTTCAGGGCATATTTGTGTGGAGTTCTGCATTGGTACGTTCCAATGAGACAGGGAGGTTATGGAGGGGTACATGTTCAGGGCATATTTGTGTGTAGTTCTGCATTGGTACGTTCCAGTGAGACAGGGAGGTTATGGAGGGTTACAGGTTCAGGGCACATTTGTGTGGAGTTCTGCATTGGTACGTTCCAACGAGACAGGGAGGTTATGGAGGGGTACATGTTCAGGCCATATTTGTGTGTAGTTCTGCATTGGTACGTTCCAGTGAGACAGGGAGGTTATGGAGGGTACAGGTTCAGGGCACATTTGTGTGGAGTTCTGCATTGGTACGTTCCAACGAGACAGGGAGGTTATGGAGGGGTACATGTTCAGGCCATATTTGTGTGTAGTTCTGCATTGGTACGTTCCAGTGAGACAGGGAGGTTATGGAGGGTACAGGTTCAGGGCATATTTGTGTGGAGTTCTGCAGTGGTACGGTCCAGTGAGACAGGGAGGTTATGGTCGGGTACAGGTTCAGGGCATATTTGTGTGGAGTTCTGCATTGGTACTTTCCAGTGAGACAGGGAGGTTATGGAGGGTACAGGTTCATGGCATATTTGTGTGGAGTTCTGCAGTGGGACGATCCAATGAGACAGGGAGGCTATGGACCGGTAGAGGTTCAGGGCAAATTGTGTAGAGTTCTGCATGGGTGCGTTCCTGTGAGACAAGGAGGTTATGGGCGGTTATACGTTCAGGGCATATTTGTGTGGTATTCTGCATTGGTACGTTCCAGTGAGACAGGGAGGTTATGGAGGGGTACAGGTTCAGGGCATATTTGTGTGTAGTTCTGCATTGGTACGTTCCAGTGAGACAGGGAGGTTATGGAGGGTACCGGTTCAGTGCATATTTGTGCGGAGTTCTGCATTGCTACGTTCCAGTGTGACAGGGAGGTTATGGAGAGGTACAGGTTCAGGGCATATTTGTGTGGAATTCTGCATTGGTACGTTCCAGTGAGACAGGGAGGTTATGGAGGGTACAGGTTCAGGGCATATTTGTGTGGAGTTCTGCAGTGGTACGGTCCAGTGAGACTGGGAGGTTATGGTCGGGTACAGGTTCAGGGCATATTTGTGTGGAGTTCTGCATTGGTACTTTCCAGTGAGACAGGGAGGTTATGGAGGGTACCTGTTCATGGCATATTTGTGTGGAGTTCTGCATTGGTACGTTCCAGTGAGACAGGGAGGTTATGGAGGAGTACAGGTTCAGGGCAAATTTGTGTGGAGTTCTGCAGTGGGACAATCCAATGAGACAGGGAGGCTATGGACCGGTACAGGTTCAGGGCAAATTGTGTAGAGTTCTGCATGGGTGCGTTCCAGTGAGACAAGGAGGTTATGGGCGTGTACACGTTCAGGGCATATTTGTGTGGAATTCTGCATTGGTACGTTCCAGTGAGACAGGGAGGTTATGGAGGGTACCGGTTCAGGGCAAATTTGTGTGGAGTTCTGCATTGGTACGTTCCAGCGAGACAGGGAGTTTATGGAGGGGTACAGGTTCAGGGCAAATTTGTGTGGAGTTCTGCATTGGTGCGTTCCAGTGAGTCAAGTAGGTTATGGGCGGGTGCACGTTCAGGGCATATTTGTGTGGTATTATGCATTGGTACGTTCCAGTGAGACAGGGAGGTTATGGAGGGGTACAGGTTCAGGGCATATTTGTGTGTAGTTCTGCATTGGTACGTTCCAGTGAGACAGGGAGGTTATGGAGGGTACAGGTTCAGGGCATATTTGTGTGGTGTTCGGCATTGGTACGTTCCAGTGAGACAGGGAGGTTATGCACGGTACAGGATCAGGGCATATTTGAGTGGAGTTCTGCATTGGTACGTTCCATTGAGACAGTGAGGTTATGGAGGGGTACAGGTTCAGGGCAAATTTGTGTGGAGATCTGCATTGGTGCGTTCCAGTGTGACAAGGAGATTATTGGCGGGTACACGTAAAGGGCATATTTGTGTGGAATTCTGCATTGGTACGTTCCAGTGAGACAGGGAGGTTATGCAGGGTACCGGTTCAGTGCATATTTGTGCGGAGTTCTGCATTGGTACGTTCCAGTGTGACAGGGAGGTTATGGAGAGGTACAGATTCAGGGCATATTTGTGTGGAGTTCTGCATTGGTACGTTCCACTGAAACAGGGAGGTTATGGAGGGTTACAGGTTCAGGGCACATTTGTGTGGAGTTCTGCATTGGTACGTTCCAATGAGACAGGGAGGTTATGGAGGGGTACATGTTCAGGGCATATTTGTGTGTAGTTCTGCATTGGTACGTTCCAGTGAGACAGGGAGGTTATGGAGGGTACAGGTTCAGGGCATATTTGTGTGGAGTTCTGCAGTGGTACGGTCCAGTGAGACAGGGAGGTTATGGTCGGGTACAGGTTCAGGGCATATTTGTGTGGAGTTCAGCATTGGTACTTTCCAGTGAGACAGGGAGGTTATGGAGTGTACCGGTTCATGGCATATTTGTGTGGAGTTCTGCAGTGGGACGATCCAATGAGACAGGGAGGTTATGCACGGGTACAGGTTCAGGGCATATTTGTGTGGAGTTCTGCATTGTTACGTTCCAGTGAGACAGAGAGGTTATGGAGGAGTACAGGTTCAGGGCAAATTTGTGTGGAGTTCTGCATTGGTGCGCTCCAGTGAGACAAGGAGGTTATGGAGGGGTACAGGTTCAGGGCATATTTGTGTGGAGTTCTGCAGTGGTACGTTCCAGTGAGACAGGGAGGTTATGGTCGGGTACAGGTTCAGTGCATATTTGTGTGGAGTTCTGCATTGGTACTTTCCAGTGAGACAAGGAGGTTATGAGCGGGTACACGTTCAGGGCATTTTTGTGTGGAATTCTGCATTGGTACGTTCCAGTGAGACAGGGAGGTTATGGAGGGTACCGGTTCAGGGCAAATTTGTGTGGAGTTCTGCATTGGTACGTTCCAGTGAGACAGGGAGTTTATGGAGGGGTACAGGTTCAGGTCAAATTTGTGTGGAGTTCTGCATTGGTGCGTTCCAGTGAGACAAGGAGGATATGGGCGGGTACACGTTCAGGGCATATTTGTGTGGTATTCTGCATTGGTACGTTCCAGTGAGGCAGGGAGGTTATTGAGGGGTAAAGGTTCAGGGCATATTTGTGTGAGGTTCTGCATTGGTACGTTCCAGTGAGACAGGGAGGTTATGGAGGGTACAGGTTCAGGGCATATTTGTGTGGAGTTCTGCATTGGTACGTTCCAGTGAGACAAGAGATTATGCACGGTACAGGATCAGGGCATATTTGAGTGGAGTTCTGCATTGGTACGTTCCATTGAGACAGGGAGGTTATGGAGGGGTACAGGTTCAGGGCAAATTTGTGTGGAGATCTGCATTGGTGCGTTCCAGTGATACAATGAGATTATGGGCGGGTACACGTAAAGGGCATATTTGTGTGGAATTCTGCATTGGTACGTTCCAGTGAGACATGGAGGTTATGGAGGGTACCGGTTCAGTGCATATTTGTGCGGAGTTCTGAATTGGTACGTTCCAGTGTGACAGGGAGGTTATGGAGAGGTACAGGTTCAGGGCATATTTGTGTGGAGTTCTGCATTGGTACGTTCCAATGAGACAGGGAGGCTATGGAGGGGTACATGTTCAGGGCATATTTGTGTGTAGTTCTGCATTGGTACGTTCCAGTGAGACAGGGAGGTTATGGAGGGTACAGGTTCAGGGCATATTTGTGTGGAGTTCTGCAGTGGTACGGTCCAGTGAGACAGGGAGGTTATGGTCGGGTACAG
Source organism: Hemitrygon akajei (assembly GCF_048418815.1). Taxonomy (NCBI): domain Eukaryota; kingdom Metazoa; phylum Chordata; class Chondrichthyes; order Myliobatiformes; family Dasyatidae; genus Hemitrygon; species Hemitrygon akajei. The sequence goes on along the minus strand of NW_027331960.1, from coordinate 2,861,584 downwards.
GTTCAGGGCATATTTGTGTGGAGTTCTGCATTGGTACGTTCTAATGAGACAGGGAGGTTATGGAGGGGTACATGTTCAGGGCATATTTGTGTGTAGTTCTGCATTGGTACGTTCCAGTGAGACAGGGAGGTTATGGAGGGTACAGGTTCAGGGCATATTTGTGTGGAGTTCTGCAGTGGTACGGTCCAGTGAGACAGGGAGGTTATGGTCGGGTACAGGTTCAGGGCATATTTGTGTGGAGTTCTGCATTGGTACGTTCCAATGAGACAGGGATGTTATGGAGGGGTACATGTTCAGGGCATATTTGTGTGTAGTTCTGCATTGGTACGTTCCAGTGAGACAGGGAGGTTGTGGAGGGTTACAGGTTCAGGGCACATTTGTGTGGAGTTCTGCATTGGTACGTTCCAACGAGACAGTGAGTTTATGGAGGGGTACATGTTCAGGCCATATTTGTGTGTAGTTCTGCATTGGTACGTTCCAGTGAGACAGGGAGGTTATGGAGGGTACAGGTTCAGGGCACATTTGTGTGGAGTTCTGCATTGGTACGTTCCAACGAGACAGGGAGGTTATGGAGGGGTGCATGTTCAGGCCATATTTGTGTGTAGTTCTGCATTGGTACGTTCCAGTGAGACAGGGAGGTTATGGAGGGTACAGGTTCAGGGCATATTTGTGTGGAGTTCTGCAGTGGTACAGTCCAGTGAGACAGGGAGGTTATGGTCGGGTACAGGTTCAGGGCATATTTGTGTGGAGTTCTGCATTGGTACTTTCCAGTGAGACAGGGAGGTTATGGAGGGTACCCGTTCATGGCATATTTGTGTGGAGTTCTGCAGTGGGACGATCCAATGAGACAGGGAGGTTATGGACGGGGACAGGTTCAGGGCATATTTGTGTGGAGTTCTGCATTGGTACGTTCCAGTGAGACAGGGAGGTTATGAAGGAGTACAGGTTCAGGGCAAATTTGTGTGGAGTTCTGCATTGGTGCGCTCCAGTGAGACAAGGAGGTTATGGAGGGGTACAGGTTCAGGGCATATTTGTGTGGAGTTCTGCAGTGGTACGTTCCAGTGAGACAGGGAGGTTATGGTCGGGTACAGGTTCAGTGCATATTTGTGTGGAGTTCTGCATTCGTACTTTCCAGTGAGACAGGGAGGTTATGGAGGGTACAGGTTCATGGCATATTTGTGTGGAGTTCTGCAGTGGGACGATCCAATGAGACAGGGAGGCTATGGACCGGTAGAGGTTCAGGGCAAATTGTGTAGAGTTCTGCATGGGTGCGTTCCTGTGAGACAAGGAGGTTATGGGCGGGTAGACGTTCAGGGCATATTTGTGTGGTATTCTGCATTGGTACGTTCCAGTGAGACAGGGAGGTTATGGAGGGGTACAGGTTCAGGGCATATTTGTGTGTAGTTCTGCATTGGTACGTTCCAGTGAGACAGGGAGGTTATGGAGGGTACCGGTTCAGTGCATATTTGTGCGGAGTTCTGCATTGCTACGTTCCAGTGTGACAGGGAGGTTATGGAGAGGTACAGGTTCAGGGCATATTTGTGTGGTGTTCTGCATTGGTACGTTCCAGTGAGACAGGGAGTTTATGGAGGGTACAGGTTCAGGGCATATTTGTGTGGAGTTCTGCAGTGGTACCGTCCAGTGAGACAGGGAGGTTATGGTCGTGTACAGGTACAGGGCATATTTGTGTGGAGTTCTGCAGTGGTACGGTCCAGTGAGACAGGGAGGTTATGGTCGGGTACAGGTTCAGGGCATATTTGTGTGGAGTTCTGCATTGGTACGTTCCAATGAGACAGGGAGGATATGGAGGGGTACATGTTCAGGGCATATTTGTGTGTAGTTCTGCATTGGTACGTTCCAGTGAGACAGGGAGGTTATGGAGGGTTACAGGTTCAGGGCACATTTGTGTGGAGTTCTGCATTGGTACGTTCCAACGAGACAGGGAGGTTATGGAGGGGTACAGGTTCAGGCCATATTTATGTGTAGTTCTGCATTGGTACGTTCCAGTGAGACAGGGAGGTTATGGAGGGTACAGGTTCAGCGCACATTTGTGTGGAGTTCTGCATTGGTACGTTCCAACGAGACAGGGAGGTTATGGAGGGGTACATGTTCAGGCCATATTTGTGTGTAGTTCTGCATTGGTACGTTACAGTGAGACAGGGAGGTTATGGAGGGTACAGGTTCAGGGCATATTTGTGTGGAGTTCTGCAGTGGTACGGTCCAGTGAGACAGGGAGGTTATGGTCGGGTACAGGTTCAGGGCATATTTGTGTGGAGTTCTGCATTGGCACTTTCCAGTGAGACAGGGAGGTTACGGAGGGTACCGGTTCATGGCATATTTGTGTGGAGTTCTGCAGTGGGACGATCCAATGAGACAGGGAGGTTATGGACGGGGACAGGTTCAGGGCATATTTGTGTGGAGTTCTGCATTGGTACGTTCCAGTGAGACAGGGAGGTTATGGAGGAGTACAGGTTCAGGGCATATTTGTGTGGAGTTCTGCAGTGGTACGTTCCAGTGAGACAGGGAGGTTATGGTCGGGTACAGGTTCAGTACATATTTGTGTGGAGTTCTGCATTCGTACTTTCCAGTGAGACAGGGAGGTTATGGAGGGTTACAGGTTCAGGGCACATTTGTGTGGAGTTCTGCAGTGGGACGATCCAACGAGACAGTGAGGTTATGGAGGGGTACATGTTCAGGCCATATTTGTGTGTAGTTCTGCATTGGTACGTTCCAGTGAGACAGGGAGGTTATGGAGGGTACAGGTTCAGGGCATATTTGTGTGGAGTTCTGCAGTGGTACGGTCCAGTGAGACAGGGAGGTTATGTTCGGGTACAGGTTCAGGGCATATTTGTGTGGAGTTCTGCATTGGTACGTTCCAATGAGACAGGGATGTTATGGAGGGGTACATGTTCAGGGCATATTTGTGTGTAGTTCTGCATTGTTACGTTCCAGTGAGACAGGGAGGTTGTGGAGGGTTACAGGTTCAGGGCACATTTGTGTGGAGTTCTGCATTGGTACGTTCCAACGAGACAGTGAGGTTATGGAGGGGTACATGTTCAGGCCATATTTGTGTGTAGTTCTGCATTGGTACGTTCCAGTGAGACAGGGAGGTTATGGAGGGGTGCATGTTCAGGGCATATTTGTGTGTAGTTCTGCATTGGTACGTTCCAGTGAGACAGGGAGGTTATGGAGGGTACAGGTTCAGGGCATATTTGTGTGGAGTTCTGCAGTGGTACAGTCCAGTGAGACAGGGAGGTTATGGTCGGGTACAGGTTCAGGGCATATTTGTGTGGAGTTCTGCATTGGTACTTTCCAGTGAGACAGGGAGGTTATGGAGGGTACCGGTTCATGGCATATTTGTGTGGAGTTCTGCAGTGGGACGATCCAATGAGACAGGGAGGTTATGGACGGGTACAGGTTCAGGGCATATTTGTGTGGAGTTCTGCATTGGTACGTTCCAGTGAGACAGGGAGGTTATGGAGGAGTACAGGTTCAGGGCAAATTTGTGTGGAGTTCTGCATTGGTGCGCTCCAGTTAGACAAGGAGGTTATGGAGGGGTACAGGTTCAGGGCATATTTGTGTGGAGTTCTGCAGTGGTACGTTCCAGTGAGACAGGGAGGTTATGGTCGGGTACAGGTTCAGTGCATATTTGTGTGGAGTTCTGCATTCGTACTTTCCAGTGAGACAGGGAGGTTATGGAGGGTACAGGTTCATGGCATATTTGTGTGGAGTTCTGCAGTGGGACGATCCAATGAGACAGGGAGGCTATGGACCGGTAGAGGTTCAGGGCAAATTGTGTAGAGTTCTGCATGGGTGCGTTCCTGTGAGACAAGGAGGTTATGGGCGGGTACACGTTCAGGGCATATTTGTGTGGTATTCTGCATTGGTACGTTCCAGTGAGACAGGGAGGTTATGGAGGGGTACAGGTTCAGGGCATATTTGTGTGTACTTCTACGTTGGTACGTTCCAGTGAGACAGGGAGGTTATGGAGGGTACCGGTTCAGTGCATATTTGTGCGGAGTTCTGCATTGCTACGTTCCAGTGTGACAGGGAGGTTATGGAGAGGTACAGGTTCAGGGCATATTTGTGTGGAGTTCTGCATTGGTACGTTCCAGTGAGACAGGGAGTTTATGGAGGGTACAGGTTCAGGGCATATTTGTGTGGAGTTCTGCAGTGGTACCGTCCAGTGAGACAGGGAGGTTATGGTCGGGTACAGGTTCAGGGCATATTTGTGTGGAGTTCTGCAGTGGTACGGTCCAGTGAGACAGGGAGGTTATGGTCGGGTACAGGTTCAGGGCATATTTGTGTGGAGTTCTGCATTGGTACGTTCCAATGAGACAGGGGGGTTATGGAGGGGTACATGTTCAGGGCATATTTGTGTGTAGTTCTGCATTGGTACGTTCCAGTGAGACAGGGAGGTTATGGAGGGTTACAGGTTCAGGGCACATTTGTGTGGAGTTCTGCATTGGTACGTTCCAACGAGACAGGGAGGTTATGGAGGGGTACATGTTCAGGCCATATTTATGTGTAGTTCTGCATTGGTACGTTCCAGTGAGACAGGGAGGTTATGGAGGGTACAGGTTCAGCGCACATTTGTGTGGAGTCTGCATTGGTACGTTCCAACGAGACAGGGAGGTTATGGAGGGGTACATGTTCAGGCCATATTTGTGTGTAGTTCTGCATTGGTACGTTCCAGTGAGACAGGGAGGTTATGGAGGGTACAGGTTCAGGGCATATTTGTGTGAGTTCTGCAGTGGTACGGTCCAGTGAGACAGGGAGGTTATGGTCGGGTACAGGTTCAGGGCATATTTGTGTGGAGTTCTGCATTGGTACTTTCCAGTGAGACAGGGAGGTTATAGAGGGTACCGGTTCATGTCATATTTGTGTGGAGTTCTGCATTGGTACGTTCCAGTGAGACAGGGAGGTTATGGAGGAGTACAGGTTCAGGGCATATTTGTGTGGAGTTCTGCAGTGGTACGTTCCAGTGAGACAGGGAGGTTATGGTCGGGTACAGGTTCAGGGCACATTTGTGTGGAGTTCTGCATTCGTACTTTCCAGTGAGACAGGGAGGTTATGGAGGGTACAGGTTCAGGGCATATTTGTGTGGAGTTCTTCATTGGTACGTTCCAGTGAGACAAGAGATTATGCACGGTACAGGATCAGGGCATATTTGAGTGGAGTTCTGCATTGGTACGTTCCAATGAGACAGGGAGGTTATGGAGGGGTACAGGTTCAGGGCATATTTGTGTGGAGTTCTGCATTGGTACGTTCCAGTGAGACAGGGAGTTTATGGAGGGTACAGGTTCAGGGCATATTTGTGTGGAGTTCTGCAGTGGTACCGTCCAGTGAGACAGGGAGGTTATGGTCGGGTACAGGTTCAGGGCATATTTGTGTGGAGTTCTGCAGTGGTACGGTCCAGTGAGACAGGGAGGTTATGGTCGGGTACAGGTTCAGGGCATATTTGTGTGTAGTTCTGCATTGGTACGTTCCAGTGAGACAGGGAGGTTATGGAGGGTACAGGTTCAGGGCACATTTGTGTGGAGTTCTGCATTGGTACGTTCCAACGAGACAGGGAGGTTATGGAGGGGTACATGTTCAGGCCATATTTGTGTGTAGTTCTGCATTGGTACGTTCCAGTGAGACAGGGAGGTTATGGAGGGTACAGGTTCAGGGCATATTTGTGTGTAGTTCTGCATTGGTACGTTCCAGTGAGACAGGGAGGTTATGGAGGGTACAGGTTCAGGGCATATTTGTGTGGAGTTCTGCAGTGGTACGGTCCAGTGAGACAGGGAGGTTATGGTCGGGTACAGGTTCAGGGCATATTTGTGTGGAGTTCTGCATTGGTACGTTCCAATGAGACAGGGATGTTATGGAGGGGTACATGTTCAGGGCATATTTGTGTGTAGTTCTGCATTGGTACGTTCCAGTGAGACAGGGAGGTTGTGGAGGGTTACAGGTTCAGGGCACATTTGTGTGGAGTTCTGCATTGGTACGTTCCAACGAGACAGTGAGGTTATGGAGGGGTACATTTTCAGGCCATATTTGTGTGTAGTTCTGCATTGGTACGTTCCAGTGAGACAGGGAGGTTATGGAGGGTACAGGTTCAGGGCACATTTGTGTGGAGTTCTGCATTGGTACGTTCCAACGAGACAGGGAGGTTATGGAGGGGTGCATGTTCAGGCCATATTTGTGTGTAGTTCTGCATTGGTACGTTCCAGTGAGACAGGGAGGTTATGGAGGGTACAGGTTCAGGGCATATTTGTGTGGAGTTCTGCAGTGGTACAGTCCAGTGAGACAGGGAGGTAATGGTCGGGTACAGGTTCAGGGCATATTTGTGTGGAGTTCTGCATTGGTACTTTCCAGTGAGACAGGGAGGTTATGGAGGGTACCGGTTCATGGCATATTTGTGTGGAGTTCTGCAGTGGGACGATCCAATGAGACAGGGAGGTTATGGACGGGGACAGGTTCAGGGCATATTTGTGTGGAGTTCTGCATTGGTACGTTCCAGTGAGACAGGGAGGTTATGAAGGAGTACAGGTTCAGGGCAAATTTGTGTGGAGTTCTGCATTGGTGCGCTCCAGTGAGACAAGGAGGTTATGGAGGGGTACAGGTTCAGGGCATATTTGTGTGGAGTTCTGCAGTGGTACGTTCCAGTGAGACAGGGAGGTTATGGTCGGGTACAGGTTCAGTGCATATTTGTGTGGAGTTCTGCATTCGTACTTTCCAGTGAGACAGGGAGGTTATGGAGGGTACAGGTTAATGGCATATTTGTGTGGAGTTCTGCAGTGGGACGATCCAATGAGACAGGGAGGCTATGGACCGGTAGAGGTTCAGGGCAAATTGTGTAGAGTTCTGCATGGGTGCGTTCCTGTGAGACAAGGAGGTTATGGGCGGGTACACGTTCAGGGCATATTTGTGTGGTATTCTGCATTGGTACGTTCCAGTGAGACAGGGAGGTTATGGAGGGGTACAGGTTCAGGGCATATTTGTGTGTACTTCTACATTGGTACGTTCCAGTGAGACAGGGAGGTTATGGAGGGTACCGGTTCAGTGCATATTTGTGCGGAGTTCTGCATTGCTACGTTCCAGTGTGACAGGGAGGTTATGGAGAGGTACAGGTTCAGGGCATATTTGTGTGGAGTTCTGCATTGGTACGTTCCAGTGAGACAGGGAGGTTACGGTCGGGTACAGGTTCAGGGCATATTTGTGTGGAGTTCTGCATTGGTACGTTCCAACGAGACAGGGAGGTTATGGAGGGGTACATGTTCAGGCCATATTTATGTGTAGTTCTGCATTGGTACGTTCCAGTGAGACAGGGAGGTTATGGAGGGTACAGGTTCAGCGCACATTTGTGTGTAGTCTGCATTGGTACGTTCCAACGAGACAGGGAGGTTATGGAGGGGTACATGTTCAGGCCATATTTGTGTGTAGTTCTGCATTGGTACGTTCCAGTGAGACAGGGAGGTTATGGAGGGTACAGGTTCAGGGCATATTTGTGTGGAGTTCTGCAGTGGTACGGTCCAGTGAGACAGGGAGGTTATGGTCGGGTACTGGTTCAGGGCATATTTGTGTGGAGTTCTGCATTGGTACGTTCTAATGAGACAGGGAGGTTATGGAGGGGTACATGTTCAGGGCATATTTGTGTGTAGTTCTGCATTGGTACGTTCCAGTGAGACAGGGAGGTTATGGAGGGTACAGGTTCAGGGCATATTTGTGTGGAGTTCTGCAGTGGTACGGTCCAGTGAGACAGGGAGGTTATGGTCGGGTACAGGTTCAGGGCATATTTGTGTGGAGTTCTGCATTGGTACGTTCCAATGAGACAGGGATGTTATGGAGGGGTACATGTTCAGGGCATATTTGTGTGTAGTTCTGCATTGGTACGTTCCAGTGAGACAGGGAGGTTGTGGAGGGTTACAGGTTCAGGGCACATTTGTGTGGAGTTCTGCATTGGTACGTTCCAACGAGACAGTGAGGTTATGGAGGGGTACATGTTCAGGCCATATTTGTGTGTAGTTCTGCATTGGTACGTTCCAGTGAGACAGGGAGGTTATGGAGGGTACAGGTTCAGGGCACATTTGTGTGGAGTTCTGTATTGGTACGTTCCAACGAGACAGGGAGGTTATGGAGGGGTGCATGTTCAGGCCATATTTGTGTGTAGTTCTGCATTGGTACGTTCCAGTGAGACAGGGAGGTTATGGAGGGTACAGGTTCAGGGCATATTTGTGTGGAGTTCTGCAGTGGTACGTTCCAGTGAGACAGGGAGGTTATGGTCGGGTACAGGTTCAGTGCATATTTGTGTGGAGTTCTGCATTCGTACTTTCCAGTGAGACAGGGAGGTTATGGAGGGTACAGGTTCATGGCATATTTGTGTGGAGTTCTGCAGTGGGACGATCCAATGAGACAGGGAGGCTATGGACCGGTAGAGGTTCAGGGCAAATTGTGTAGAGTTCTGCATGGGTGCGTTCCTGTGAGACAAGGAGGTTATTGGCGGGTACACGTTCAGGGCATATTTGTGTGGTATTCTGCATTGGTACGTTCCAGTGAGACAGGGAGGTTATGGAGGGGTACAGGTTCAGGGCATATTTGTGTGTAGTTCTGCATTGGTACGTTCCAGTGAGACAGGGAGGTTATGGAGGGTACCGGTTCAGTGCATATTTGTGCGGAGTTCTGCATTGCTACGTTCCAGTGTGACAGGGAGGTTATGGAGAGGTACAGGTTCAGGGCATATTTGTGTGGAGTTCTGCATTGGTACGTTCCAGTGAGACAGGGAGTTTATGGAGGGTACAGGTTCAGGGCATATTTGTGTGGAGTTCTGCAGTGGTACCGTCCAGTGAGACAGGGAGGTTATGGTCGTGTACAGGTTCAGGGCATATTTGTGTGGAGTTCTGCAGTGGTACGGTCCAGTGAGACAGGGAGGTTATGGTCGGGTACAGGTTCAGGGCATATTTGTGTGGAGTTCTGCATTGGTACGTTCCAATGAGACAGGGAGGTTATGGAGGGGTACATGTTCAGGGCATATTTGTGTGTAGTTCTGCATTGGTACGTTCCAGTGAGACAGGGAGGTTATGGAGGGTTACAGGTTCAGGGCACATTTGTGTGGAGTTCTGCATTGGTACGTTCCAACGAGACAGGGAGGTTATGGAGGGGTACATGTTCAGGCCATATTTATGTGTAGTTCTGGATTGGTACGTTCCAGTGAGACAGGGAGGTTATGGAGGGTACAGGTTCAGCGCACATTTGTGTGGAGTTCTGCATTGGTACGTTCCAACGAGACAGGGAGGTTATGGAGGGGTACATGTTCAGGCCATATTTGTGTGTAGTTCTGCATTGGTACGTTACAGCGAGACAGGGAGGTTATGGAGGGTACAGGTTCAGGGCATATTTGTGTGGAGTTCTGCAGTGGTACGGTCCAGTGAGACAGGGAGGTTATGGTCGGGTACAGGTTCAGGGCATATTTGTGTGGAGTTCTGCATTGGCACTTTCCAGTGAGACAGGGAGGTTATGGAGGGTACCGGTTCATGGCATATTTGTGTGGAGTTCTGCAGTGGCACGATCCAATGAGACAGGGAGGTTATGGACGGGGACAGGTTCAGGGCATATTTGTGTGGAGTTCTGCATTGGTACGTTCCAGTGAGACAGGGAGGTTATGGAGGAGTACAGGTTCAGGGCATATTTGTGTGGAGTTCTGCAGTGGTACGTTCCAGTGAGACAGGGAGGTTATGGTCGGGTACAGGTTCAGTACATATTTGTGTGGAGTTCTGCATTGGTACGTTCCTGTGAGACAGGGAGGTTATGGAGGGTACAGGTTCAGGGCATATTTGTGTGGAGTTCTGCAGTGGTACGGTCCAGTGAGACAGGGAGGTTATGGTCGGGTACAGGTTCAGGGCATATTTGTGTGGAGTTCTGCATTGGTACGTTCCAATGAGACAGGGATGTTATGGAGGGGTACATGTTCAGGGCATATTTGTGTGTAGTTCTGCATTGGTACGTTCCAGTGAGACAGGGAGGTTGTGGAGGGTTACAGGTTCAGGGCACATTTGTGTGGAGTTCTGCATTGGTACGTTCCAACGAGACAGTGAGGTTATGGAGGGGTACATGTTCAGGCCATATTTGTGTGTAGTTCTGCATTGGTACGTTCCAGTGAGACAGGGAGGTTATGGAGGGTACAGGTTCAGGGCACATTTGTGTGGAGTTCTGCATTGGTACGTTCCAACGAGACAGGGAGGTTATGGAGGGGTGCATGTTCAGGGCATATTTGTGTGTAGTTCTGCATTGGTACGTTCCAGTGAGACAGGGAGGTTATGGAGGGTACAGGTTCAGGGCATATTTGTGTGGAGTTCTGCAGTGGTACAGTCCAGTGAGACAGGGAGGTTATGGTCGGGTACAGGTTCAGGGCATATTTGTGTGGAGTTCTGCATTGGTACTTTCCAACGAGACAGGGAGGTTATGGAGGGGTACATGTTCAGGCCATATTTGTGTGTAGTTCTGCATTGGTACGTTCCAGTGAGACAGGGAGGTTATGGAGGGTACAGGTTCAGGGCATATTTGTGTGAAGTTCTGCAGTGGTACGGTCCAGTGAGACAGGGAGGTTATGGTCGGGTACAGGTTCAGGGCATATTTGTGTGGAGTTCTGCATTGGTACGTTCCAATGAGACAGGGATGTTATGGAGGGGTACATGTTCAGGGCATATTTGTGTGTAGTTCTGCATTGGTACGTTCCAGTGAGACAGGGAGGTTATGGAGGGTTACAGGTTCAGGGCACATTTGTGTGGAGTTCTGCATTGGTACGTTCCAACGAGACAGTGAGGTTATGGAGGGGTACATGTTCAGGCCATATTTGTGTGTAGTTCTGCATTGGTACGTTCCAGTGAGACAGGGAGGTTATGGAGGGTACAGGTTCAGGGCACATTTGTGTGGAGTTCTGCATTGGTACGTTCCAACGAGACAGGGAGGTTATGGAGGGGTGCATGTTCAGGGCATATTTGTGTGTAGTTCTGCATTGGTACGTTCCAGTGAGACAGGGAGGTTATGGAGGGTACAGGTTCAGGGCATATTTGTGTGGAGTTCTGCAGTGGTACAGTCCAGTGAGACAGGGAGGTTATGGTCGGGTACAGGTTCACGGCATATTTGTGTGGAGTTCTGCATTGGTACTTTCCAGTGAGACAGGGAGGTTATGGAGGGTACCGGTTCATGGCATATTTGTGTGGAGTTCTGCAGTGGGACGATCCAATGAGACAGGGAGGTTATGGACGGGGACAGGTTCAGGGCATATTTGTGTGGAGTTCTGCATTGGTACGTTCCAGTGAGACAGGGAGGTTATGGAGGAGTACAGGTTCAGGGCAAATTTGTGTGGAGTTCTGCATTGGTGCGCTCCAGTTAGACAAGGAGGTTATGGAGGGGTACAGGTTCAGGGCATATTTGTGTGGAGTTCTGCAGTGGTACGTTCCAGTGAGACAGGGAGGTTATGGTCGGGTACAGGTTCAGTGCATATTTGTGTGGAGTTCTGCATTCGTACTTTCCAGTGAGACAGGGAGGTTATGGAGGGTACAGGTTCATGGCATATTTGTGTGGAGTTCTGCAGTGGGACGATCCAATGAGACAGGGAGGCTATGGACCGGTAGAGGTTCAGGGCAAATTGTGTAGAGTTCTGCATAGGTGCGTTCCTGTGAGACAAGGAGGTTATGGGCGGGTACACGTTCAGGGCATATTTGTGTGGTATTCTGCATTGGTACGTTCCAGTGAGACAGGGAGGTTATGGAGGGGTACAGGTTCAGGGCATATTTGTGTGTACTTCTACATTGGTACGTTCCAGTGAGACAGGGAGGTTATGGAGGGTACCGGTTCAGTGCATATTTGTGCGGAGTTCTGCATTGCTACGTTCCAGTGTGACAGGGAGGTTATGGAGAGGTACAGGTTCAGGGCACATTTGTGTGGAGTTCTGCAATGGTACGTTCCAGTGAGACAGGGAGTTTATGGAGGGTACAGGTTCAGGGCATATTTGTGTGGAGTTCTGCAGTGGTACCGTCCAGTGAGACAGGGAGGTTATGGTCGGGTACAGGTTCAGGGCATATTTGTGTGGAGTTCTGCAGTGGTACGGTCCAGTGAGACAGGGAGGTTATGGTCGGGTACAGGTTCAGGGCATATTTGTGTGGAGTTCTGCATTGGTACGTTCCAATGAGACAGGGATGTTATGGAGGGGTACATGTTCAGGGCATATTTGTGTGTAGTTCTGCATTGGTACGTTCCAGTGAGACAGGGAGGTTATGGAGGGTTACAGGTTCAGGGCACATTTGTGTGGAGTTCTGCTTTGGTACGTTCCAACGAGACAGGGAGGTTATGGAGGGGTACATGTTCAGGGCATATTTATGTGTAGTTCTGCATTGGTACGTTCCAGTGAGACAGGGAGGTTATGGAGGGTACAGGTTCAGCGCACATTTGTGTGGAGTTCTGCATTGGTACGTTCCAACGAGACAGGGAGGTTATGGAGGGGTACATGTTCAGGCCATATTTGTGTGTAGTTCTGCATTGGTACGTTCCAGTGAGACAGGGAGGTTATGGAGGGTACAGGTTCAGGGCATATTTGTGTGGAGTTCTGCAGTGGTACGGTCCAGTGAGACAGGGAGGTTATGGTCGGGTACAGGTTCAGGGCATATTTGTGTGGAGTTCTGCATTGGTACTTTCCAGTGAGACAGGGAGGTTATGGAGGGTACCGGTTCATGTCATATTTGTGTGGAGTTCTGCATTGGGAAGATCCAATGAGACAGGGAGGTTATGGACGGGGACAGGTTCAGGGCATATTTGTGTGGAGTTCTGCATTGGTACGTTCCAGTGAGACAGGGAGGTTATGGAGGAGTACAGGTTCAGGGCATATTTGTGTGGAGTTCTGCAGTGGTACGTTCCAGTGAGACAGGGAGGTTATGGTCGGGTACAGGTTCAGGGCACATTTCTGTGGAGTTCTTCATTCGTACTTTCCAGTGAGACAGGGAGGTTATGGAGGGTACAGGTTCAGGGCATATTTGTGTGGAGTTCTTCATTGGTACGTTCCAGTGAGACAAGAGATTATGCACGGTACAGGATCAGGGCATATTTGAGTGGAGTTCTGCATTGGTACGTTCCATTGAGACAGGGAGGTTATGGAGGGGTACAGGTTCAGGGCAAATTTGTGTGGAGATCTGCATTGGTGCGTTCCAGTGATACAATGAGATTATGGGCGGGTACACGTAAAGGGCATATTTGTGTGGAATTCTGCATTGGTACGTTCCAGTGAGACAGGGAGGTTATGGAGGGTACCGGTTCAGTGCATATTTGTGCGGAGTTCTGCATTGGTACGTTCCAGTGTGACAGGGAGGTTATGGAGAGGTACAGGTTCAGGGCATATTTGTGTGGAGTTCTGCATTGGTACGTTCCAATGAGACAGGGAGGCTATGGAGGGGTACATGTTCAGGGCATATTTGTGTGTAGTTCTGCATTGGTACGTTCCAGTGAGACAGGGAGGTTATGGAGGGTACAGGTTCAGGGCATATTTGTGTGGAGTTCTGCAGTGGTACGGTCCAGTGAGACAGGGAGGTTATGGTCGGGTACAGGTTCAGGACATATTTGTGTGGAGTTCTGCATTGGTACGTTCTAATGAGACAGGGAGGTTATGGAGGGGTACATGTTCAGGGCATATTTGTGTGTAGTTCTGCATTGGTACGTTCCAGTGAGACAGGGACGTTATGGAGGGTACAGGTTCAGGGCATATTTGTGTGGAGTTCTGCAGTGGTACGGTCCAGTGAGACAGGGAGGTTATGGTCGGGTACAGGTTCAGGGCATATTTGTGTGGAGTTCTGCATTGGTACGTTCCAATGAGACAGGGATGTTATGGAGGGGTACATGTTCAGGGCATATTTGTGTGTAGTTCTGCATTGGTACGTTCCAGTGAGACAGGGAGGTTGTGGAGGGTTACAGGTTCAGGGCACATTTGTGTGGAGTTCTGCATTGGTACGTTCCAACGAGACAGTGAGGTTATGGAGGGGTACATGTTCAGGCCATATTTGTGTGTAGTTCTGCATTGGTACGTTCCAGTGAGACAGGGAGGTTATGGAGGGTACAGGTTCAGGGCACATTTGTGTGGAGTTCTGCATTGGTACGTTCCAACGAGACAGGGAGGTTATGGAGGGGTGCATGTTCAGGACATATTTGTGTGTAGTTCTGCATTGGTACGTTCCAGTGAGACAGGGAGGTTATGGAGGGTACAGGTTCAGGGCATATTTGTGTGTAGTTCTGCATTGGTACGTTCCAGTGAGACAGGGAGGTTATGGAGGGTTACAGGTTCAGGGCACATTTGTGTGGAGTTCTGCATTGGTACGTTCCAACGAGACAGTGAGGTTATGGAGGGGTACATGTTCAGGCCATATTTGTGTGTAGTTCTGCATTGGTACGTTCCAGTGAGACAGGGAGGTTATGGAGGGTACAGGTTCAGGGCACATTTGTGTGGAGTTCTGCATTGGTACGTTCCAACGAGACAGGGAGGTTATGGAGGGGTGCATGTTCAGGGCATATTTGTGTGTAGTTCTGCATTGGTACGTTCCAGTGAGACAGGGAGGTTATGGAGGGTACAGGTTCAGGGCATATTTGTGTGGAGTTCTGCAGTGGTACAGTCCAGTGAGACAGGGAGGTTATGGTCGGGTACAGGTTCAGGGCATATTTGTGTGGAGTTCTGCATTGGTACTTTCCAGTGAGACAGGGAGGTTATGGAGGGTACCGGTTCATGGCATATTTGTGTGGAGTTCTGCAGTGGGACGATCCAATGAGACAGGGAGGTTATGGACGGGGACAGGTTCAGGGCATATTTGTGTGGAGTTCTGCATTGGTACGTTCCAGTGAGACAGGGAGGTTATGGAGGAGTACAGGTTCAGGGCAAATTTGTGTGCAGTTCTGCATTGGTGCGCTCCAGTTAGACAAGGAGGTTATGGAGGGGTACAGGTTCAGGGCATATTTGTGTGGAGTTCTGCAGTGGTACGTTCCAGTGAGACAGGGAGGTTATGGTCGGGTACAGGTTCAGTGCATATTTGTGTGGAGTTCTGCATTCGTACTTTCCAGTAAGACAGGGAGGTTATGGAGGGTACAGGTTCATGGCATATTTGTGTGGAGTTCTGCAGTGGGACGATCCAATGAGACAGGGAGGCTATGGACCGGTAGAGGTTCAGGGCAAATTGTGTAGAGTTCTGCATAGGTGCGTTCCTGTGAGACAAGGAGGTTATGGGCGGGTACACGTTCAGGGCATATTTGTGTGGTATTCTGCATTGGTACGTTCCAGTGAGACAGGGAGGTTATGGAGGGGTACAGGTTCAGGGCATATTTGTGTGTACTTCTACATTGGTACGTTCCAGTGAGACAGGGAGGTTATGGAGGGTACCGGTTCAGTGCATATTTGTGCGGAGTTCTGCATTGCTACGTTCCAGTGTGACAGGGAGGTTATGGAGAGGTACAGGTTCAGGGCACATTTGTGTGGAGTTCTGCAATGGTACGTTCCAGTGAGACAGGGAGTTTATGGAGGGTACAGGTTCAGGGCATATTTGTGTGGAGTTCTGCAGTGGTACCGTCCAGTGAGACAGGGAGGTTATGGTCGGGTACAGGTTCAGGGCATATTTGTGTGGAGTTCTGCAGTGGTACGGTCCAGTGAGACAGGGAGGTTATGGTCGGGTACAGGTTCAGGGCATATTTGTGTGGAGTTCTGCATTGGTACGTTCCAATGAGACAGGGAGGTTATGGAGGGGTACATGTTCAGGGCATATTTGTGTGTAGTTCTGCATTGGTACGTTCCAGTGAGACAGGGAGGTTATGGAGGGTTACAGGTTCAGGGCACATTTGTGTGGAGTTCTGCTTTGGTACGTTCCAACGAGACAGGGAGGTTATGGAGGGGTACATGTTCAGGCCATATTTATGTGTAGTTCTGCATTGGTACGTTCCAGTGAGACAGGGAGGTTATGGAGGGTACAGGTTCAGCGCACATTTGTGTGGAGTTCTGCATTGGTACGTTCCAACGAGACAGGGAGGTTATGGAGGGGTACATGTTCAGGCCATATTTGTGTGTAGTTCTGCATTGGTACGTTCCAGTGAGACAGGGAGGTTATGGAGGGTACAGGTTCAGGGCATATTTGTGTGGAGTTCTGCAGTGGTACGGTCCAGTGAGACAGGGAGGTTATGGTCGGGTACAGGTTCAGGGCATATTTGTGTGGAGTTCTGCATTGGTACTTTCCAGTGAGACAGGGAGGTTATGGAGGGTACCGGTTCATGTCATATTTGTGTGGAGTTCTGCATTGGGAAGATCCAATGAGACAGGGAGGTTATGGACGGGGACAGGTTCAGGGCATATTTGTGTGGAGTTCTGCATTGGTACGTTCCAGTGAGACAGGGAGGTTATGGAGGAGTACAGGTTCAGGGCATATTTGTGTGGAGTTCTGCAGTGGTACGTTCCAGTGAGACAGGGAGGTTATGGTCGGGTACAGGTTCAGGGCACATTTCTGTGGAGTTCTTCATTCGTACTTTCCAGTGAGACAGGGAGGTTATGGAGGGTACAGGTTCAGGGCATATTTGTGTGGAGTTCTTCATTGGTACGTTCCAGTGAGACAAGAGATTATGCACGGTACAGGATCAGGGCATATTTGAGTGGAGTTCTGCATTGGTACGTTCCATTGAGACAGGGAGGTTATGGAGGATTACAGGTTCAGGGCAAATTTGTGTGGAGATCTGCATTGGTGCGTTCCAGTGATACAATGAGATTATGGGCGGGTACACGTAAAGGGCATATTTGTGTGGAATTCTGCATTGGTACGTTCCAGTGAGACAGGGAGGTTATGGAGGGTACCGGTTCAGTGCATATTTGTGCGGAGTTCTGCATTGGTACGTTCCAGTGTGACAGGGAGGTTATGGAGAGGTACAGGTTCAGGGCATATTTGTGTGGAGTTCTGCATTGGTACGTTCCAATGAGACAGGGAGGCTATGGAGGGGTACATGTTCAGGGCATATTTGTGTGTAGTTCTGCATTGGTACGTTCCAGTGAGACAGGGAGGTTATGGAGGGTACAGGTTCAGGGCATATTTGTGTGGAGTTCTGCAGTGGTACGGTCAAGTGAGACAGGGAGGTTATGGTCGGGTACAGGTTCAGGACATATTTGTGTGGAGTTCTGCATTGGTACGTTCTAATGAGACAGGGAGGTTATGGAGGTGTACATGTTCAGGGCATATTTGTGTGTAGTTCTGCATTGGTACGTTCCAGTGAGACAGGGACGTTATGGAGGGTACAGGTTCAGGGCATATTTGTGTGGAGTTCTGCAGTGGTACGGTCCAGTGAGACAGGGAGGTTATGGTCGGGTACAGGTTCAGGGCATATTTGTGTGGAGTTCTGCATTGGTACGTTCCAATGAGACAGGGATGTTATGGAGGGGTACATGTTCAGGGCATATTTGTGTGTAGTTCTGCATTGGTACGTTCCAGTGAGACAGGGAGGTTGTGGAGGGTTACAGGTTCAGGGCACATTTGTGTGGAGTTCTGCATTGGTACGTTCCAACGAGACAGTGAGGTTATGGAGGGGTACATGTTCAGGCCATATTTGTGTGTAGTTCTGCATTGGTACGTTCCAGTGAGACAGGGAGGTTATGGAGGGTACAGGTTCAGGGCACATTTGTGTGGAGTTCTGCATTGGTACGTTCCAACGAGACAGGGAGGTTATGGAGGTGTGCATGTTCAGGCCATATTTGTGTGTAGTTCTGCATTGGTACGTTCCAGTGAGACAGGGAGGTTAGAGGGTACAGGTTCAGGGCATATTTGTGTGGAGTTCTACAGTGGTACAGTCCAGTGAGACAGGGAGGTTATGGACGGGGACAGGTTCAGGGCATATTTGTGTGGAGTTCTGCATTGGTACGTTCCAGTGAGACAGGGAGGTTATGGAGGAGTACAGGTTCAGGGCAAATTTGTGTGGAGTTCTGCATTGGTGCGCTCCAGTGAGACAAGGAGGTTATGGAGGGGTACAGGTTCAGGGCATATTTGTGTGGAGTTCTGCAGTGGTACGTTCCAGTGAGACAGGGAGGTTATGGTCGGGTACAGGTTCAGTGCATATTTGTGTGGAGTTCTGCATTCGTACTTTCCAGTGAGACAGGGAGGTTATGGAGGGTACAGGTTCATGGCATATTTGTGTGGAGTTCTGCAGTGGGACGATCCAATGAGACAGGGAGGCTATGGACCGGTAGAGGTTCAGGGCAAATTGTGTAGAGTTCTGCATGGGTGCGTTCCTGTGAGACAAGGAGGTTATGGGCGGGTACACGTTCAGGGCATATTTGTGTGGTATTCTGCATTGGTACGTTCCAGTGAGACAGGGAGGTTATGGAGGGGTACAGGTTCAGGGCATATTTGTGTGTAGTTCTGCATTGGTACGTTCCAGTGAGACAGGGAGGTTATGGAGGGTACCGGTTCAGTGCATATTTGTGCGGAGTTCTGCATTGCTACGTTCCAGTGTGACAGGGAGGTTATGGAGAGGTACAGGTTCAGGGCATATTTGTGTGGAGTTCTGCATTGGTACGTTCCAGTGAGACAGGGATTTATGGAGGGTACAGGTTCAGGGCATATTTGTGTGGAGTTCTGCAGTGGTACCGTCCAGTGAGACAGGGAGGTTATGGTCGTGTACAGGTTCAGGGCATATTTGTGTGTAGTTCTGCATTGGTACGTTCCAGTGAGACAGGGAGGTTATGGAGGGTACCGGTTCAGTGCATATTTGTGCGGAGTTCTGCATTGGTGCGCTCCAGTGAGACAAGGAGGTTATGGAGGGGTACAGGTTCAGGGCATATTTGTGTGGAGTTCTGCAGTGGTACGTTCCAGTGAGACAGGGAGGTTATGGTCGGGTACATGTTCAGGGCATATTTGTGTGTAGTTCTGCATTGGTACGTTCCAGTGAGACAGGGAGGTTATGGAGGGTTACAGGTTCAGGGCACATTTGTGTGGAGTTCTGCAGTGGGACGATCCAACGAGACAGTGAGGTTATGGAGGGGTACATGTTCAGGCCATATTTGTGTGTAGTTCTGCATTGGTACGTTCCAGTGAGGCAGGGAGGTTATGGAGGGTACAGGTTCAGGGCACATTTGTGTGGAGTTCTGCATTGGTACGTTCCAACGAGACAGGGAGGTTATGGAGGGGTACATGTTCAGGCCATATTTGTGTGTAGTTCTGCATTGGTACGTTCCAGTGAGACAGGGAGGTTATGGAGGGTACAGGTTCAGGGCATATTTGTGTGGAGTTCTGCAGTGGTACAGTCCAGTGAGACAGGGAGGTTATGGTCGGGTACAGGTTCAGGGCATATTTGTGTGGAGTTCTGCTTTTGTACTTTCCAGTGAGACAGGGAGGTTATGGAGGGTACCGGTTCATGGCATATTTGTGTGGAGTTCTGCAGTGGGACGATCCAATGAGACAGGGAGGTTATGGACGGGGACAGGTTCAGGGCATATTTGTGTGGAGTTCTGCATTCGTACTTTCCAGTGAGACACGGAGGTTATGGAGGGTACAGGTTCATGGCATATTTGTGTGGAGTTCTGCAGTGGGACGATCCAATGAGACAGGGAGGCTATGGACCGCTAGAGGTTCAGGGCAAATTGTGTAGAGTTCTGCATGGGTGCGTTCCTGTGAGACAAGGAGGTTATGGGCGGGTACACGTTCAGGGCATATTTGTGTGGTATTCTGCATTGGTACGTTCCAGTGAGACAGGGAGTTTATGGAGGGGTACAGGTTCAGGGCATATTTGTGTGTAGTTCTGCATTGGTACGTTCCAGTGAGACAGGGAGGTTATGGAGGGTACCGGTTCAGTGCATATTTGTGCGGAGTTCTGCATTGCTACGTTCCAGTGTGACAGGGAGGTTATGGAGAGGTACAGGTTCAGGGCATATTTTTGTGGAGTTCTGCAGTGGTACGGTCCAGTGAGACAGGGAGGTTATGGTCGGGTACAGGTTCAGGGCATATTTGTGTGGAGTTCTGCATTGGTACTTTCCAGTGAGACAGGGAGGTTATGGAGGGTACCGTTTCATGGCATATTTGTGTGGAGTTCTGCATTGGTACGTTCCAGTGAGACAGGGAGGTTATGGAGGAGTACAGGTTCAGGGCAAATTTGTGTGGAGTTCTGCATTGGTGCGCTCCCGTGAGACAAGGAGGTTATGGGCGGGTTTACGTTCAGGGCATATTTGTGTGGAATTCTGCATTGGGACGTTCCAGTGAGACAGGTAGGTTATGGAGTGTACCGGTTCAGGGCATATTTGTGTGGAGTTCTGCATTGGTACGTTCCAGTGAGACAGGGAGGTTATGGAGTGGTACAGGTTCAGGGCATATTTGTGTGGAGTTCTGCGTTGGTACTTTCCAGTGAGACAAGGAGGTTATGGCGGGGTACACGTTCTGGGCATATTTGTGTGGTGTTCTGCAATGGTACGTTCCAGTGAGACAGGGAGGTTATGGAGGGTACAGGTTCAGGGCAAATTTGTGTGGAGTTCTGCATTGGTGCGTTCCAGTGAGACAAGGAGGTTATGGGCGGGTACAAGTTCAGGGCATATTTGCGTGGTGTTCTGCAATGGTACGTTGCAGTGAGACAGGGAGGTTTTGGAGGGGTACAGGTTCAGGGCATATTTGTAAGGAGTTCTGCATTGGTATGTTCCAGTGAGACTGGGAGGTTAAGGAGGGTTACAGGTTCAGGGCATATTTGTGTGTAGTTCTGCATTGGTACGTTTCAGTCAGACAGGGAGGTTATGGAGGATAAAGGTTCATGGCATATTTGTGTGGAGTTCTTCATTGGTACGTTCCAGTGAGACAGGGAGGTTATGGAGGGTACAGGTTCAGGACATATTTGTGTGGAGTTCTGCATTGGTACTTTCCAGTGAGACAGGGAGTTTATGGAGGATACAGGTTCATGGCATATTTGTGTGGAGTTCTGCATTGGTACGTTCCAGTGAGACAGGGAGGTAATGCAGGGCACAGGTTCAGGGCATATTTGAGTGGAGATCGGCATTGGTGCGTTCCAGTGAGACAGGGAGGTTATGGAGGGGTTCAGGTTCAGGGCATATTTGTGTGGATTTCTGCATTGGTACATTCCAGTCATTGGCTTACTGAGAAATAATGGAAGAATAGAATCCAACGGGACTTTGCTTTGTGGATCCAGAACTGGCT
The DNA here is from genome assembly GCF_048418815.1 of Hemitrygon akajei. Taxonomy (NCBI): domain Eukaryota; kingdom Metazoa; phylum Chordata; class Chondrichthyes; order Myliobatiformes; family Dasyatidae; genus Hemitrygon; species Hemitrygon akajei. Next base: position 2,840,408 of record NW_027331960.1, on the reverse strand, counting down.
TGCCCACAGAAGGCAAAGTGTGGTTGTAGACCTGTGATGTTCTGCATGGAGGTCGTTCCCCATTGGAGTGCCTCAGGGATCCGTTCTGGGACTCTTAGTCTTCGTAATTTTTATAGAAGACCTCGATAAAGAAATGTAGGGAAGGGTTAGCACGTTTTCTGATAACACAAAGGTTGGACGTGTTGTTAATAGTGTGGAGGGCTGTCAGAGGTTACAATGGGACGTTGATAGGATGCAAAACTGTGCTGAGAAGTGGCAGATGGAGTTTAAACCAGATAAGTGTGAAGTGGTTCATTTTTGTAGGTCAAATATAATGCCAGAATATAGTATTAAATGTAAGACTCCTGACAGTATGGAGGATAAGAGTGATCTTCTGGACCGAGTCCGTAGGACGCTCAAGCCATTTGCTCAGGTTGAGTCTGTGGTGAAGAAGGATTTATGGCGCATTGGCTTTCATCAATCGTGGAACTGAATTTTGGAGTCGGAAAGTAATGTTGCAGCTATACAGGACCTTGTTAGACCCCGCTTGAAGTACTGTGTTCAGTTCTAATCGCCTCACTACAGGAAGGATGTGGAAGCCATAGAAAGGGTGCAGAGGATATTTACAAGGATGTAGCCCGGATTGGGGAGCATGCCTTATGAGAATAGGTTGAGTGAAGTCGGCCTTTTCTCCTTGGAGCGACGGAGAGTGTGTTACGTACTCGTGACACGTGACAGTGGTACCTTTGTCACGTGACTGGGGTTGAAGTTATACTGGACTTGAGGTAATGGTCTTGTGATGGTGGAGTGACGTCATTTTCCCGCCAGTAGAGGTCATGTGACAGGTTTTTTTTTACAGGTTATAAAAGGAAGACGCACCCTGTGGGTTGGGGCAGTTCGTGGCCGGATTTGCCAAGTTGACTTCATGCCACTGCGTGATTTAATGTGATGACGCAGTTTAGTTAAAAAATGAAGTTTTATCTAATGCCTAAAATTTAAAAGGTCATTGCCAGCAGTTTCTTTGCTGGTGGAGAGTGAAGATAAGAATTTGGAAGATAAAGATCGAGGAGAATCGATTTTCGACGGTGGATTGGTTTCGACCTTATTTGATCCTCATTCGGAAGGATTTCGTTGACTGTTCTCGTGTTAATCTCTGCTGGGGATAGCAGGAGATTGAGGACAGAGTGTGGAGGAAGAGTTTAGTGCCTTTAAACCGTTACGTTTTATAAAAATTCGACGTGGGAAGAGTTCGACGCCGGGGATCGAAGGACAATGACCTGGAAGAGAATTTAAATCGCCTTAAAAAGTCTCTCCTTTTAAATGGACTGTGAGCTTTTGAACTTTCGGCATACCGCTTCAAAGAACTGTTTTTTTTTTCAATACCGCTTTAAGAACTGTGAATCTGCCGCACAGCAGCTGATTTCCGGTTACGTTAGTGTTTGTTTACTTTTGGGGTGCTTGTTTTCAGTGTTTAATAAACCTGTTATTTGTTATAAAAAAAAACCTTGCCTAACTCATTTATATTTATTGTTGCCTGAATACGTAACAAGTGAGATAAGACGATGTTCAAGACGATGGGAGGCATTGATCGTGTGGATAGTCAAATGCTTTTTCCAAGGGTTGAAATGGTTGCCACAAGACGACACAGGCTTATGGTGCTGGGGTGAAGGTACAGAGGAGATATCAGGGGTATTTTTTTTTACTCAGAGAGTGGTGAGTGTGTTGAATGGGCTGCCAGAAACGGTGGTGGAGGCGGATAAGATAGGATATTTTAAGATACTTTTGGATAGTTACATGGAGCTTAGAAAAATAGAGGGCTATATGTAAGCATAGTAATTTCTAAGGTAGGGACATATTCGGCACAACTTTACTTTTTCTATTAATCTATTAATTGTTAATCGTGCTGAGGGTTATTTGTTCCGAATTTCGAAGGTCTCCCAGTTCGTCAGCAGGAAGAATTGAAGACAGTTGCCAGGGCCCGGCCCTCCTGAGGTTGCTTCTTCTCCAGGAGAAAGGATGAAGGGAGAAACAATGCCGTTCCACTGAGACCGGCTTGACGAAGACACTTTTTTTGTGGTCACGATTTCGCCCAACGGAAATTCCAGCAAATGGGCTGGCCGCAATTTCCATGAGCTTCAGTTGAACATGGCACATTCAAGCCACACGTCTGCCTACGTGGATGTTCATCTTCTACATCGCATCTTCCTTCGCCGGTCTCTCTGAAGTACCACTTAAGCTATTACAAGTGTATCCTTCACCCACCTTGTCCGCCTGAGAAACAGGATGCTATATCAGCATCTCTCTTGTTGGGACAAAGCGAGAGAGATCTGCTAGGCCTCCTTTCATACGTCTTCCATTGAACGAAACACTTCAAAATTGATAATATTATACAATCTCCGCTCCCTGATCACGCTCCATCATATGCAAACGTCACTCCGTACAGTTCAGCCCACAAGCCGTCCGAACCCCAGCCGTCCCTGGGGATCAACCCTCCCCGAGTTCCACACCGTTCGATCCCCAGTGACTCACCCTCCATGAGGTACACACCGGTAGAACCCAGTGACTCATTCTCTGCGAGTTACACACTGTCCGTTCTCCAGGGTACCATCTTCCCGAGTTATGCCAGCAACGCTCCCTCCTCAATTCACTCACTCTCCCATCCCCAAGGACCCACCATCCGCGAGTTACACACCGTCTGATCCCCAGAGACCCACGCTCCCAGGGTGCCTGCAAAAGGACTTGGAAAGATTGAGGGAATGCAAGCTGACAGAAGTTGTAACGACATGGGCTAATTTATAAAAGGAGAGAATATTCAAAAATCATAGGTGCAAAAGGTTTTGGGAGTTCTCCTGCAGGATTCTCTCATGGTCAACTTGCCGGCTGAGTCGGCGGTAAGGAAACCAAATGCATTGTTTGTACACATTTCAAGTTCCAAATGCTTGTTATCATTTTGCAGTGCAAAATGATGGTTTGTCCCGATCCACTGCAGCATAAAAAAAGAATGCAGACAGGAAAACAATAAAAAAATAAAATAAATGCAAATAGATTATAAGAGCTTATGAACCCAGACTGATTTATGCACATAAACTTACGCAAATGTTAGGTTAATTTCGAGAGGATTGAAATGTAAAAGCAAGGGCATGGTGCGGAGTCTTTATAAGGTACTGGTCAGACCGTACATGGGGTATTGTGAGCAGTTTTGCGCCCCTTTTCTGAGAAGCCGATGTGCTGCTATTGGAGAGGGTCCAGAGGACGCAGACTAGAATGAACCCAGGAATAAAAGGATCAATACACAAGGAGCGTTTATGGGCTCTGAACTGGAACGCGCTGGAGATTAGCAGCATGAAGGTTCCTGGGGAGTGTGTGGCGGAGGGGGGGGTGGGTTTGCTGGAACCTATTCTATATTGAAAAGCCTAGATATTGTGGAAAGGATGTTTTCTATGGTAGGGGGAGTCTCGGACCAGAGGGTACAGACTCAGGATGGAGAGACGTCCATTTTGAAAGGAGATGAGGGGAATAAGAATCTTCAGCCAGATGGTGGCGAATCTGTAGAATCCATTGCCACAGAAGTCTGTTGGATGCTAATACGCTGGGAATACTTCAAGCGCACTTTGATATTGACTTGATTCATCCAGGTGTCCAACGTTCCGGGGAGAAGGCAGGAAAATGGGGAGAAAGAGAAATAATAAGTCAGCCATGATGTAATGACGGTGCAGACCGGATGGATCGAATGACGTCAGACGGCTGCTGTGTCTTAAGAGCAAACACTATCCGATCAGAAGGATGGGAACAAAACAGTGTTCTTGTCTGATGCCATGAAACCGTTGTGCCGTCTGATTAGGTGGTTGTCTTCTTCTTCTTCTTCTTCTTCTTCTTCTTCTTCTTCTTCTTCTTCTTCTTCTTCTTCTTCTTCTTCTTCTTCTTCTTCTTCTTCTTCTTCTTCTTCTTCTTCTTCTCCTTCCTCTTCTTCTTCTTCTTCTTCCCATCTCTCCTACTGAGGCGAAGGCCGCCGTCAGCAGCTTCAAAAATGTGCCTGTCCTGGGATGGTCTTTCGGATTCCCCCACAGAGTACATCGAACATAGATATCTGCAGCAGCACATTACAAGGCCGACGGCTCACAATCTTGTGCAGACCATGCAACCTACTCTAGATGTTGGCTAGAATTTCCTTACCGTATTGCTCTCTATATTTCTAAGCTCCATATACCTAGCTAAGCGGCTCTTAAAAGACCCTATTGTATCCGCCTCCACCACCGTCGCCGGCAGTGCATTCCACTTAACCACCACAGTCTTTGCGAATAACTTACCCCTGACGTCCCCACTTGCATCTATTTCTAAGCACCTTAAAACTGTGGCCTCTCGCGATAGGTATTTCAGCCCTGGGAAAAAAGCCTCTGGCGATCGGACGATCAATGCCTCTAATCATCCAATTCGCCTCTATTCCGTCACCTTTCATCCTCCTTCGCTCCATGGAGAAAAGACCGAGTTTACTCAACCTATTCCCATAAGGTATGTTATCCAATCCAAGCAACATCCTTGTAAATCTCCTTTGCAATCTCTCTAATATATCCACATCCTTCCCGTAGTGAGGTGACCAGAACTGAACACAGTACTCCAAGTGGGGACGAACTAAGTTCTAATATAGCTGTAACGTTAACTCATGGGTCTTGAAATAAATCCCACATTTGAAGAATACAAACACAATATACGACCTAACAACACTGTCATCCTGCATAGCAGCTTTGAGTGCCCTGTGGACGTGGATCCCAAGATCTCTCTGATCTTCCACAATGCAAGAGTATTACGTTTAATACTATATTCTGCCTTCAATGTTGACCCCCGGCCAACACTCCTGCTTTTGTAACTGGTCTTGGGAGTGGGGAGTTTATCTCATCTTGTGGAGGGAGAGTCCACGAAAGAAATTATATATATATTTGAAAAGATATATGAACAAGAAATTCCGCTGGTTTACAATTTGCATGTGCTTCTGAAGGGCTGAGATTGAATTTGCAATGATTTCTCGATGACAGTGTTAAGAAATGAATGTTAATGAGCTCCCCAGAAACCAGAAGTACTGAGAAAACATTTGAGCAAACTTGTTACAAACAAAACCTCTTTCTACATGAAATGTTGTAAGGGTATGGACATGTTAATTTTCACATGGAAAGCGAAGTCAGTCGAAGGAAGCCTGACAGTTTATGATTTCCATGGAAATTTTGAAAAGAAACTTACTGTTCATAGCTCTGGACGAGGGAGTATGGTGGCTCCACGATCCATAACAGGGTAAAATTATAAAACATAAAGTTAAGTAACGTAATTCCAGACCTAGCCCGGAACTTATCATGCCTTTCGGTATTTGTGTAAAAATGTAGGAGGGTGGATTGCAATATCCAAATGTCAGCATAGCTTGAGAGACAGTGTCGCCCGTACAAAAACGCGTTATCCACTCAAGGTTACACTTGGGAGGAAGGAGCAATGATTTCAAATATCCCTGTTTCTTCTGATAATTGCCTACAGTCAAAGATCTGGTATTTGTCTCAGATATTCCTCAGAAGATCACCGTCCGAATATCTTCACAATTGTTCATTGCTGTATCGATTTCACTTTGTCACCCTTGGTATGTCAGATGTTCTTTTGTAAAGTTTAAAAAAAAAACAAATGTTACCCTTTAATTATCATTGACATGTGTCACAGATTATGATATACTAGCGGAAAGGTTGAATCTTTAGTTTTATTCTGAGGTAGCCACAGAGCTTGGATAAATTTGTAAAACTGCTTCAGAGAATGTACTTCAGCTGAAATATTGCATACATTTGTCGGTTTGTTGTCCTGACCAGCGTTGGCTGTTTCAGTTTCAGTTTTCTAAAACCTGCAGTTTAATGGTCACCATTCCCCTGCCTTTCTCGCTTCTAACACCAACACGACTGTCACAGGAGTTCCCCAATGTCATTGTGAGATTAGATGTGTTATATTTGAGCGCAGATGGTAAATTGTGCAGGAGATCTCCTTTCTCACTTTGGAAAGTCGTTGTTTTCAGATATAAACCAAAGTAATAATCCAGTATTCGTCCTCCAAGCGGTCATTTCAAGTGTATGCTCTGCAATATCGATAACTCGTATCAGTACACTCACACTTCTTAAGCTACTCCGCTCCCACTTAAACCTACAGTATGTTCTGCTCCACAGTATTACTGCTGATTTGACGCCTTACTGAAACGTCGTACAACGCTTTCACCGTACAGGTAAATGACATTAACAGCAGGATACGCAATGTACAAACTAATATATTTGATGGGACTGGTAGGCTATTTGTTATGAAGATTAAAGATGATTAACTTGGGCAATGGATCAATGAACCCAACCTGAAGATTTATTCATTATGGAGACAGGTTAGTGAGAGGGAAAGAGCAAATTGCTTAATATTCCTAATTCGTGATGTTTCATTATATGTAAAGTGGGAGGTAAAATAAAGGTGAACTAAGTCACTAAGTCTTCCAACACTTTCAGAACTCTGAGGTGTGCAACATCTGGTCCTGATAACATCTGTCTTCAAGGTTTTGTCTTCACAAAGACCTTCTCTCTCGTCATGGTAACTTCACGCAGTTCATGCTCTTAATGCCTCCTGACATTGGCAACTTCCAACACACTTCCAGTGTTTTCCAGAGCGAAGACTGTTGCACAATACTGGTTTAGTTTCTCCGGTATTTCATAGTCCCACCTTGCTACATTTCTTGCACCGTTTTCCAGCGGTTCAATATCTACACTCTCCTCTTTACTTGCAGTTTATGTATCTGAAAAAGCTTTTGCTATCCTTGTTAATATTATTCGTCAGTTTACTTCTGTTTTCAATCTTTACCTTAGTAATGACTTTTTAATTGTCTCTAACTGTTTTTGTTTTGAAAGCTTCCCCATCCTTCAACCCCCCATTAATCTTGCTCAATAATATGCCCTTTCTATTTTTTTTCTTTCATGTTGGTCTTGACAGCTTTGGTTACCCATGGTGGCGTCATATTTTCTTTAGAATACCTCTTCTTCTTTGGCATGTATACATCCTGTGCCTTCCGAATTATCTCCAGATATTCCAGCCACTGCAGATCAGCTGTCATTCCTGACAGTTTTCTTTTCCAAACAATTCTGGCCAACACCTCACTCATGCCTCTGTAATTCACTTTAACACTGATATATCACTGTAACACTGATACATCTGGCTTTAGCTTCTCCTCAAGGTTCAGGGGGAATTGGAACATCTTATCAGGCCTGGTTCATTGCGCATTGCCCAGTCCATAATAACCAATATTCTAGTGGGCTCAGCCAGGACATACTCTCAAAAGCCATCTTGTAAACAATCTAGAAATCCCGGCTCCTGTAATTAAGCACCAGCCATGTTTCGCCAATATACCGGTTATTGAAGTCCTTCATGACAATTTTAACATTGCCCTTCTGGCATGCATTTTCTATCACCGTGTAGTCCACATCCATTCCACTGTTTTCCGCCAGTTTGATTTTACCCTTGCAGTTCCTTAGCCTTATCCAGAATAGTTCAACACCTTCTAACCCTAGGACACTCTGTTCTGGCACTGGTTCCCATTCCTCTGCAACTCTAGTAATCCTTCGTGCAGCACTAACAAACCTTCCCTAGTTCGGGTGAAAACACTCCTCTCAACACTGATCCCACCTTCCCTGGAAGAGAGACTAGTTATCCAGAAATCTTATGCACCTGGACCTACACCAACTCCATAGCCACGTATTAAAATGTATAGTCTTCACTAGATACTCTAGCATGTGAGGCGGGTAGTAATCTTGATATTACACTTCTGGATTTTCTGTCCTTTAATTTAGCAGCTACTCTCTGAATTCACTATGCAATACCTCTTCACTCACCATACCCATGTCATTGGCACCCACACAGACCACGACTTCAGGCTATTCACTCGCCCATTTCAGAATGCTGAGGACTCGATTGAAAACATCCCTGACCCTGGCAGCCGGTAGGCAACATACCATCCAGGAATGACGTTCCTGTCCACAAACCCTCCGTTCTATTTCCCTAACTAACGAATCCCCTATCACTCTCGTATGACTCTTCTCCCCCCTTCTCCTCTGGGTCATAAAGGCAGACTCAGCTCCATGGACCAGACCACTGTGACTTTCCTCTGTTAGGTCATACCATCCGACAGTATCCAAAGTGAAATTTCATGTTGTTGAGGGAAATGGCTGCCGGGGTGCTCTGCGCTGGCTCCTTAACCTCGCCTGTCATCTTTACCGAGCTGAGAAGATATAAAGAAGAGTAGGAAAATGAAAACGCGCTTTTCTTTCCATGGTTTTCTCTGAGTCTGGCATCTCTTCGTTTAATTTTCGAAGAGCTAAAGCCTTAAGGCCGCCACTCTGACTATCTCCACTCAGATGCCAGCTCAGCCTTCTTTTAATTTGTTCTTATTAATTAACCTTATTCGCCGATTGGTCGAAGAGGGACGGGGCAGTCCCTGAGGTGCCTGTGTGCCTGCAACCACGGTACTTGACACGCAGCTTTGCAAACTCACCAACAGTGGCTATCTGGACAAGTATTCTGTATTGCAGGAAACTAGTGGCATATCCACCTGTATCTCAGTGAGATTACACCCCAAGAAAGCAGGGCGCATGGTGTTATAAACTTGGCAGAAATCAAAGAACACGATTCTCACAGTGCTGCCTGGATGGTAGTCCATATGGGCTTAAGTCTGTTGAAGCAGGAAGAAACTGGCGTATTCCACCCTAAGATGCAGTAAAGCAAACTTCAGGGAGTCCAGTTACGATGGTCCGGATGGGTGACCGGAGCAGTCTTTCTAATGATTTCATAAAATGAGAGGTTACTGCCTCTGGTCTGCATTTACTGGACGTGGTGGGACATGTCTTCTTGGGTACTAGAACTTCACAGGGTATTTTCGACAGCATGGAACCCTCTCCAGACTAAGGCTCAGATCAAAGATGCATTGAAAGACTTCAGCCAGCTGAGCAGCACACACATTGCGTGCCCGTGGACATAATCCATGGCAGCAGCCTTGATTGGCTCAAGCCTGCTGTTCTCTCGCCTCACCTGCTCAGCTGTAACAGTCCATCTGTCTATGGTCGTTGGCTCTACGGTGTCCTTGGAGAGAGACGTAGGGCGAGGGATGAGCTGGGGATTTGGATTGATTTGAGGGGGGAACAGAAGTCTCCTCATTAAAGCTGTTGAAAAACCAATTCAATTCTTTGGGCTGTCCCGGTCCCCCTTCATTCTTTTTCGTGCCAATTCACACATCCGTTGTGTTTTTCTGTTGTCGTAATTGTCTGGGAAGCATCTAGCAATTGTCAGCTTTCTGAATGATTATTGCTGTGTACCTTTCAAGGAAACATCCCTTGAAAATAGGAAAACAAGGTGGTCAGCAGTTCGTGATTTAGGAGAAGGCGATGATCTCATTTAAGAAGGCACCAGTCAGGTATTGCTGGGATACCGGAGGAGTGACTGCTACAAAATCAATGCAGACACACATTGAAAATTACAAATGCAGGTGAATATATCAAAGAACAACAACAGGAGAAAGACATAGGTAAATCAAATTATATATTTGCATTACGAAACACCAGGGCGACTCTAAATGAGGCTATCTGATGATTTTGCTCAACGTGTTTTGGATAAAGAGGGTAACGTTGATGTTACTGCATTATGTTAAGCCCTTAGCACAGTTAGAGAGTGAGAACACCGTCAGACGCCTGTAACGATTGCAAATGCTGAGCTGCAGACTGTGCCTTTGTCAGACAGTGCCAGTGGAGAAGGGATAACTGAGACAGTGTCACAGATCGATAAATGCTCATTACGATCAGATGGAGATTGAGGCAACTCGTTGCAGCGTCGTAAAACCCTTAGTGTTATATTCTGTCTCATTTCATTTCTGAAAATATCTGTCTGTGCGCCATGCCTCGGTTGAAAGAGGTTCAACAGGAGCCCCTGCGCACCAGGAACAACCACGGCGTGCCCTCCGCACAGGGAACACGACAGCCTTCGGGAAAGAATAAAAATTCCCCAATTCCAGTTATCTTGGACTCCCGCCTCTTCAGCACCATCACGTTCTACTGCAGTCCGGTCACCTGTAATATTTGACCAGCTTTTATTTTCATTCCCTGTCAGCAGAGACACAAAATCAGATGAGTTGGCAGCTCTGTGACCGGAAACACTCTGTTTTTTTAAATGGTGTTTTCACAGCATTTTAACGCTTTGAGAACAAAGGAACCTGTTCTAAGGACCAATTGCCAGTTCTATTGAATCAACCAGACACAATTGTTTATTGCTCCTGCATGGTAGACTTCACGTAGACTACAAAAATTCTAATTTTGCTGAAGGTTATATTGACTTGAAACATTAACCATTTGTTTCCACATCTTTCGGATGACCAATTGAACTTTTTGAGTCATTTTTCTTTACTTCCGTTCGGACGTATGTAATAATTCGGGAGTCTGACCGGCCACTGCATATTATTCCCCGTGCATTACATCTCCACATTATGTAGCATTAGTCAAGTCGGTTGTTTATATCCCGAGGTCGTAAGTGCCAGTACGCCGGTAGAGCAGGTGCTGATACTGGTACGAGCGGGTGCTCAGTGCAGTCAACATTTTCCCCATTTGTCAATCGGCGGGGAATGATTTGACTGAACTTCTCTACAGCTAACCTCTGGTTCGCTGTATATTTCAGGGAATTTAACGGCGATTGTGATCTTGTCTCGTGGAAAATTTGGGCTCTCCAAATGTATCACTCGCTACCTTATGGGAATGGCTGCGGCCGATCTCATTGTGGTTGTCCTTACAGTTACTGTGCAGGACATCAATAATCTCTACTTGTACGCCAGCTTCTTACACTTTACGCCGGTTTGCGCTCTGACCTTTCTGTTTAAATGTGGGCTCTCCAAATGTATCACTCGCTACCTTATGGGAATGGCTGCGGCCGATCTCATTGTGGTTGTCCTTACAGTTACTGTGCAGGACATCAATAATCTCTACTTGTACGCCAGCTTCTTACACTTTACGCCGGTTTGCGCTCTGACCTTTCTGTTTAAATGTAGACTCTCCAAATGTATCACTCTCTACCTTATGGGAATGGCTGCGGCCGATCTCATTGTGGTTGTCCTTGCAGTTACTGTGCAGGACATCAATAATCTCTACTTGTACGCCAGCTTCTTGCACTTTACGCCGGTTTGCGCTCTGAACTTCCTGTTTAAATTTCCAAGCCTGGACTGCTCGGTTCGGCTCACAGTTGTTTTCACATTTAATTGTTACATTGCGATTTTCTGGCGGAAACTTCGGAAGCGACACTGTACAGAAAGAGTAGCGACTGTAGTAATAGTTGCGATTGTGGGAGTTGTGAGGTGTATCCTGTTTTAATTTATAGTGGAGCATGATGTAATAATTAACAATGTACCTTGGCGTTGCGTCAACATATCTGAAAACTTCACTTGATCAGTGTGGAAGGTCTACGAGTTTGTTGACAGCATCACCTCACCGCAATTTAAAAAAATGTTTAATCTTTCTTTGTAACGGTTTTACAGCGAGACACATTATAGCGGCAAGGGACCCTGCAGTAATACTGAAAATCAAAAAGACCGTGGTGGAGAACCAGAGAAAGTCTATTAAAATGTCGTTCGCTCTGTCGGGTAATTTCATTTTACTCTGGATGTCCTATTTAATACACTCTATGAAATGGCAAGCGGTGATTTTTTTTTCCTTTGCAGACAAATATTTGAGAACTTCGATATACATCTTGTTAAGTTATGTTATGTTATGTTAAGGTATCTCAGTACCTGCACCAACACTTGCATCAATGTGGTGTTATGTTAAGGTATCTCAGTACCTGCACCAACACTTGCATCAATGTGGTGTTATGTTAAGGTATCTCAGTACCTGCACCAACACTTGCATCAATGTGGTGTTATGTTAAGGTATCTCAGTACCTGCACCAACACTTGCATCAATGTGGTGTTATGTTAAGGTATCTCAGTACCTGCACCAACACTTGCATCAATGTGGTGTTATGTTAAGGTATCTCAGTACCTGCACCAACACTTGCATCAATGTGGTGTTATGCTAAGGTATCTCAGTACCTGCACCAACACTTGCATCAATGTGGTGTTATGTTAAGGTATCTCAGTACCTGCACCAACACTTGCATCTACGGCCTGATGCAGAGGAAGTTCAGAGATGAGCTGAAAAATGGGATGAGATACGCGTTGACAATAAATTGGTTGTTATGTAATTAACAGTAATAATATCCGAGTCGAACTTGATTGCAGTTGCAAATGAAATTTCAAAGGCTTCTTTATTTTAGTATTTCAAATACCCAGGAATGCAGATTGAGAGAGTTCGCAGTTTTGAGGAAAAGCACTCTAAGAAAATTGAAAAGGTAAGTGCATATCTGTAGTGGGAGATTGATAGCTTAAACACTTAATGACATTAATAACGAGGAATGTGTTCTGTATAAGGTGATTTTCCATCCTGGTAACATTAACGCCAGCAGTTGAAAACAAATTGCCTCTTGAATAATTAATTTTATAATAACGATAACAGAGAACTTGGTAGTCCAGACTCTGCCCTAATGCCACATTTATTTCAAAATAAACTCCGCCTTTTAAGCCGAATAGTTTAAATAGATATACCTTGTAAAGAAAATCTCCCATTACTTACTTAGAAGTGAAGCAGTTTGTGGCGTTTCCATAATGACTCGATAACTTGTTAAGTTTTCGGGTTATTTCGTTTGACATCTGGTCAAGAGGAAGAAATAAGCTTTAGGAAGCTGACCTCAGGATTGGAAGGCAACGATCAGACATGACTGTAAATTTACAAAGTAGCCGGGGACAAACTGAAGAATGGAATTTGGATAAATAGAAACATCTACAGAAGGTCTGCAGTAGTTTTAAAGGAAACCCCAAGCCATTCTAGATGTATGTGAAGAATAAGATGACCAGAGTGAGTGTAGGACCGGTCGGGGATAGAAGATGAAACAAGCCCCTGAAGTCCGGGGAAGAAGGGCAGGTCCTGAATGAAGACTTCAGTTCAGTACTCACCAGTGAGAGGGACATTTGTGAGGACAGCCTTAAACGGCCCGATGTGCGACAACATATCGAGGTTAAAAGAGAGGATGTGCTGGAACTTCTGAAAAAAAACATTAGAACAGATAAGTCCTCTTGAGTGTTCGGGAGAAACCCTGGGTGACTGCGGGAAACTGTGATTCCTACTTCAGTGACGGGCAAATTATCGGAGAATATTCTTAGAAACAAGATTTTCGAGAATCCGGAGAACCATTACCTGGTTTTGGAGGATCAGTATGGCTTTGTGAGGGGCAGACCATGTCTCACGAACCTGGTTCAAATCTGTGAGGGTGTGACGGTTATACTTTCGATTAACCATGGTAGGGCCTTTCAGAAGGCTTGGTATCCTGGGAAAGTCGTCTTGTGGATTCAGGACTGACGCCCAAGAAGCCAGAGGGTAGTTGTGGATGGAGAGTTTTCTCCCGGATGTTGGTGCTGATAATGTCCCGCAGAGATCTGTTCTGAGACCCCCGGATATCTGAGCTTTAAAAATGATGTTAGTAAGGAAAAGGAAGGGTGGGTGATTGAATTTGCAATGATGTGGAAGTTGGTGGAAACATGGACAGTGCGGAAGGTTATCATAGATTACAACAGTACAATGACTGGACGGAGAGCAGCTCTGAAAAGATACAGATGGAGATCGACCCGGAACGTTACGGAGTGATTCACTTTGGAAGGATGAATTTGAAGGCAGAGGTGATACTTTCTCGAGTCTAACGAGGGCCGCACATTAGTAAGAGTTTTACAATGGAAACAGAGTGGTGAGACTTTCTCCAATCAGCCGAGGCAAGGTCGTCGGTGCGAATATCGCAATAGTCACGGAGTGGTTCACTGCAGGAGCAGGAAGAAGTGTGATTGACAGGTGAGCTTGAACACTTCCGCTGTTCTGCACAGACTCATAGTGACGCTCGAAAGGCAATATAACTAACAGTAAGTCAGGAGAAAAAAATGCAACTTTGTGGCAAATAATAGAACAGCTTGGGAACCTGCGGATAGTTCACAGATTTCACTTGCTACATCTGTTCAAACAGGGAATGGCTAGAGAAAGAGTGGTAGAATTGTGACAGGTTTGAGAATATCTTGAAAGTTAAACAGACTGCATCGCATGTCAAGGGTATGGGGTGGTCAAGTCTTTTTCTGGCAGGGGTCAGGTTCGTGTCAAACAGCCAATATTGTTCTTTAAACTGTCAACAGCCCTCGCTAATTTTCCGAATACACGCTCCGTTTTTTTTTCTCGCAAGTCTCTGGAATATCGCTGTGGATCTTTTAATATATTTGGAGGAACATAAGTGCAGTGTATTTTATTGTAATGTATGTCAGCTGTCACTGTGACTTCTATCATTCAAAACGCCCGGAATAGCTGGAAGGAACGAAAGAAGAGATGAACGAATGTTCCCCTTTAATAAAGAAGTGTTGTCTATTCCCTAGCCAGGACAAACTCCTTCCTTCAATTTCAGAAGCGAATGTGCTCTGTCAAATCTTACAAAATAAACCGACTTCACGATAAATGCCTACTTTAAATGCAACACAGATATAAAAATGTCCCATTAAAATAGCTGAAGCCAGGTATCATTGAAAATAACATGAAAAAACGCACATTACAAATTGTCCTAAAGTAAATAGATTGCAATATGACTTGAGGAGCCAAATTCATGATACGGCGAGAGAGTGAATATAAATAGTTTAACGTAAGTGTCTGTGTAGTAGGTTGTCACTAATGTCCCTGGCGTGATAGCCACGCTGATTGCCTCAGTGGAATTGCTGTCACCTCAATAAAAGTCTACGAAACCGATCCCCGGTCCATCTGAACAGCTGAAACGTTCCGTACAACTGAACGCTGCTTCTGACGGAATATGGGTTATCCGGCGATTTACTACATCGCGGGCATTTTCTATCCCGTACTTGTAGCGGTCGGTGTCCCCGGTAAGTTGCCGGACTTTATGTATGGTGTTGTCGTTACTGCGCTGCGGTATCCGCACTGTTACAAAACACAGATGCTACCGTCGGCTGAAACGTGTTTCCGGAATCGAGGATTCAAGCATCTGATTGTTTTATTTCCATTTTCTTCGTTTGATCGAAGTGATTTTTTATTTGTCAATTACGTTCGTGCCGATATTGAAATTGTTTCATAATTTCACCTGGTTAGGCTTTCTGAACTGATGCTGGTCTCTGCTTTTCTAGGTACGAGTTTCTATCAGTGTGGACTCTTCGACCTTATAACAGCAAGGGCAGTTTATTGAATGACGGTCCGGTCTATTTTCGACACGTAGGTCTATTCTTACATAAGTCAGGATAAAATGTGTTTTTGATTCCACTTTTCACCGCTGCAAACAATCCCATCAGTATTTCACCTTTAATAATTGAAATGGTGTTTACTGGGACGATCTTCCGTTCACCGGTACGTGAGTCTGGAACAGAGTCTTTGTTCTGAACGGTGGGAAGGTCGCCAATGCACTGATATTCACAAGCGTCATTGACCTGCAGCCGGAGTGCAGTGACAGAGACTGCACACTCTGGACACCCGCTATCCACTTCCAAACAGACCATATCCATGGGGGCATTCAGAGAGTTGCCGCTGACAATATTTCTATTTTGCTTTCCAATTTCTTGAGGTTAATTTACCGGCGATTGTGATCCTATCTCGGCGAAAATGCGGAGTCTGCAAATGCATCACCCGTTACCTGGTTGGAATGCCATCAGCGGATCTGATGGTGGTTGTCGTTGTTGCTTTAGTGAACAGACCAACAATATCTACATTTATTTTAATTATATTTCTTTATTTCCAATTCATTGCAGTAAATTTAACGGCGATTGTGATCCTATTTCGTGGAAAATGCGGACTCTCCAAATGCATCACCCGTTACCTGGTTGGAATGGCAACAGCGGATCTGATGGTGGTTATGGTTGTTGTTTTAGTGGAACACACCAACAATATCTACATGTATTCCAGATCCCTACTCATCACTCCTGTATGCGCTCTGTCACTTGTTTTTGGGAGGGCAGCGATGCACTGTTCTGTTTGGTTTACGGTCAGTTTTACCTTCGATCGGTTCATCGCAATATGTTGTCGAGAGCTGCGGGAACGATACTGCACTGAGAGAACAGCAACAGCAGTTATCATGACCGTGGTTATAGTGAGTTGCGGGAGATGTGTCCCGTTATACTTTGCCATTGAACCTTACGTCATCATTGACAACACGCCGTGGCGGTGCACAGGCTCATATGAATACGTTACTTCATCCACGTGGAAAGGATACGAATTACTGGAGAGTATTTTAACACCATTGCTTCCAATCGGCTTAATCCTGGTGTTTAACGGTTTAACTGTAAGACATATCGTTGTGGCAAATAGAGTCCACAGAAGGCTTCGGCACAGCAGCGACAATCAAAAAGATACCGAGGTGGAAAAACGCAGAAGATCGATGATTTTGCTGTTTTCTATATCAGCTAACTTCGTATTATCTTGGATGCCCTATGTAGTCCATACCCTGAAATGGCAAGTGCAAAACTATTTTTACCAGGACAGATATTTGAGTTCCCCGGTATACATCCTACAACAGTTTGGGTCCATGTTACAATTTCTCAGCGTGTGCACCAATACTTGTATCTATACACTGACACAGAGGAAATTCAGGGAAGAGCTGAAGAATGGAATGACGTATGTGTTCACATTAAATGGCCACCTGTGTAGATAACGCACGCGTCTAATGATAATACCACGAAGTTTTCAAATAAAGCAGTTTTACAATGAACAGGATTGGCAAATACTTCTTGAATTCAAACAGTCATATGCCCGGTCGTCGGGAAAATGCAGAATTGGTGGAAGATTGCTGACTTCATGCAGTTCAGGTCGGTAACAATGGGAACGTTCAGTGCTGCTGACGTGATTGTTACTTTGGTTGAAGTAAGTTCCAAACTATCACAGACACTCGACTGTCACAAGGGCTGGGATGGCTTCAGAACTTTCTGTGTTTTAGGGTCTGGTGAAAGAGTGTAAAGGGAGTGCTCTGCAGTTGGTGTAGACGGGCAAGGTGAGATTCTCCGCAGGTGAACAACAAGACATTTGGAGCTTTTAACGATCTTTACCGAGGAGCCGTCGATCTTCAGCGGGGAGTGGTCGCTCAGTGTCCTCCTGAAGTCAACAGCCATCTCTTTTGGTTTGTTCACATTAAGAGACAGGTTGTTGGCTCTGCACCAATCCGTTAGCCGTTGCACCTCCTGACTCGTAAGCTGGCTCGTCGTTCCTGTTGATGAGACCCACCATGGTCTTGTCATCGGCGAACTTGATGATGTGGTTCGAGCTGTGTGTTGCAGCACAGTTGTGGGTCAACAGAGGGAACAGCAGTGGGCTGAGCACACAGCCCTGGGGGGCCCCTGGGCTCAGTGTGATGGTGTTGGAGATGCTGCTCCCGATCCGGACTGACTGAGGTCTAGGATCCAGTTGCAGAGGGGGATGTTCAGGCCCAGTAGGCTCAGTTTTCCAATCAGTTTCTGAGGGATAATTGTGTTGAATGCTGAACTGAAGTCTATGAACAGCATCCGAACGTATGTGTCTTTTTTGTCCAGGTTGGTTTGGGCCAGGTGAAGGGTGGCGGCAAAGGCGTCATCTGTTGAGCGGTTGGGACGGTACACAAACTGCAGGGGGCCCAGTGAGGGGGGCAGAAGGGTCTTGATATGCCTCATGACGAGCCTCTCGAAACACTTCATGATGATGGATGTGAGTGCAACGGGACGGTAGTCATTGAGGTAGGACACTGAAGACTTCTTCGGCACGGGGACGATGGTGGCGGCCTTGAAGCGCGTTGGAACGGTGGCGCTGCTCAGGCAGATGTTGAAGATGTCAGTGAAAACTTCTGCTAGCTGGTCTGCACATCCTCTGAGCACTCTACCAGGGATGTTGTCTGGTCCAGCAGCCTTCCGTGGGTTGACCATGCACAGGGTTCTTCTCACATCGGCCACAGTGAGACACAGCACCTGGTCATTAGGAGGAGGGGTGGACTTCCTCGCCGTCATGTCATTTTCCGCCTCAGAACGGGCGTAGAAGTTATTCAGCGCATCTGGGAGGGAGGTATCACCTGCACAGTCAGTTGATGGTGTCCTGTAATTGCTGATGTTCTGGATGCCCTTCCACATGCGCCGCGTGTCGCCACTGTCCTGGAAGTGGGTGTAGATTAGCAGGGCGTGTGTACGCTTTGACCCTCTGATAGCTCGGAATAGTTTGGCCCTTGCTGTTGATAGAGCTGCCTTGTCGCCTGCTCTGAAGGTGGAGTCGCGGGTCCTGAGCAGCGCACGCACCTCCTCGGCCATCCATGGCTTCTGGTTAGCGCGTATAGTGATGGTCTTGGACAGAGTAACATCATCAATGCACTTGCTGATGTAGCTGGTCACTGATGTTGTGTACTCCTCTAAGCTGGTAGAGTCGCCTTCAGTTGCAGCCTCCCTAAAGATGTTCCAGTCAGTGTGCTCAAAGCAGTCTTGAAGAGCAGAGATGGCTCCTGCTGGCCAGGTTTACACCTGCTTCTGAACTGGTCTGGAGCGTCTGACGAGCGTTCTGTATGCTGGGATTAGCATAATATAAATGAGGTTTGAGTAACCGAGCTGGGGGCGGGGCTCTACCCGGTACGCGTCGGTGATGTTTGTATAAGCAAGGTCCAACGAGCCCCACTCCCCCCGTTACAAAGTCCACATACTGATGGAATTTGGGGAGCACTGACTTAAGGTTCATGTGGTTAAAGCCACCGGCGACAATAAACTGTCCACCGGGGTGTGCGCTCTGCAGTTCACTAATAGCCCCGTACAGTTCACAGAGCGCCTCCTTAGCATTAGGAATGTAGACCAAAGGTGAATTCTCATGGTAAATAAAATGGTCTGCATCTAACAGCCACAAACCCCACTTGCGAAGAGCAGTGTCTGGAATCCAGCACAGAGTTCTTACACCATTCCGTGTTGATGTAAATACACACACCACCACCGCGAGTCTTACCGGAGAGAGCTGCATCCGTGTCCGCTCGAAATAAGGAGAGCCCGTGTAGCTGAATGGCAGGGTCCGAAATTCCATGAGTGAGCCATGTCTCTGTGAAAACAAACGCAGAGCAGACTCTGTACTCCCGCAGAGTATTTCGTTGAAGTCGGATGTAGTCCACTTTATTGTCCAGGGAGCGAACATTAGAAAACAGAATGGACGGGAGAGCCGGCCGGCTCGGGTTCGCTTTTTGCCTGGTTCGGACCCCTGCCTGCTTGCCTCGCTTCCGCTTTCTCGCACATCGGTTACGATGTCTCCATCTCCGGTTACCAGCATCTGGGGAGTCCGCGGAATTTAGGCCCGTTCCCCTCAGCAAGCCGACGTCGCGTAATTCAGCCAGCAGATCTTTGTGGAGGTTTGTTTTTGGGCGATCTCTGTATTGTAGTGGTAGCTGGCGATGGTAGATAGCCGCTCTGTTATCCATGTACCCTAATCGAAAATTGAGTATTAAACTTAAATTTGAAAATTAAATTAAAGTAACACCAGGTCCGAAAGGCCGCTGCTGCCGGGCCGCGCCAGTTACAAACTTCAGTGGCGAGATGGGAGAGACTGCACACACAACTGTTGTCTGGGTGCTTCAGCTTTTTTTTTTATTTTCAATAACCTTGTCACCGAGTTGCTTGGAGTGTTCTTTTGTCTTCTTGGTGCAGCTTTTGCCAGGACATTGACGCAACAGGGAATGGTCCCGGTGTAATTGAAACATCCTGACTGCACACAGTGAACTCCATTTAACTAATTATAGGAATTCTAAAACCAATTGGCTGCACCAGTGATGATTTGGTGTGTCATACTAAAGGGGGTGAATACACATTGAATGGATTTTTTATCACTTTGTAGATTTCATTCTCATTTTGACACGAAATAGTCCTTCTGTTATTCAGTGCAAAACAAAATTAAACCAGTGTGGATTAATGGTGTAAAAAAAAAGCATGAAAACTTTGAAGTTGGGTTTGAATACTTTCTGTAGGTGCCGTTACAGTAGGACCGATGTTGTCCTTGATCCTGCTGAATGTGTGTTCTCACTCCTTTATGTCTGCTGCCCAATGGAAGGTGTGAGAAGAAGGAATGATAGGAGCGGGAAAGGTATTTTGATTATGTTAACTGCTTTCCGAGGGCAGCAGGAAATGCAGCCGGAGTCAATGGAGGGAGGAAAGTTTCTGTGGCAGACTGTACTATGATCACTAAGTCCGTCTCTACTATGACTTCAGAAATTGCCACACCTCTCTCATCTGGACTCAACATCATTTACAATTACTGAGCCTACTCACCACGCTGATCAAGAATCCCTTTCACAAGAATCAGAATCGGTTTTAATATCACCGGCATGTGTTGTGAAATTCTACAACTGTTCCCCTCAGGTAGTAGGTACAGAAGCCTGAAGACAAACACTCGGCGATTCAGGAACAGCTTCTTACCCTCTAACATCCGATTCCTAAATGGGCACTCAAACCTTACGTCACTTTGTCAAATTTGCGGAAAAGGTATTACTCGGGCACGAAGGGAGATCGCTTTTGAAAGTCTTTATTATAACATGATACGTATTATGGAGCGCTCAACCTCTTACAGCAGAGTTCTTGAGACTCTCCCCAAGTACACAGACTTTTCTCATTGTGCAGACATAGTGTATGCTATCAAAAGCTTCCAAGCATGTTTGTGAAATACAGAATGCAAGCAGATAATTCCTTTACTCAATAATCATGTCTCAGCACAGTACAAAATTATATAATCAGGTTACTATTTTCCTTATCTATTGGAAGCTACTTCTACCTGCAGCCTTGAAGCGAGAACAGTTACACAGTTCAAGTATAGAAGAAACAGAACATCACTCAGTCCAGGAGGAGTTGAAGGCTGCTGTGTAAAAAAAAAACTCTTTAACCCCTTAGTATCTGGCTAATAACAATATTTCTTCAACAGTTCTCCTTGTTGATCTTTTCCAGATCAACAATCCTCACATGGTAATTCCTCCACTTCCTCATAAGCGGGTTCATATACATAGGGGAAGGGTCTTTACTTTGCAGGGTAGAACTTTTCGCCCCATCGGTGTACTTGGACTAGGACACTGGGACACCACCGGTACCTTAGGGCTGGTCGAAGTCCCTTTTATCAACTGACTACAGCCCATCCTCAAGAACCCACATACACAACACCCCAAAATACATACCACAGTCACTATTATAATTCCATGCATGATCTATTTTCCCGATCCGGGAAAGCATTCCCATAGCCCTTCCCACCGGTATCCTCCGCCATTAAATGTTTTCAAATTGTTCTCCCATCTTCCTCATCTCCACAACCTTTTCCAGTACGTGCTGGTTCAAGTCAGTTATATTTTCTGAAATATCAGGGATGTAGGTACAACATTCGTTCCCTATCATATTATCTTAATTGCTTCTTTCTCATACTCCCAAACAGTCCACGCTTTGGTCGCTCAGTAAAATTACAGTGATTGCATTATAAAAACAGCAAGTGAAAAACAGAGTATTTGTCAGGAGTGGGGCTCGAACCCACGCCTCCAGGTGGAGACCAGAACACTCGCGTTTACTAGGAAGCGACTTGCTCGAATTAAGTCAGGCGCATTAGACCACTCGGCCACCCTGACAGCCCCTGCAGTACTCTCTCCACATGCCAGATAAACAGCTGTATTTCGGAATATTCTGACTGACTGTTTTGTTGAGCGGGTGTACATATAAACACACTCTATATCCTGGGATTTTAAATGAATATGGACGGGATGCATTTTGTCAGGTTGCCGAGCATGTGCGGAATCAGAGCGTACAGCATCACAGCACTGGAATTGTGCTGCACTCCGTTCAGGCCATCCTCCAGAGAAAGGATGACGCGGATTCGGAGAGTGTGCAGAAGAGCATCACCAAGATGCTACCTGAATTAGACGGTTTGTGCAATAACGAGAGTTTAGTCAAACTTGTTCTTTTTCTCTGGAGCATCGGAGATGAAGGGGGATCTGACAGACGTTTCTTAGATTTTCAGGCATAGATATTGGTAGAGCAGCAGAAATTATCTCCGCTCCAGGGTTTACATGTCTTAAAACGATCCCCTCTTAGGGCATACATTTCAACCAAGAGGGGATCGTTTTAAACAAGATGTGCCAACACACTATCACTCTATGTCGGCAAGACGGACTGATTGTTGTCTTCAGCAGAGGGAAAACCAAAGGTTTTTGAGCTAGTTCTCCTTGGAGGATCAGAGGCGGGGCGCGTATTTAACTTTAAATTGTTGGTATAACTCTTTCCTCTGCTTTCTTAGGAGACTGCGGAGATTCAGCATGACATCAAAAACCTTGATGAGCTTCTATAGATGTGTCGTAGAGAGTATATTGTCTGTCCGCAACAAGACGTGGTACGGAAATACCATACCTTTGAAGGAAAATCTTTAAAAAGTTAGTGAATTCGGC
This sequence comes from Hemitrygon akajei, assembly GCF_048418815.1. Taxonomy (NCBI): domain Eukaryota; kingdom Metazoa; phylum Chordata; class Chondrichthyes; order Myliobatiformes; family Dasyatidae; genus Hemitrygon; species Hemitrygon akajei. Next base: position 2,817,905 of record NW_027331960.1, on the reverse strand, counting down.
TCAGTCCATCACGGGAAATCACTCGCAAACATTAAGCAGATCCACATAAAACAATGTAATCGGAAAACAGCATCCACCGTCAGAGGTCGTCACCATCCTGCCATGCTCTTTTTGCGCTGCTGCCATCGAGTAGATGGTACAGGAGACTCAGGACTCGCACCACCACGTTCAAGAACAGTTACTACCCATCAGCAATCAGACCTTTCATCAACAGGTGATAATGTACGCTCACATACCCATCCATTAAATAATCTGACAACCAATGATTTCACTTCAGAAACTTTTCTATATTGAATAGCTGAGTATGCCAGGAAGAGCTCAGCAGACCAGGCAGCATCTGTGGAAAAGCGTAAGCAGTCGGCGTTTCGGGACGAGATGCTTCACCGTGAATTGTTTTTTCTGAATAAATCACTCACTCAGAATTCGGTGTACGGTGACCTGTTGCAATACGATGAACAGTGTCAACAACATAATCTTATCCTCCAACAGTTTTTCTAATCCACCTCAACAACCCAGGGTTTGTTTACAGAAACAACGTCGCCTCGATTGAACGCTTAAAGACAAATTTTGTCAGGAGTGGGATTCGAACCGACGACCCCAGACGTCGGAAGACTTTCATTCCTTGAGTCTGGCGCCTTATATCACTCGGCCATCCTGACAACTTTTGATGTGTGTTTGAGAACGGAATATATGCCTGATTTGTAAAAAAACGTCATATCCACTCAACCACATATATCATCCTGTCAATCGGAAATGAAACGAGAGTGTTACAGTTTGTTCAGGTTAGGCAACTTCTGTGTAAAGTAAAGCTGTAAAATATTACAATTCGAAGACTCGTGAGACGCGTCTCGGCAAGAATTTGGGAAGGACGTTTGTTGAGATGGATGAGAACGCTTGGAAGACTCATCGCTTTCACATTTAGGGAAGCGGAGAAATAAACGTTTATAGACAGGACTGAATCTAAAAACTGTGTGGGAGTTGATCGCAACAATGTCAACAGAAACTGAACGCAGGAGGTTCAATTATACCCGGCAACGCTGCTTTACAGATGGATGTTGGAAAGTAGACAGTAGTGCCCAATAATCTGATGAATTTGGAATAAAGCGAAGGTTCAATGACAGTCAGAATGTTTTTCAGGTTTGTAGGTCAATGTTTAATCTGAGAGAGGAGACAGAAACAGGGTGTTTTGGACGTTAGAGCAGCGGCCTTTCTGAGAGATGGGACGCTTAACAGAACGTAATTCGCTCAGGTTCTCAGATCCAGTGTTAAAGGCACAGAACACATTAATGTAAGACAGGGACAAGCGGGCGGCCACCGTCTAAGTAAAAGGCTCCTCGCGGGATGTGGAAGGCGGGGATACCTCCGGAGTTCCTGATGACGACACCCGCGAGAAGTGCACACAGCTGCCGCTTGTAACAATCCGCCCTATGGCGTGATGGACTAGGACATACAGAGTGGTAGATACACCCACGGTGCAGGACACAGGGATCTGTGGGACAGTCAGGAAGAGGAAAGGATTTAAAGAGGCAGTGCAGACTATCCCTATGGCCATCACCATCAGAAACATCTGGATGCGGTTGGTGGTTGGATGACCTGGTAGGGAAAATCCACAGCGGTCGGACCTCTGGCACTGAGTCTGGTTTACTGACTCAAAAGGGAAGGGGAAGATAGATTCCTGGATGATATGTTACCTCCCGGGTGCCAGGGTCCGGAACAACTTGGATCAAATCCTGAACATTTTTCAGCAGGAGCGTGAGTAGACAGCGGTCGTGGTCCATTTATGTACCAATGACATCGGAGTGACGACTTTCTGCAATGGAAATTCAGAGAGTTAGGCGCTGAGGTGGAGGGCAGGATCCTCGGGGTTGTGACAGCGACACGTGGCGCGTCCTAATGAGGCGAGAAATGGAAATATGATACAGATTAACACGTGGCTAAGGGTTTGGTATAGGAGACAGGCCATACGATTTTTCGAGTACTGATCTCTTTTCCAGGGAAGCTGAGACCTGTGGATAAATACGGTTTGTGCGTGAACTGGAAGTGTAGTAATATCTTGTCGGATGGTTAGCTAGAGCTGCATGATGAAGCTTAAACTACATTTACAGGGGAATTGGAACCAGGGTGCCAGAACAGCTGGTACAGAAATTGTGCAGACATGTTGATAAGGTCTCACACAAAGTCTGGAATGCAATCATTGAGCAAGGTCCGACTAATGGCCTGAGCTGCGTATATTTCAGTGGTAGAAGTATCTGAGAATAAGCCGGTGAACTCACTGCTTGGATCAAAACCTGGAATCATGGTATCTTAGCCGATAATGACACTGGGTTGCAGGAGAGTCTTGTCTGGCAGTTCAGTATTTCGGAGTTCCTTTGCTTCAGAAGTGACAGAACGGGATGGACTAAAGGAGGAGAGTAGAGTTAATAGTCAGGGAAAATTCTTGGCTGTCTTCCGTCAGTGCAGATGGAGAATTCGACTAATCCAGGTCCCTCTCCTCCGCGGGGTCGTTTAACGCGCTCAAAGGCCCGGTCAGACGCACAATGGGTGAAACCCTAAACAAGGAAAGGTATGATCACGTTAATGGGGATAGATTCTAACCACGCAATGGTCAAGAGTATTTAGACGGCCAAATTTGTGAAGATATCGCTGTGTATTGCAGGAGCATTACGGTTGTGAGAGTAGGTGTTTTTAACATTCCGCACGTTGAATGCTAATTCCACACTTGTAAAGGACAAGATGGGTAGGTAATCGTTTAGGATATTTTTTTTCTTTTGTACGTTGACGAACCAACGAGAGCGTGCGCGATACTTGATCTGCTATGATGAAATAAATGAGACAGGACAAGAGGTAGAAGGTTGATTTAACGAACACTTTGTAACTCGTGATCACAATGCCTCATTGGGGAAGGTCAATTTGGACGGTATTGAAAAACATTTAGCGATTGAGGCAGGATGTTTTCTGGTAAGTGGGACGCGTTCAGAAATGCAAATCAGAGCGTAGAAAGCTGGTATGGGCCTGTCAGAAATAAAGATAGAGACAACAAGAGTGAATAACCTTTGTTTTCAAGAGTAATGATGTTTTGGCACCTCGCTCCCGATGCCGGCGGAGACGGACGAGGTCCCTCATTGTAATTTGGCTGCTGTTCTCACTAAAGACACATAGACCTCTGGGGGAGAGTTCGTGGTGTAGAGGACACTAAATGAGCCTAATTCGGCCGGCTTGTTATGTCTTCAAGTCATTCCAACAGATTATTGAGGCCACATTGTCCCCTGACGGAACCATGCTGTCTCTGGTCTACGTTATCATGTGTCTCCAAGTCCCCTGAGACTTCATCCTTAATGATTGACTCCAACATCTTCTGAACCGCTGTGGTCAGACTGAGAGGTTTAGATTTTTCTTGTCTTCTGACTCTCCATGTTTGAAGAGTGAAATGATATTTGCAATTTTCCAGTCCTCCGAAAAAAATTCTAGAACCGAGTGGTTGTTGCAAGATCATCACTATTAACCCACCATGTCTTTAGCCAACGCTTTTTAAACTCTGGAGTGTACAGCATCTGGTCCCTCCAGTCTACCTTCAGACTCTTGAGTTAGTCACTAACCTTCTCTCCGGTCATGGTAAATTCACACACTTCATACCCCTGAGACCTGGAACTTCCATCACGCGGTTGGTGTTTTCCAGACTGAAGACTGATGCAAAATACTATTTAGTTCGTCCGGTGTTACGAGGTCCCACAGTGCTACATCTCCAGCATCGCTGTCAGCGATCCGATGTTCAATCTCGCTACTTTTCGTACTTTATGTATCAGAAGAAAATTTTGGTAACTTTGCTAATATTATTAGTCAGCTTACTTTCGTACTCTATCTTTACCTTCATAATGCCTTTCCAGTACTCTAACTTCCAACTAATATTGCTCAATTGTACTTTTTATTACTCAATTGCTCTTTTGCTTTTTAAGTTGCTTTTGAAATCTCGTATTAAGACCTAAGATGTAGGAAAGAAGTAGGCCACACGGCCTATTCAGTCTGCTTCGCCAGTCAATTATGGACTGATCCCAACTTCCATCATTCTCACGACCCTGTCCCTTCACCCCATAACCTTTGAGGCCTTGGCTAATCAACAACTCATCTATCTCTGACATAAATACACCGAGTAGTCTGGTCTCCATAACTGCTCGTGGCAACAAATTCCACATATTTACCACCCTCTGACTAAACAAATTTCTCCTCATCTCAGTTCTAAATGGTCGTCCTTCAATCCTGAAGTCGTGCACTCGTGTCCTAGAATACCCTACAATGGGAAATAACTTCGCCATTTCTGATCTGTTAAGACTTTTTAAAATTCGGAATGTTGATATGATATCCGGCTCATTCTCCTGAACTCCATGGAATACAACCCCAGAGCTGCCAAATGTTTCCTCATACGGTAACCCTTTCATTTCTCGAATCATTAAGGTGAATCTTCACTGAACCATCTCCTACAGCAGTATACCTTTTCTAAAATAAGAGCCTCAAATTGCACACAATACTCTAATGTGGTCTCACGAGTGCCTTATAGAGCCTCAACATCACATCCCTGCTCTTATATACTATACATCGAGAAAGTAATGCCAACGGTGCATTCGACTTCCTCAGAAACGTTTCAACTTGGAGGCTAACCTTTAGGGTATCTTGCCCAAGAACCCTCAAGTCCCTTTGATCTCTGTATTTTGAATTCTCTCTCCATCCAAATAATTGTATGCACGTTTATTTTTTCCTTCAAAATGCATGGCCATACAATTTCCAACAATGCATTTCATTTTCCACTTCTTTGCCTATTCCCCAAACCATCTAAATCGCTCTGCGAGCTCTGTTTCCTCGACACTACCCGCTCCTCACTTATGCTGCACTGGTGAATCACCACTGGTAACCGGCACCCAGACCAGTCGCGCCGGAGTTTCCTTTCAGAAAATTATACAGTTTTTGTCCTATCTTGTCATGTGCCTGCAGGTTCTCCGTAATCTTATCCCTAACATCGATTCCGACAACTTCCCAACCACTGATAACTGGCTATCAGGCCTTCTTAAATAGTGAAATAACGTTTGCAATTTTTTTTGTCATCCAGAACGCCAGAATCTATGGATTCTTGAAAGATTATTTTTAATGCCTCCACAATCTGTAGCCTTAAAAATCTGGGTGTATAGCTCAGTGGTAGAGCATTTGACTACAGATCAAGAGGTCCCTGGTTCAAATCCAGGTGCCCCCTTCAAAAATAAAAAAGTGACCACAGCGATGATATAGAATGTAATTTCATTTATTGAAGTTTAATTGCGCTAAGTGTGAGGTGCCAAATTTTGCTAGGACTGATCAAAATAGACCACACGTGGTAAATGGTCGGGCACTGAGGAATGCAGTAGAACAAAGTGATCTAGGAATAATGATGCATAGATCCCTCAAGGTGGAATCTCATGTAAATAGGTTGGTGAAGAAAGTTTTTGATATGCTGGCCATTATAAATTAGAGAATTGAACGTATTGGAATTGGGATGTAATTTTAAAATTGTACAAGACATTGGTGAGGCCAAACTTGGAGTATTGTGTACAGTTCTGGTCACCGAATTATAGGAAAGATGTCAACAAAATAGAGAGAGTACAAAGGAAATTTACTAGAATGTTTCCTGGGTTTCAGCGCCTAAGTTACCGAGAAAGGTTAAAGAAGTTAGGTCTTTATTTGTTGGAGCGTAGAAGGTTGAGGGAGGCCTTGATAGAGGTATTTAAAATTATGAGTGGGATAGATAGAGTTGACGTGGATGGGATTTTTCCATTGAGAGTAGGGGAGATTCAACCAAGAGAACATCAGTTGAGAGTTAAGGGGCAAAAGTTTAGGGGTAACACGAGGGGGATCTTCTTTACTCAGAGAGTGGCAACTGTGTAGATCGTGCCTCCAGTAGAAGTGGAAGAGGCAGGTACGATATTGACCTTTTTTAAAAAATGGATAGGTATATGGACAGGAAAGGAATGGAGGGTTATTGGCTGAGTGCAGGTCGGTGGGACTAGGTGAGACTGACCGTTCGGCACAGATTAGAAGGGCCCAGATGGCCTGTTCCCGTGCTGTAATTGTTATATGGTTATATGGTTAATCTCACCCGCTACTTTCGTCAGATCCTGAGGGTGCATTCCATCAGGTCCAGGAGCAGGTAGCTTCCTGAGCACCTTCTCAGTCGTACTTTTTCCTGCACAAACTTCACTTCCCTGGCGCTCTTGAATGTCCGGTATACTGCAGACGTCTTCTACTGAGAACACTGATGCAAAATAAGCATTCAGTTCCTCTGTCATCTCTGCATCTCTTATTGCAATATATCCCGCGTCATTTTCTAATAATCCTATATCTACCCTCGACTCTCTTTTACCTTTAATGTACTTAAAACAGTTATTAGTATCTTCATTGATATTAGTCACCAGCTTCCTCTTGTAATCCATCGTTTCCTTCCAAATGACCTTCTTTATTTATTTCTGCAGGTTCTTAAAAGCTCCCCAAAGTTTTATTTTTCCAATAGCTGTGGTTTCCTTTTACGCCCCCTCTTTTGCTTTTACTTCGGCTTCGATTTCACTTCTCAGCCACGGTAGTGTCCTTCCTCCCTTTGAAAATGTATCCCTATTTTTCTTTCCTGCAAATGTCCCTTTCCAGTCAACTTAGGCCAGTTTCCCTCCCATGCCTTTGTAATTTCCTTTATTTCACTGACATATCGACACATTGGATTTTATTTTTCCCTCTCAAATATCAATATGAACTTGATAATAATGTGATCTCTGTTTCCCTCAGGGTTCCTTAACCCTGAGCTCTCTTACCAGCTCCGATCATTGCACAACACCCAAACCAGCACAGCCGATCTGATAGTGGGCTGAACAACAAGCTGTTGTAGAAAGCCATCCCTTAAACATTCTGCAAATTCTCTCTCTTGTGGTCCAGTAGTGACGTACTTTTCCCAATCCGCTTTCATGTTAATATTTCCAATGATTATCATGACATTACCTTTCTGACACGCATCTTCTATCTCCTGCTGAAATTGGTTAACGAGCAGGCTGTTTGGACGCCTGTATATAACTGCCATTAGGGTCCCTTTACCCTTGCCATTTCTTAACTCAACCCGTGGAGACTCTACACCTTCCAATCCTATGTCACCTCTTTTCTAATGATTTAATATTATTTTTAATACACAGAGCCACAGCACCCCCCCCCCCCCCCGCCTACTAACCTATCTTTCCGATAGGCCGTATATCCTTGGACGTTCAGCTCCCGATGGCAGCCATCCCTTAGCCAAGTTTCAGAGATGGCCATAACGTCATGTTTGCCAATCTGCAGCTGAATTTTCAGATCGTCCATTTTATTCCTTATGCTGCGTGCACTCATCCTACTTAACAGCGACCTGTTCAAGCATATCAGCCTGTTCTAGTTTGCTCACATTTGTCAAGGTCTTTCTGAATCGTGAATACTGAGAGAAAGTATTCATTAATGAACTTTCCTACCTCTCCGATACCAGGCCCATGTTTCCTTTGTTATTCCTAATCGGTCCTTTCGTGACACACGTAATCCTTCAGTTCCCACATACGTGGAAAACGCCTTGAGTATTTAATCACCTTCCTAGCGATATCTTAACCCTTTCTAATCGTAGATTCCTTGCCCTCTAACTGTAGTAACGCGTCGCCCAGCGCATTTGTGCCGCCGGCTCTCCACACTCACCCGGCCAAGCACTGCCGCTTTCTGAGATCGGTTCTCTGCTGACCAAAACAATCCCGTCAATAAAGGGACAGCGGTTGCACTGAGGAACGTTCTCCTCACCTCTCTCTGTTTCACCTTTCAGTAACCAGGTCTGGTTCGTTGCCACTGGTGAAATGGATTGCCCACTCATGTGAGGACGAGCCGTGGATCGCCCGCCTTGCTTCGTATCAATCACCGCTTTCGGCATGCTCTCCACTAACAACGTGTTCCCATTCCGCTATTCAGTAATCACGGCACTGGCCTGTTCACCCAGCCTGGCCTCGGCATCCGGTAACCAACACGTGACGGATCATCACCCACTATCACAGTAACCGCAATGTGGCTAGATTAGGAGCCCAGTTCTCGGACTTCCGGCCACCATGGTCCTCCACTGACACAGGAACATCGGCCCGCGTTGATAAGGGAAGCAGCCCTGAGAAAACTGTGCCCATGTCGGGAACAGACAGATGTGTCCTGCCCCGGGGTCTTTTGCATCCCTGGTGCAAGTGTAAGATCCGGAACACATTATAAACCCCGGGCCATGCAGGTTGACGCGTAGGGTTTTGAGGGATGTTTGTGTCTCCTCGGGGATCTCAACTGGGGAAGATGAAGGCCACTGGACACTTCTGTCTCACCGCCCGGGTTGCCGGCGCTGGAGCGGTGCACACACTGGGCAGAACGGGCAGCGGGTGTGCGATGTGATCTGCCTCTGTCTCTATGTAACTACAATAATTCTCCTGTGCTCTGATTATGGGAAAGGGTTACTGTTTTCCGGTGTTCACATTCACTGCTATCGGAACTGACTATACACTGATCCCGCTGATCGCTGCCCAGCCTAGTACAACCATTACTCCATCCAACTGCATGACTCAATAAAGCTGACGCTGTTTGCATTAAACTGGTCTCTGTCTCTTGACAGAAACTCGCTGTATTCGGTACCGGCGAGCCTTTGGGAAGGTCTGTCAATCTCTTCCCAGCGCATAGAATAGCCTGCTCCCAGAGTTGACAAGGCAGAGAATGTCACCAGTGGGATTTCTCTCAAGGGCCCGATGGGCTAAACAAACTCCTGCTATGATGATGTCACCTACCGTGGAAGTATTCTGGTCTGAAGCGATGGCTGAGGTGGGCAGAGTTTAGCTGAATATTAGTCGGTTGACAGACAGGGTCTCCCCCATTCCGGGGCAGAAGGCTTTCTCACACTCCTCCCCCTCCAGTCCCACGCATGCAAATCACCACGGGGTCATTCACCGAACCCGTCTTACACGGGGAACCCGTATTACCCGTCTTAGACAGTAACACCAGGGATGCAGGACGGGGCCAGTGGGTGTCTGGGACTCAGGGACATTAATGTTAACTGTGGAGAGAGGAGCATTCACTGCGGGACAAGGAGAAGATAGCTGAGAGTAAGGGCGCTCTGGATGGGGGGCTTTTGAGAGACGGTTGGCGAGCGTCTAGGGAGGAAGTATCGTGAGGTTGTCGGTGGGATGGATGGAGGTGGGTATGGCCGTGATGGCGTTCGGAGAGACCGATCAGCCAAGGATCAGGGGGAGAGTGGCGTGGGGTTGACAATGGGTAGTGGAGGGGAGTTGGAGGTGGATATTGCGGAGAATGGCATGTGGCTGAAAGTGCGGAGATCAGAATCCGAACTAGGCTTAATATCGCAGTCCTATGTCTAGAATTTATTGTTTTCCGGCAACAGTTCAGTAAAATAATTCCTGAAATGTTTTCGTAAAATAAGTGTTTTAAGGTAAATATGTAGTTCTTAAACAGAGGGTAAATAGTGAGGTAGTGTAGAGGGGTTCATTCTCCAGTTAGAAATCTGGTGCTGGAGAGAAAGAAACTGTCCCTGAAACTGGGGATGTGGGTCTTCAGACTCTTTCAACTCCTCATTGACGGTGGCAATGAGAAGAGGGTATGCTCAGGATTGAATATCCTTAATGATGGATGCCCCGTTTCTAATCATCAATTTTCGAAGATGCCTTCGATGCCGGAGAGGCTCTTTCCCGTGATGCACTCGGCTGAGATTTCTGCAGCTGTTTTTATTATTTTCTTGGAAGTGATGGAAGTTCGGCCGGGTGATCATTGAAGGTTCAGGGCGGAGTTTTTGTTTTGGGAGTTTCACCGCCGGTGAGCACAGTGAGGGGCGCGGAAGTAAGACATAGACTGTGACCGTCAGTACAACGATATCCCGGTCCGACCTGTTCTCCCAGAGCTCACAGTAGGTCTCAGCAGAGGATGCCACTCGAGCCCTCCAAGCAGCCCCGCCATTCTCTGTGACGATGGGTATTCAAACCTGAGCAAAGCTCCTCGTCTGCACAGCTGACTTTGGCAATAAATTCCGCAGTTTCATCAGACTCTGGCAGAATAAATTCCACAGTTTCATCATACTCTGGCAGAATAAATTCCACAATTTCATCATACTCTGGCAGAATAAATTCCACAGTTTCACCAGACTCTGGCAGAATAAATTCCACAGTTTCATCATACTCTGGCAGAATAAATTCCACAGTTTCATCACACTCTGGCAGAATAAATTCCACAGTTTCATCATACTCTGGCAGAACAAATTCCACAGTTTCATCATACTCTGGCAGAATAAATTCCACAGTTTCATAATACTCTGGCAGAATTAATTCCTTTTCGTCTCCTTCCTTCTATTTTGAGGATGTTTTCTCCCAAGAATTGGTCCCACTGTCCAGTAATCTGAATCCGTGCGCCCTGCAGAAGTTCCTCAGCCACGTATTTACATGCCAAATTATTCTCTTCTCATCCTCCGTACGGTTCAGGGAGATTTTCAGAGGTAATAATCGTTGATGCCCTGTTCTGCCTTTTTTCACTTAGCATCATACAGTCACTTTCCCACCTCCTTACTTGGATTATAGGTGTTGACATGTATCAAGATATCTGACTGCCTACACTTCCACGTCAATGCCCGAGACCCAACTGAGTAAACTTGACCTTTGCACCTGGGAGGGAACACACAATCCGGGTGTTTCTATGCACCCACGGAATCTCGACTCTGCTGCTCTGGCGTTTTAATCTCCTTTCAACACCGCAGTCCTATTCACCACTCTTCCTAAAATAAATGAGGTAAATGATTGTTCACGGAGAGAACGGGTCAAGTAAGGGTGAAAGCTCGGAAACTTGTTCAGTAAAGTCGGAGAAGTGGGAGTTTGGAGGTGACTGTGGTGGTGATTGGGGTCACAGGCGTTTGAAAAGACCGATCTGCGGGGGTCCAGGGAAGAGGCGGCGTGTGGTTTCCGGTGGAAGGAGGCCTTGGAGCTGACGGTGGTGGTGATCGCTGGTGGTGGGGGGCGTGCGTGTGGCTGATGTTGGGTAGGGGGTGTGGTGAGGATTATTAAGGTGATTATGCGGGTTGGTGTGGTTCGTAGAGATCGGTCAGAGAGTTTCAAGGGAGGGAGTGAAGTGTGGATGACGGTGGGAAGATCAGAATCAGAACCAGGTTTAATATCGCCGGCTCATGTTGGACAATCTGTTGTTTTACGTATGTATTAAAATACATAATTAGGTCTAATATAATTTAAGTATTTCAATTAAATATTTAGTTCTTATAAAGATGATAAATAGTGAGGTAGTGTATATGTGTTCATTGTCCACTCAGAAGATTGATGTTGGTGGGAAATAAACTGAGCCCAAAACGTGGAATGTGGGTCTCCAGGCTCCGTTTACTCCTCCTTGACTGTAGCATCCAAAGTAGAAAATCCTTCATGATGGATGCCGCCTTTCTGATCATCGCGTTTGGCATATGCCTTCTGTGCTGGAGATGCTGGTGGCCGTTATGGAGTTGGCTGAGATTTCTGCAGTTGTTATTTCTTCCCCGAGGAAGTGATGGAAATTCGGCGGTGTGATCATTCAATGTGCAGGGAGGGTTTGCGGTTTTGGGAGATTCATTGCTCATCCTGCCCATTAATGCAGTGAGGGACGTGGAGGCGACCGGCAGCTTGTGATTCCCAGTACCCTGACACTGAGTCCCTGCACGGTTCTCCCAAAGCTTGCAGTAGATCACAGCAGAGGACACCACTCGAACCCTGAACGCTGCCCTGGATAATCAAACCTGATCAACGCTCCTTGTGTATTCCTGGACCCCACTGGCATCAGTTCCGCATCATTTAAATATTCAGCTGTCTCCACTTTACCTCTTCCCCATAGACCGTTCCGATTACCACCACAGCCACTAGCTCAGGGTTTAGAAGATTCCGCAGATAAGCCCATAAGATACAGTAGCAGAACTAAGCCAATTGACCTAGCGTGTCTGTTTCGCCTTTTCATCATGGCTAATTCATTTTCCCTCTCAGCCGCAGTCTCATGTCTTCCCCCGTTTCCCTTCACGTCCTACAATCAATCAAAGTCAGACTTAAATATACTCAATTAACTGGCCTCCATTGTTGATTATCACAATCAATTCCACAATTACACCCAGTTGTGGCTAAAATGAAATTCTTCTCCTCTCCATCCCTCTATGCTGCGGCTGTATCCTCCCAAGAAGAGATCTCACTGCCCTATAAATCTGAAACCCTGTCTCCTGCAGCAGTACCTCAGCCACACATTCATCTGCCAAATTATCCTTTTCTTATGCTCTCTGCCGTGTGGCACAGGAAGGGCTCCAAAGAAGACTACCATGGATGTCCTGTTTTACCGCTTTCATACAAACAGATATATAAAACATAGAAACATAGACCTACAGCACAATCCAGACCCTTCGACCCACAAAGTGCTGCCGAACATGCTCCTATCTTAGAAATTACTAGGCCTAAACGTAGCCCTCTATTATTCCTAAGCTCTATGTACCTATCCAAAAGTCTCTTATAAGACCCCATCGAATCTGCCACCACCACCATCGCCAGCAGCCCATTGCACTCACTGTCCAATCTCTGAGTTAGAAAGTTACCCCTGATATCTTCTCTGTACCTTCTCCCCAGGACTTTAAATCTTTGTCCTCTTCTGGCAACCTCCAGCCCTGGGGGAAAAAAAAACAATAAAAAACAAACCTCTGACTATCCAGACGGTCAATGTCTCTAGCAAATTAAATTCATCCAGCAATCTAAAATCTCTCCTCAGTACCTCTTTATCTTTTAAATCGATGTCATTCGCACTGATAGGTACGAAGACATCTGGCTGCCGACGCTTCCACTTCAGAACGCCATGGACCCGATCCGAGATATCTCTGCTCCGGGCACCTGAGAGCCAACAGACCATCCGGGAGTCTCTATCGCGCCTGCAGAACCTCCAATCTGCTCCCCGGACGTTTTATCTCCTCCCAACCCTGTAGTCCCCTTCAACACTCTTCGTGCCTGAGCGGCAGCACTAGATTCAGTGCCAAAAACCCGGTCTCTGCGACCCACGTTCCTCCCGTGTAGGCAGTCATCAACGGTATCCACAGTGTATTATCACAGAGGGGATCCGGCACAGATTACTCTGCTGTAGCTCCCATTTCCTTTCATTCTACTGACAATAACCCAGCTACCTCCTTCTTACAATCTAGAGACGCCTACATCCCTGTAGCTCCTACCTATCACCATTCTCTTGTGTGCCAAAATTCATCGAGCTACAGCTCAAGTAGTTTAACGTGTTTTCAGAGAAGCTACAGGTGGTTGCTTTTGATGGTAATGTGGTTATCTGGGAGACCATATCTGACGCACGGAAAAAAACACTGCCACCGGAGACATTCTCTCCGCACTATTGTGGTTACATGGACGAGGAATGAAGAATTATGAAGAAAAATAGAAATACACCTGATAATTAGCTCACCTAATTGCAAAATAGGGAGCAAGAAGACAGCCGAAATTATAAATCTTTATGTCATTCATTTCTGACGTTTCATGAGCTTCAACACAGGATTCCACGGGTATTTCACCGCATTCCTTAGTTCCTTCCGGAATTTGCTCTGGGTCAGGACGTAAATGCACGTATTAAAACAGGAACTGAGAATCTGCAGCATTCTGGATGTCGTTTCTGTGATGTAACGGGGATCAGTAACAGAATAAGCAAAACTCTTTGAAATCGTTTAATAGATAGAAAATATCACTTGTGTTACGCACAACAATATGAAGCTACCGGTAATGCTGAAGAGCAAAACGATGGATTTTCGTCGGTTCTCCATCTCCCGATCCCTCTCATTCTCTCCACTCATTTGTCCCCGGAGCCCCCTGCGGGCTCGACTGGCCGCTAGAATTCGTCTGACAGTCAAAATGTTGAACAACAAAATCAGAAAGAATGGGACTTACGGTGTAAAAATGCGATGAAATATCGCAAATGCAGCCCATGTGAGAGGGTTTTTGTAGCTCGGTGTAAGAACACGATACCAGGGAACACTATTAATTATTACCTTATGCTCTGATGCAAAACCCCAGGGGACATTCTACAAACAGGCCAGCACACTCACTGTCCCGATGACCACAGCCGCCGTTCTCTCGGTGCAATATTTTGTTTTCAGCTTCTTACAGCAAATAGCCAGAAATCGATCGACGGTGAAAGCGACAGTCAGCCAGACAGAGGTCGCAGTTCTCGCAAAAATCAACCCGAAACGGAGTGTACACACGGGAGTTATGATCAGGAATGATTGGGGAAAATAAAACGATGCAGTCTACCTCAGCAGCGGATCCGAGATAACGACCAGGATATCGGCCACTGCCGTTCCCATCAGGTAGCGAGTGACACATTTGGAGAGACCGCACTTTCCCCGATACAAGCTTGCAATCGTCATCAAGTTCGCTGGAACAGAGGCAGAGAAAAGCAAGAACAGATAATACAGAGCAGAAACTAATTCAGCAGTTTGAGGGGATCCTGCAATATTTCCAGTTCATTGTCGCATTTAGTGAAATTGCCAAGAGATTGCACATGTCATCCAGAGACAGAACAGGATTTTGCACTGTAAAATGAAGTCAAAATGATGCCTATACTAATTCCGAAATTTGAAGTGGCAGAGGAAAACTAAAGTCCGGTTTTCACCCTCCTCAGGGTCACTGCCTTCGCGTCACGTTGGATGAAATTAGTAAATCCGGACACTGATGGCGGGATTCATACACTTCGATGGCGCCCCCGTCAGCGGCAGAGCAGCCGGCGTGCGGAACCATGGCAGGCAATGTTCCAGCCAGAACAGAATATGTGGAAAACATTTAAATTGTCTCTTCTCAGAAACACCCAGACACACACACACACACACACACACACACACACACACACACACACACACACACACACACACACACACACACACACACACACACACACACACACACACACACACACACACACACACACACACACACCAGCAGAGATACGAAAGAGAGAACAAGGTCGGGTGACAACGGTCAAATGACGATGTTACTGTTGCACAAACTGAAGAAAATCTACAGAAATGGGAGGTCCAAGGCAACACACAGTGAGAACAGGAACATCTCTGCTGAGAATTGTGTGCGTGATGATGCTGATGTAAAAGAATTTTGTGAGCATGTCAAAGCTGCCTGAGGTCAGACGAAAGTTGTGAAGAAAAATTTCAAGTTGCCAAGTAATGGGCAGTCTGGTTAAATAATTCATCCTGTACCTGTCTGTCTCTTCTACAGTGTGAGAACGTAAGGTTCATACACATTTCCAAATTTCGTCCAGAAATCTGGCACTGAATCATCATTTGTGATTATCTTCATGTTTTCTTCAATTTACATTTTACAAAATTATATTAATCAATGCACCCATGCACACACCCCAAACATGTTATCCCCAAGTACGTGATCACTCCATATCCACGTTTTTGTGGGTGTATCTGGGGGTTCAGGTGGATTTGGCGTGCCGATGCAACGGTAGCGTGTGACGTCATCAGCTCCGCCGTTGCTAAGCTTCAGACACAACACCCTGAGGCACTGGTGTTAATTACAGGGGACTTCAACCATGTGACTTTGGACAAGACACTACCTGCTTTCTCCCAGTACGTGGATTGTTACACCAGGGGTAACAGGACTATTGACCTGCTGTATGCAAACGTACAGGATGCATATAGTGCATCCCCGCTGCCTGCACTGGAGAAAGCTGATCACAACCTGGTTTTGTTACAGTCAAGATATAAATCAATTGTGATGAGGCATCCCACTACCACACGCTCTTTTAGAAAGTGGACTCCTGAAGCTGAACAGGCCCTGAGAGATTGCTTCGGTACTACTAACTGGGATGTACTGCAAGGGGGGCTCTGTGGGGGCGTTGAGGAGGTCACTGAATGCACAACGGACTATATTAAATTTTGTGTGGATGCGGTTGTTCCTGTTAGAACTGTTCGCTGCTATCCCAATAATAAGCCCTGGATCACTAGTCACATCAAAGGCCTCCTAAACCAGAAGAAGAGGGCCTTTAAAGATGGTGATCGGTTGGAGCTTAAAAGAGTTCAGAAGGAACTCAGAGTACAGATAAGGGGGGCAAAGGAGCAGTATAGGAGGAAGTTAGAACAAAAGCTGCAGGAAAAAAGCATGAAGGAGGTGTGGGATGGGATGAAGATCATCACCGGATGTGGTGCAAAGCGGGGGGCAAACATAAGTGGAGATGTGGAGAAAGCGAACCAGCTGAACAACTTCTTCAATAGGTTCGACAGCACAATCTCACCCTCACTGCAGAACTCCACACCAGGCTTACTTCCCTCACAGGAAAATATCCACTCACAGGAGACCTGGCCCACGCCCAGGTTTACGGCTGCACAGGTGGAAGGTCAACTGAGGAAGATCTGTACCAGCAAGGCGGCTGGACCGGATGGAGTTTCCCCACGATTACTGAGGGCCTGTGCAACTGAACTGGGAGAACCACTACAGCGCATCTTCAACATGAGTCTAGATCAGAGAAGAGTACCCAGACAGTGGAAAACATCTTGTATTGTCCCGGTACCGAAGAAACCACAACCAAAGGAGTTGAATGACTTCAGACCTGGAGTTGAATGACTTCAGACCTGTTGCCTTGACGTCGCACGTGATGAAGACCATGGAGCGGCTGATAATACAGAATCTGAGGCCACAAACCAGGCACGCCCGGGATCAGCTTCAGTTTGCGTATAAGGAGAAGGTGGGAGTGGAGGATGCTATCACGTATTTGCTGCACAAATCACTCTCTCACCTAGATGGGGTCAGTTGTGCTGTGAGGATTACATTCCTTGACTTCTCTAGTGCCTTTAACACCATCCAGCCCAAGATCTTAAAGCACCAACTAACGGAGATGGGAGTAGACTCTCACATGGTGGATTGGATAGTGGACTACTTGACAGATAGACCTCAGTATGTGCGGTTGGGAGACTGTAGGTCTGACACAGTGGTCAGCAGCACAGGAGCGCCACAGGGAACCGTACTCTCTCCGGTCCTGTTCACCCTGTACACATCTGACTTCCAATATAACTCGGAGTCCTGCCATGTGCAGAAGTTCGCTGATGACACGGCCATAGTGGGGTGTGTCAGGAATGGACAGGAGGAGGAGTATAGGAAACTGATACAGGACTTTGTGATATGGTGCAACTCAAACTACCTGCGTCTCAATGTCACCAAGACCAAGGAGATGGTGGTGGACTTTAGGAGATCTAGGCCTCATATGGAGCCAGTGATCATTAATGGAGAATGTGTGGAGCAGGTTAAGACCTACAAGTATCTGGGAGTACAGTTGGACGAGAAGCTAGACTGGACTGCCAACACAGATGCCTTGTGCAGGAAGGCACAGAGTCGACTGTACTTCCTTAGAAGGTTGGCGTCATTCAATGTCTGCAGTGAGATGCTGATGATGTTCTATAGGTCAGTTGTTGAGAGCGCCCTCTTCTTTGTGGTGGCGTGTTGGGGAGGAAGCATTAAGAAGAAGGACGCCTCACGTCTTAATAAGCTGATAAGGAAGGCGGGCTCTGTCGTGGGCAAAGTACTGGAGAGTTTAACATCGGTAGCTGAGCGAAGGGCGCTGAGTAGGCTACGGTCAATTATGGAAAACCGAGAAGACAGAGAAGCAGTTTCAGCGACAGGTTACTGTCGATGCAATGCTCCTCAGACAGGATGAAGAGGTCAATACTCCCCAATGCCATTAGGCTTTACAATTCAACTGCCAGGACTTAAGAACTTTTTTTTTTTAAAGCTATTATTAATGCTTTTTGAGTTAGTGATTTAGATGCATATCATATTATTACTGAGTTAAGTATTGTATGTAATGAGTTTTTGCTACAACAAGTGTATGGGACATTGGAAAAAATGTTGAATTTCCCCATGGGGATGAATAAAGTATCTATCTATCTATCTATCTATCTATCTATCTTGATATGTCTACGGATGTGGCGGTCTCCTCATGGATTCTGAGATGCCTGGGGTTTTTGCTGTCAAGGCAGCCATCTCGTGTTTGAAACCATCCTGTGCCTGGATCATCCAATGTGTGGGTTGAGGTGTACATGCATTTTGGGGTGCGCTCTTATTTAGAGATCGGCGAAGATTTGGGGGTTCACACGGGTTTTCGTGATCTGTGCATATTTAGGTGTGTACTGTTGAGTATGGGAGTACACAGGGGTTTGTGGTGAGAAGCAAATTTCAGTGTGTCTGCCAATCTGTAAACAATTTTGGGGCATTTGTGAGGATTTATTTAATGTCGGGTCTGACATTTTCTGAACTGGTTGAAATGATTCCTGCTCTGAAATAATCTATTATGCGTTTGGAAGTGTCAGCGTGTTTTAGGTGCGCACTGATTTGGGGATTGCGCCGATTTATGGGGATGTTTTCGGAATTCTGAGATCTCACAGAGTTTTGGTGTCTGCGGATTTGGAGTTGTGACTTGTCTAAATTTTGCATCATTTACAGATACTTCCATAATAGATTTAGGACGTTACCTACAAATTTGCGAAACACAATAATTTACGAAGACATCATGTGTACTACTCGAAATGATCATTTTCTGGGATTATGTAAAACGCATTTGAGGTTCCCAGCGGGTTTGATGCACACGTGGATTTTCAATGTGCTCTTTTTTGAGGATGTGTGCGTATTTGGGGTGCACATGGGTTTGAGATGTGAACTTAATTGGAAATTGCGCAGACTAAATGGTTTCTTCCCCAATAAAGGAATGCAACCCGATTGGGGGTTTGTACATCTACACTCCATCCGCCGAGCAGGCGGTATCTCCAAGTGGTCACCCATTTTATTTCCACTTCCCATTCCCATTCCGATATGTCCATTCATGAGTTCCTCCACTGTCACGATGAGGCCACACTTAGGTGCGAGGAACAGCAGCTTATAATCCGTTTGGTTAGCTTCCAACCTGACGGCATGAACATTGCTTTGTTAAACCTCTCCTTCACCATTTTTCACCCCTTTGTCACTCTCACTTAATATCTCCTTGCCCGCCATAGCCTCCCTATGGTCCTGCTCCCCTTATCCCATTTTTTTCTTTCCTCCATAGCCTTCTGTCTCTTTCAGCAATCAACTTCCTAGCATTTTGGGTCATCCATCCACCTCCAAGATTCACCTATCGTCTGGGGTTTCTCTTTCCCCTCACACCATCTTTCAAATCTACTCCGCTGCTTTTTTTTTCTTCAGTCCTGCTGAAGGGCTTGGGCCCGAAACGTCGACTGTGTTATTTTCCATAGATGCTGCCTGGCCTGGCATTTGGACTAATCCCGCCCACCCCCGCCCCCCTTTTTGATAGGTATTCAGTTATATGGGGCAGTAATGTACAACATACAAGACTGTATATACCTTTGATCCAGCTAATCGCATTCAGCCGACTCAAGGAGTTGGGTAAATCTCCAATTGAATTCCATGGACAGGGGAGGAAGTTAAAATATGGGTGTCTTACGAATGCATTCCAGTGAATGACCGGGACACACTGCTACATTATCACACTGGTCGGTGTTAAGGCTCCAGGGACAACAACATTATCATCATGGTCAACGATGGTCAAATTCATGTGCACCCTCATACTCAGCAGCAGTATGCACGTATCTCGAAAATGCGTGTGAGTCCCAAAATCTGCGCTTTCCCCAAGTAAGGACGCACATTCGATGGCCCAGACGAAGAATCATTTCAAACACAAAATGGCTGCCTTGACACTAAAAGCCCCACGCATCCCAAAGGTCGTGAGCATATCACCAAATCCGCCGACACACACAGATCAACCCAAATCCTTATGAACTCCCAGATACACCCACAGAAACGTGGCGACTCCATATTCGCCGACAAACCCCCAAATATACTATCCCCAAATGCGAGCGCATCCCCATATTCAAGAACAAACCCCAAAATCCGTGTGCATCCGTGTGCACCCCGAGACTCTGTGCAACCCATTTTCGCTGACACGCCTAATTTCTGCGCAATCCCCAATGCAGCGTGAACCCTAAACCCGCTGACACCCACACATGCCCATGACATTTTTCCGAGCAAGATACATTCGAAACAGTTGAGAAAATGGCAGACTCGACGTTAACAATCCGCACTCAACGCATTCGTGTGCAAATCTTGATCCGCCAACACACCCAAATCAATGTGTATCCCCAAATACGTGTGCACGGCCATGTCTGAGACTAAATTTCGAGTGATGTCGAAGTTGCTTCCTTAAATCTCACCGGCTGTTCCTTTTTCGCATTCGCTTCAAACTTGCAGAAATTTCTAAAAGCACAGCACAGTACCTTTAAATGTACATTTAAATTATGTTACAGTATTGTTATAACAATAGTCCGCAAAGTTACCCAGCGCTCCCGATTATCGGAATTTACTTTAGCAGAGTCTTTGCACTGATAAATCAAAGCTGCCCGCCATGGATCCACAAATCCTTTGCACATCACCAAATCAGTGCGCACTCCAAACACGCTGATACGCCACATACATAATAAATAATTCCAAAGCAGAATTCATGTCCAACAGTTCAGAAAATGGCTGTTTCGACATTTAAAATTCGCACCACTCGAAATTACGATTGCAACTGTTGATTGGTAAACAAACAGCCCCCGGAATATACGAACATCACAACCTCTAATTACATCCCCGTAATTGACTACAGACCCTCAAATTGGCGCGTATCCTCAAATCCTTGTGCATATTTGCCGCCAAACCCTAAATCTACACACACCCGAAATCAGTGCTCAAATGAGGATTTAACTTAACTTTATTTGTGAACTCAAATCCAAATTCC
The DNA here is from genome assembly GCF_048418815.1 of Hemitrygon akajei. Classification (NCBI taxonomy): domain Eukaryota; kingdom Metazoa; phylum Chordata; class Chondrichthyes; order Myliobatiformes; family Dasyatidae; genus Hemitrygon; species Hemitrygon akajei. Next base: position 2,797,040 of record NW_027331960.1, on the reverse strand, counting down.
CAAATCCAAGTTCACACCACAGCAGTGTGCACCCCTTATTCTCCGACACTGTCCAATATCTGCGCGACCCAATTCAGTGCGCACCCCAAAATCACAAACCTCCCGACATGCAGTTAAGAATCCTTTCAGGAATTCAGAAAATGGATGCCACGACATTAAAATCCGCACACAGCCCAAAATGCATGTGCAACTTCAGATCCGCCAACACACTCAAATCTTTATCTCACCCCAAATCCGTGTTTACACCCACTTGTCCACAATCCCAAATCCATGTAATCCTTAAATATGTGAACCACCTCAACCAGGAGCGCACCCTAAAATCCATGTGAATATCATACCCGTGGAGAAACCCACTTGCACATTAGGTTATCCCAGATGAAGTACTTCATGTCAAATTTCAAATTAAATTTATTATTTACGTGATCTAAATGAAACATCTTTGAGAGTCGGCACACCTCCAAACCGCAGACACCCCAAATACGTGAGAAATCCGCGGGCATCTCCAAATGCAAATGCATCCCCTCAACTTCAAAACCGTGGACACACACACGCTAATAAGATTATCTCAAATGAATACCTTCAGACATTCACAAGATGACAAAGTCTGTGTACAACGAGCCCCACAAATGAATGTTGGGGTGTCAGCGTGTTTGGGCTGCGCATGGATTTGGTGATGCGCACCAATTCGACGATGCACATGGATTTGGTGATGTTGGCTGATTTGTGTTGCCTTTTCGATCATGACACATAGATTTGGTGAGATGGCGGATCAAAATTTACGTGCGGATTATTAATGACGAGGCTGCCATTTTCAAAATTGTTTTTATTGATTGTTGCTTCGGGAAAATCTGATGTACAAGTGGCGGAGTTCCCGGGTTTCGGGTGCGCACTGAATTGGCGATTGCGCAATTTTATTTTTTGTCGTCGAATATGGGTTGTTCGCGGTCTTGTGGTTCATATCCATGTGGTGCATGGATTTAGGAGCTTTCTGTAATAAAGGGTTTAGGGGAGTGTTCCGACATAGGGTGCGCACCTTTTCAGGGATAGCAAATTTAGGATAGATGGCGAATATGTGAGTCTCCACATTTTTGTGAGTGCATATCGATTTGGTGACGTACGTGAGGACTTTGGGATACGTGGTGGTTTTTACTGATAAAACAGCCATTTGGCGTTTGCAATGATTATCCGTCTGGTTCATCTAATATGCCTGTGACGTGCTCTCGTATTTAAGGATGTGCGCAGATTTGGGGGTGCGGACGGATTTTAGTGATCAGTGTACAGTTCGGGATGTACCTAGATGGGTACCTCTCTCACCTAGATGGGGTCAGGGGTGCTGTGAGGATTACATTCCTGGACTTCTCTAGTGCCTTTAACATCATCCAGCCCAAGATCTTAAGGCACAAACTAAGGGAGATGGGAGTAGACTCTCACATGGTGGATTGGATAGTGGACTACTTGACAGATAGACCTCAGTATGTGCGGTTGGGAGACTGTAGGTCTGACACGGTGGTCAGCAGCACAGGTGCGCCGCAGGGGACCGTGCTCTCTCCGGTCCTGTTCACCCTGTACACATCAGACTTCCAATATAACTCGGAGTCCTGCCATGTGCAGAAGTTCGCTGACGACACGGCCATAGTGGGGTGTGTCAGGAATGGACAGGAGGAGGAGTATACGAAACTGATACAGGACTTTGTGTTATGGTGCAACTCAAACTACCTGCGTCTCAATATCACCAAGACCAAGGAGATGGTGGTGGACTTTAGGAGATCTAGGCCTCATATGGAGCCAGTGATCATTAATGGAGAATGTGTGGAGCAGGTTAAGACCTACAAGTATCTGGGAGTACAGTTAGACGAGATGCTAGACTGGACTGCCAACACAGATGCCTTGTGCAGGAAGGCACAGAGTCGACTGTACTTCCTTAGAAGGTTGGCGTCATTCAATGTCTGTAGTGAGATGCTGAAGATGTTCTATAGTTCAGTTGTGGAGAGCGCCCTCTTCTTTGTGGTGGCGTGTTGGGGAGGCAGCATTAAGAAGAGGGACGCCTCACGTCTTAATAAGCTGGTAAGGAAGGCGGACTCTGTCGTGGGCAAAGTACTGGAGAGTATAACATCGGTAGCTGAGCGAAGGGCGCTGAGTAGGCTACGGTCAATTTTAGAAAACCCTGAACATCCTCTACATAGCACCATCCAGAGACAGAGAAGCAGTTTCAGCGACAGGTTGCTATCGATCCAATGCTCCTCAGACAGGATGAAGAGGTCAATACTCCCCAATGCCATTAGGCTTTACAATTCAACCGCCAGGAGTAAGATATGTTAAAGTGCCGGGGTTGATTGTATTTAATGTATTTAAGTAAACTACTTAAGAACTTTTTAAAAGCTATTATTAATGCTTTCTGAGAGGGTGATTTAGATGCATATCATATTTTTACTGAGTTAAGTATTGTATGTAATTAGTTTTGCTACAACAAGTGTATGGGACATTGGAAAAAAATGTTGAATTTCCCCATGGGGTTGAATAAAGTATCTATCTATCTATCTATCTATCTATGTAGTTCTGAATATGGTGCTGCACACGGATTTGGGTTGACACGCAGATTTGTGTGTGTCGCTGATCTGCAAAAGGATTTTGGCGCACATATGGCTTGCTAACCTCGAGACGGTCATTTTCTGAATTGATTGAAATGTTTGCATCTCGGGTGTCAGCGGGTTTGGGGTGCGCGCCGATTTTGGGTTTGCGCAGATTTAGGGCTGCTTCGCCATATATGGGTGGCAACTGATTTGCGATGCGAACAGCTTACATAGGAATTATGGAACTGTATTCACAGATCCCTCTGCTCTCCCTCATTCCTCAATTCCCTAACAATTATTGTATATGTCTACCCAGGTAGGTCCGGGTAAGTGCAGCGGCTCTTGGTCCCATCTAGATGGAATGTCACATTAAATTCCAACTGCAAAATGTTCGGTCCGTTTTTCCACCTGCTTCACTGACGCTGAAAGATTTCATAAACTACTTTGCTGTCCACTTACGCTCTGAACCCAGGTGTCACCTGCAAATCAAGTTTCTCATATTACAATGGACTTATATATTCTGTTCCTTAGAATGTTTTTCAATAAGTTTTTGGCGCACTCATATTTGGGAGTGTCGCTGGATTTGAGGTGCACACTAATTTGATTTGCGGGCAGTTTGCAGATTTGGGGTTGTACGCATATTTTGTCATTTCCTGAAAAGGTTTTGGGATAATCTAATTTTCAAGTCGATGTGTCCACGGGTTTCAAGTTGTACATAGACATGAGGGTGCACACGGATTTGGAGGTGCGCACGGATCTCAGATTTGGTGTGTCTGCGGATTTGAACAGGTGGCGAATCTCAAAGTTGTTCCATTTATCGATAGAGCAACAGAAATGTCATTGAAATTGCGTTCTTATTTAGTGACGTGCGCAGATTTGGATGTTCACACGGATTTGGTGATGTGTCTGGATTCAGCGGTGCATCATCTAATACAGAGATGTACACTGATTTGACGATGTGTACAGATTCTGCGGTGTGTTGTCCAATACAGGGGTGCACACTTATTTGGGGATGTGTATATATTTAGGGGTGTACAAGCCAATACCGGGATGTTTACCGATCTCGGACTTCTCACAGATTTGTAATTTTTATCGATTTGCGGTTGCGACGCATTTCAAGATTTTTTTTCTTTTATAGATACTTTTAAAATAAATGCACCTTGAACTTTCAACAGTAATCTTGTTATTTTATGCTGCAACCTGCAATTTTGTGAACCGTTTGAAAAAGCTCTTGCTCCACATATGGTATGCCTGGATTTGGAGCTGCACACGCATTCTGGGCTGCGTGCCGATTTTTAATGTTGAGGCCCATATCCTTACCCATTTATATTCCGGCTGGACTTAGTCCTAAAACTGCTGGAGAAAGTGCGGAAAGGACAGATGCTGTTTTCTCCCGGTAGGCATTAGTTTTTAGGGCCAAGTGCTCCGGTCACGTTTTGTCACCCTGCAACCTGATCCTTCAATCTCTTTGAATTATGGAGGACAGCAGGTGTGCAAATGTCTCTCTCCAGCAGACTTCATCATGATCATCATAACTCCTGTATTTCTACTATTTTTTAATGCTTTATAATTGTACATTTCGATTTTTTATGTTTTATCGCCAAGCAGCAGTGAACCATCTGATTGGCCTTGCAGAATTCTCTTTGGGAACAAGTTGACTTGATCAGTATTTCTGATCGTGTGCTCACGATCACACTTAATAAAAAAAAAATGGGCCATATTCTGAACAGTTTAAAATGATAACCTCATGATCAAGTGGATGTGTCAGCGGGCTTGGGTGCACAATGAATTGTGAATTGCGCAGATTTAGGGCAGCATCGGCGAATATGGAGGTGCATGCTGCTTTAGTGTGCCCATGGATTTGGAGATGCGCACGGATGTGGGGGTGTTTTATCAAATATGGGGGTGAGCACTGATTTGGGAAATGCGCAGATTCAGGGGTGTGGAGTGCAAATACGGGTCTGCAATCAATATTATTGAGTGTACATGGATTTGGCGAGTCGCGCAGATTTAAAAGTGTTTACCTGAGTATTTACTCGTGTTGGGCACGGATTTGGTGATGTGCACAGATTTAAAAGTATGTTGTCCAATTTGAGGGGGCACACACATTTGGGGCACACATTGGAGTTGTGTCTGTCGCCCAATCGGCAGTTGACATTACATTTTTGTGTGCGTGGGGATTTTAAATGCCCAAACTGACATTTTCTGAACTGTTTGAAATCATTCCTGCTCTGGAATAATCTATTTTGTATGTGGGGTGTCAGCGTATTTGGGAACGTACTGATTAGGTGAAGTGCACAGACCTGGGGATGCGTTTTGGGTGTGTTGGCGAATCAGGATTTGTAAACGAATAAGTTTTGGTTTTCATGTGGATTTTTAACGACTAGGCTGCCATTTTGTGAACTGGTTGAAATGGTCTTTGCTTTGGGATAATCTAATGTGCATGTGGAGATACTAGTGGGTTTGTGGTTCACACTGTTTTGGGGACTTTGCAGACAGGGCTGTCTTCACTAATGTGGGGTTCACACGGTTTTGGGAATGCACATGAATCTCGGGATGTTGCATTTAGGGATCTGTTCTCGAATTTAGGATCCACAAGTATGTTACGATGTGTGCAAATTTAGGCGTGCCTTGTCGAATATGGGGGGGGGGGCACGTATTTATTGTTAAACTGAGAGTTGCTACTCTCGGCCGATCTACAGTTCAAATCGTATTTTGGGGTACATGGGAATTGTAATGTCGAAACAGCCATTTTGAACGGTTTGAAATGATTCTTGCTCTGGAAAAATGTAATATATGTGGTGTGTCAGCGTGTTTGGAGAGCTCACTGATTTGCTGATATGCGCAGATTCCGGGGTGTGTTTTCAAAGATGGGCGTGCACATGTGTTTGGAATACATATAGATTTGGCTGTGTTTGGCGGATCAAGATTTTTAGGTAAGAATATTTGCCTGCGTGCAGATTATTAATGACGAGGATGCCATTTTCTCAACTGTCTGAAGTGATTCTTGCTCTGGGAAAGTCTGATGTGCATGTGGGAGTTTCAGCAGCTTTGGGGTGCGCACTGAATGCGGATTGCGCATATTTAGTTTATGTCGGCGACAACGGGAGTACACACGGTCTTGGGGAGTGCATGAACCCGGGGATGCGCACGGATTTAAGTGAGTTCTCTAAAATTGGTTTGTACACACATTTGCACACGTGCGCCGATTTAGGGGTGTGTGCTCCGATAGGGGGCTGCGGATCTATTTGGGGATTGAGCAGATTTAGGGGTGTGTCGACGAATATGGGAGTTGCAAGGTTTTTGCGGGTGTATTTGATGGTTCAGACGGATCTGGCTGTGTCGGACCTTGGGATGCGTGCGGATAATTTAAAGTCCAGTTCGCCATTTTGTATTAGGAGTGAATCTTCGTCTGGATAATTTAATGTGCATATGGGAATATGCGCAGATCTGGGGGTGCGCGTGGAATTTAGTGATGTCCGCATTTTTAAGGGGGCATTTTAAATATGGGGGTGCACACGAAATTGGGTGACAACCTAATCTGGGTGTGTAGGCCGATCTGCAAACGGATTTTAGGGGGCCTGAGAGCTTTTATTGCCGGGGCAGCCATTTTCTGCTCTGAACCAGATCTGGCTCACTACGTTACATATTAATCCAGGTTCGAAGTACGTCTGTCTTAAGTGTTACACACCTTTTGTGAAAATAAACCGACCTCGGCCTCGGAGCCACCGGGATAATTAACTGGGTCCAGTCTGGCCTTCAGTTTGGCGTTCCTTGTCCTCGTCTCTGCCTTTTATTCAATGCTACTTGATCACCTGTGGTTCTAGTTCATTCTCCATCGCCCATTCTCCAACAGCAGGCATGCGCATACTACATGTTAATGCCAGGGCAGCTGCATCAAACGCCTCAGTTAGAATATTAAATCTCCTTACACCAGTCGCACCAAATGCTGCAAGAGAGTCCAAAAACGTGTGTATACGATGACCTCCAGCACAAATCGTTAGCCACGCATTTACCTGTACTGCCTTAGCATCTCTTCCCTCGTCAAATCACTAATCCGGAGTTGCTAGTTCTTAAGCCATGAGCCTTCGGAACCACTAAATTAACTTATTTGGAAATGTAGGGGGATCTATAGGCTTGCATAGCACGACTCCCCTGTTCCTCCACACTGCGATCAAATCTACCATATGTACTCTGTAATTCAGTTTAAAATTTTATTGTGTATGAACTTTTTATTGCGATGAAATTCTACGCTATCCACAATATCACATAGGTGACATTGATTCATTTAGAGATGAAGCGAAGAATAATGAGCCACGGCGCCCAGTAACCTCAATTTTACCCCAGTCTAATCGCTAGGTTGTTCTCTTTTTTTTTTTGTTTACCTTGTGGGAATACCCATAAATATCACGGAGAGGATGTACAAAAACCTTCCAGAAAAAAAAACCGGAATGTACTCCGATTTCATTGCCCCGAGCTGCAATCGTCTGATTCTAACTGCTGTGCTACGTGGAGCCTCAAACTGCAAGTTACCAACCCACATATCCACTTCTTCTCTCAAGTCATTTACAAATATCAGAAAAAGCATGGTTACAGAACAGAGCTTTTGCAAACGCCCCATCAACTGCCAGCCCCATACTCACCATGCCTCCCGACGTTCTGGATCGAGCTATTGTGGGGGCTCTTGTCAAACGCCTCACTCAATTCCATACACAGATCATCCATCTCCTTAACTTGTTTTGTCACTCTCTCAGACAGTCATTCAGGTGCGTCACGTATGACCTTCCCCTCACAAAGCCATTTGATTGCCTGTGATTCTGCTTCTCCAATTATTTGTCAAACCTATCGTGAAGAATCCCCTTCAAACGTTTAACCTCCATAAATGGCAGTAGTCACTGTTTTACAATTCCCAGGATTATCCTTACAACTTATTACCCATCTTAACCAAGCTTATATTTAGAGTTTATACTTCGATTTAACCGCTCACGATTAAAATTAATAAACATCATGGACCAGCCACTGAAGGACTCAGATTGATAACTCAATTCAGCTTTCTCTGGAGAATGTAATATCTGAATACAAACTGCCGCTACTCCCAACATCTTTCTAATTGTATAATTAATTTATCCCCGATCCTGTTTGTTTAAAGAGACCCTCCAATTTCCCAGTTGCGTCAATTCAAAATTATCTGAACCTTTGTTCCATTAATCATCAAGTTTCTGTTTCTATCACACTGTCCTTTTCAACCATTCTTTGCTTGTTCTTTGTCCAGGGACAGTTTTGCGTTTGCATAGTCGAATATCTCATTGACACTGACTAAGATTAGACCAGTCAGAAGCAAGAGACAATCTGCAGACTCTAGAATTCCAAAATCCTGACGGAGCTCTGCAGGCCAGGCAGCAGCTTTTCCTCTCTCTCCAATTCTGCTGCCTGAGCTGAAGACTTTCGCTAGCACTTTGTGTCGGATTAGATCATATCCGTTCCCATTTCGCTTCGCTGTGTCTTTTGTTCTTGGGTTCAAAGCATCGCCTCGTCCACCTACCACTGCTCCTCCACCTTCCCTTTGAAAGCTAGCATTCTGTTACGGGAAGTTAGTTCAAATCGGAAAACAGAAGGAAAAGCTACGGGTAGGGACAGAGGAGGAAATCAGCGTGAAGTAAAGGACGGGTAATGATGGGAGCAGGAGTGGTTAATACCGAGGAAAGTATACTCCATATCAAGCTGTTTTGTCAGAATCGGGAAGAAGGGTTGACAGGTTCGCCTCAAGGCTCAACTTAAGCGGGACGCGGGTGAGATGCACAGGGGATCTTTCTGGGTTGCTGAGTCTAGTGGTGCCGTCGCGATCGACTTGTACATATCTGTTGTATAACTGTAAGGCAACACACACAAAATGCTGGAGCAATTCAGCAGATAGACTGCAACGTTGGAAAAGAGTAAACATTCAACTATTCGGGCCGACAACCTTCATGATTTTGTGTGTGTTGTTCTGTATTTCGAGCATCGACAGATTTTCTCCTGCTTTGTTTGAATCTCTGTTCATCATATTATTTCCGATTATTACAAGTGGGAGTACAGAATAGGAGCGTGAAGGCAGCTGAATTCTACTGCTGCATAGCATTTATTTCTATATTTTAATGATTTTCAAAATCCGTTTCAGTGGGTATTTCACCACATTCTTAAGATCCTCTCGGAATTTGCTCTGAGTCAGGGCGTAAATACACGTGTTGGTGCAGGAACCGAGGATCTTCAACATTCCTGATGTCTCCTCTATAATGTAAACGGGATTCATGACAGAATAATAAACAAAACTCTTTGAAATCCGTTGATAGATGAAAAACACCAAACGTGCTCCCCACAACAATATGAAACTGCCCGTTATGCTGAAGAGCAAAACGATGGAATTCCGTCGGTTCTCCATCTCCCGGTCCTTGTCATTCTCTCGACTCTTTTGTCCCCGGATCCTCCTACGGGCTCGACTGACCACCAGAATCCGCCTGGCTGTCAGAATATTGAAAAACAAAATCAGAAAGAATGGGACACAAGGGGTAAAAGTGTGGTGAAACATCTCAAATACCACCCATGAGGGAGAGTTTCTGTAGCTCGGTGTAAGAATACAATACCAGGGGATACCATCAATTATTATCGTAGGCTCGTATACAAAGCCCCAGGGAACACACTCCAAACAGGTCAGCACACTCACTGTCCCGATAACCACAGCCGCCGTTTTCTCGGTGCAATATTTTGTTTTCAGCTTCTCACAGCAAATAGCCACAAATCGATCGACGGTGAAAGAGACAGTCAACCAGACAGAGGCAGTAGTGCTCGCATGAATCAGCCATCTGGCGATACTGCACACAGGAGTGATGAACAGGAATGATCGGGGAAAATAAAGCCAAGCAGTCCACGTCAGGAGCGGGTGCGAGATAACGACCAGGAGATCGGCCCCTGCCATTCCCACCAGGTAGAGAGTTACACATTTGGAGAGACCGCACTTTCCCCGGGACAGGATCACAATCGCCATCAAGTTCGCTGAAGAGAGAGGGGAAATAGAAAATTGAAAAAATATTGAGTAAAGCGCATTGCCGCAGTTTTCGGGGATCATGTAATATTCCCATTTCATTCTTGCATTCAGCGGTAGAAGGGGGAAGAGAGAGCCAAGAGCTGGCTGTGTTTAGACATTAAAATTAAGTGAAATGATTTAAATTCGGATTCCTTTCTGATGACCAAAAATATGAAGAGGCAGCGGACAGATGAAACTAGGTACCTTAAGAGTCAGTACTGTTTGGAACATTTTTATCGGCTTCATCCGCGTCTGATATGAATGAAATGAATCAATTCGGACGCAGATGGCGGGATTCTTGCATTAAACAATCATCAACTTCCCTGTGACTCCCTGTCAGCGACAGAACAGCCGAAGGACACAACAGAAACAGGAATTCCCGAAACCACTCATCCAGACAAAAATAGAATATGTGGGAGAGCAGTTAACGTGTATTTTCTGAGCTGTTTTCAGAGAGCCCGCATGACACGACTTTCTCTTACTCTTTCTATACAATCTGCCTGAGGCTTTGTGTTTCCAGCATTTCCCGCGTTTGTTTCCTATTCCAGCATTTGCCTCCTCGCCGACTTTACAGCAGAACTTTGACTGAGGCAGCAGTCACAGCCTAGTCTGATACAGCCTCTCAGATATATTTGACGCCCCCGACTGAATCCATCACAGGGAAGCCGGGAGAATAATTCAACATCCAGTAGCAGGCACGGTGACACAGTCAGATGTCCGTAGCGGTGTCAATGTGGATATATTATAATACATTTCACAGTATTTATAGTTATATGGATAATATAATACATTTCAGTGTTGGTAGTTATGAATCAACAGGTCGGTTATGTTAATTGATCAGCAATGACATCATTGTGTTGTCCAGCAACTGCTTCACTTTCTGTCACACCGCTCACTTTTACTGAAAATCCTCAATCTTCCTGCTGCAACAGGGAGCTCCTCAAATTTGCTGAATCGTTACCACTAATCGATTGTTTGATCATGACACGTACCTCACACAACCGCTCACATACCAATGCAGACAATCAATTTGCATAATCTCCGCGGCAGTATAAACACAGTATTTGCAAATGCAGTGTAGCTGCTTCGAGACCAATAGCACAGAGACCCGGGTATCACATTATTGAACACAAACCGCTGGAAGATATCTGCCTGTCCCACTGAGGTCTTCCGATGTTGGCGGATTCGCTGAATTCTTACAGCGGTTTATTTTTAGATCCAGATATCAGAATCCACAGTTGCTGGCTTCGATTTCATTCCTAGAATGCCGAATACTAGGACTGGACATGAGGCTGTGGAAACCAGCGACAGAAATAATCACTATATTGGCATTAACTTCCATTCCCCGCAACGGCAGCCGATACCGCAGCTTACCGAGAATTCCAAAGGCTGAAATAAAAGGATAGTAAACTTCTCCTATCCGCAAAAGGACTGGATAACCCATTTCCGTGATAAACTGCCAATTGTGTTGCTCCTGAATTCACAGCTCCTTCAGAAACTCTGAGCTAATGTATTCAAAACGGCCTTGATTTATAGAAATGATCAGTCTCCAGAGATACGGTTATGCCGCTGACTGACTACAGTCACTTGAACAATCATGGTAATTCAGCACCATTCATTGTCTCTGATGTAAATATTGGGCCGACAGAGGAAAAGCACTTCTAAATTCCTAGGCATTACCTCTGCGGTTCCTCACCAAGTGAAAAGAATGCCGGAGTTCCATTGATAAACACCCGAAGCAGCCACATTTACAGATTTCATTTTTTCTCTCCGCTAATTAACCACTTGTGAACAGAGTTCAACGACACGTCCGAACCCAAACTTCCCTCCCTGTGGTTTGTCATTTTCAACATCATCCAGGATGCGCGCACACACACGCGGAATGGCGGTGTTCGGATGACCACAATGCTGATGTAATAAAGATGACAGAATTTGCAGATGCTGGAAGTCCTCAGAGGAAGGCGATACACACAAAGTGCTGGGAAAAGAATTTTGAAATGTTGCTGATGTAATTGGATCTTAAGAGCATCTCAGACCCGCCAGAACTCAAAGGAAGAAATGATTCGATCTGCAAAGGGAATATTCAATAATAAATATTAAACATAGGACTCTAAATTGGGAGATGAATCGACGTAGGATGGATGAAAGTGAATGAAAGAGAGACAAGCATCATATGCTATATTATATCTGTGTGAAAAAGACAGAGGGTCAGACCAACAGATTGACAGTGGCTCACGCTGCAACGGCCGCTTCACACAACCGTCTGGCATATACCTCTCCCTCACTGACCGACTTTCCTTCTCCTACCAACAGGGAAAAACTTCCATCAACTCCGATTTTCCCTCCTGTGGAGGCACCAGAGCAGTAGCTCCTCTCCCGACACGCAAGGTGTGTTGCAAAGCACAGAGACACCGACAGCTCATTAGTTCCACAGTTTCAGACAGCAGAGAAATTCAGATTCAGTCCCACACTGAACTCAAGACCCAGACACAGATTACCAATACAACGGCTACACTGAAACACAGATGGTTAACATCTCCATTGACCTCGGCACCACTGTCGTACAGTAGAGACAAACACCCAGTCTCCATATCTACACCCACGGGGTTAGCAGTGTCAGTGTGAGCTCAGGATTAGACGAACAGCTGAAAAATTGGGAAATTACGAATGTTGTATTGGAAGAACTTAAGAAAGTTTCGGATAAGCGCACGGGGTTCTGGATAATATGCCTGTGTCAGAATTAGTCAGCAGGTTAATGTCAGACAGATGAAATAAATGGACCACGTTCAAACATTTAGGTAACTCAGGGTTTGTGGCTGAAACCGCAGCTGTTCACAGTCTACAGAGGAGATCTGGATGTGAGGACGAACTATATTATATCCATGACGGCTGTTGTACAGAGCTGAATGGCAGGGTTAGTAGTGGGAAGGACGCAGTGAGGGTTTGGGGATGCAGACAGAAGTGAAGGAATGAAGATGTGGCAGACGGACAGTATATAGGGTTATGTGAGGCCATTCATTACGGGGGGGGGGGGAATGAGAAAATCAATATTTACATGGGGCCAGATTGAACGGTTCGGAGGGACCTGACGTCCCTTGTCAACAAATCACTAAGAGTTAACATTCAGGTACCGCAAATAATTATGTAGCCAAACAGTTTTTATTTTTGTGTTGTGATACAGGAGGATTGATAAGACTTATAGAGATGTCTTAATAGGAGGTGTCCTGCAGATGTGGTGAGAATGCATTCTGAATGTTAGATCCAGGTCTTGTCACACTTTCTTATGAAAGTTGTCACTATTGAAGAGAGGGTGCCGAAATTATTCCTCACACTGACAGTATAGTTCTGGGGACGTCACACCTGCTGTGTGCGGGGAGAGTGAGTCTGTATTCTCCGGAATTGTGAGGAGAATTGGTGGATTCATTTCAGATCATTCAGCCCAGTTGCAAGGAGGATATTTCCCCTGAATGATCATTATATTACCATGTGTCACAGTCCCAGAATGAAGGAGCGGATATTCAGCAAGAGTGATTCCCTCTTCAGTTAACACATACAAGCGTGCAGGACAGGAGGAGGACATTTTGTCTGTGGTGTTGGGCTGACGGAAGTCAGCCAGTGTTGCCTCATTAAACTAATCCCTCTGCCTGAATGCACGTTAAGTATTATTTCCAGGTCTGGGCACAGTTACTCAGGAAAGTTATCCCTGCAACAGAGAGAGGGAAAGGGCTATTCATCACAATGACCTGACGGCTGCAAGCGATGGCAGGCTGTCTTTGTGCGGGGAGAGTGCATGAGCTGGGCCTGTATTCTCTGGAATTGTGAGGAGAACTGATGGATTCTGTCAGGTCAATCGACCGACTGCTGGGAGGATGTTTCCCTTGAATGAAAATTCTTTTACCATGGGTCATAAACTCAGAATAAAGTAAATGATATTCACGATGGGGTGGAAAATAAATTTCCCTCATCAGGGACTATTTCTCCAGTTAGACAATTCGGTACAGGAAGAGACAATTTAGTCTGTGATGTTGGGCCAATATGGTTAAGCCGGTGATGCCTAATTAAACTAATCACCCTGCCTGCATGTTCTCCATATCCGACCCTTCTCTGTGAATCTGATTACCTATCTCAGAATCTTATGATTACCACCGCCTTCAACACCACGCTAGGAATGCATTCTAGACACCGGCAGCTCTCTGCTTTGTTTTGTTTTAAACATTTCCTCACACATCTCCACTGAATATTTTCCTCTCTCACCTCAACTGCATGCCCTCTGTTACCCGATGCTTAAATTCATTGAGAAAGTTTACAGTTGCTTAATGTATTTATGCCTCTCTATCTCCCCTTGGTTGCTGCCATTCTGGAAAGAATAACTCAAGTTCGTGCAAATCCACCTTTTAGATCTCCTCCCTATAAACCTCTTCTGAACCCTTTCCAAAGCCTCGGGTTGTTTCTTATAACCGGGTGACCGAAACCAGTCTTAAACTCCAGATGGCAACTAACCAGAGACTGATAAAGCGGCAACATCACTTCCCTTTATGACAAGACTGATCCTCCCAGTCATTGCCTTGCCTTCTGCCACCCGGAAAGAACTGTTTAAGTTTGTGTAACTTCAGCAACTTGAGATCTTGTAGATCTTCTCTTAAAGGTCCTCCTGATAACCTCCTCTATCCCCTTTTCAAATCCTCGGCATCCTCCCCATAATGGAGCGACTGAAACTAAATGCAATATTCCACAGGCAACCTGACCAGAGCGCTGTAGACAACCAAAGTTCTCTGGACGAGGACGAACCGACGGGAGTGAGCTGGTTCTGCGATGTCCCGACAAGCAGTAGGTGGGGGAGTGCTGGGGGGTGTTTGCTCTTCCCGCGGACAGGTGGATACCGTGATCATCCGAAATGAACTGCCACAACATTTCCTCCCTCACCACAAAGAGCTTGCTCAACAGGAAGCTGAGCATGAAATTCACATTCCGGATAAACATGACAAGCCACAACTGGGCGAGCCAGAACGAAGGAGTCAGAGAGGAAAAGACCAGATTAATTAATTCCTTAAGGGTTTTAACTATCGTAAATATTAGTGAAAGTTACGATCATGGGACGGTAGTTTGACTAAATGGCGGGTAAATATGCTTTTATCCAAACTGAGGATGACCTGAGGGAGTGGATCTGCCTATTCCCATTGGACTATCTGGAGATGTGGGACCATGGGCTGTCCATACTTTCAGAGAAGAGGGAGTAAAGGAGAGAGTGCTGAATTTGAAGCCGAGTTTCCCGTAACTGACGCCAAATCCTTTATAGACAAGTTGCTTTCGTTTCTGCGGAGTGAGGCGAAGAAGCTCTCTGATGTGAACGGTGTAATGATTCATTCAGCAGTTAATTTAAATTCTGAACTCGGTTTGTCTTTACATCTCTGGCTGATAAACGCAGAGGGATTTCTTCGGGAAGCCAGTTTTGTAGGCTTGGAAAGTTCGGTGGCATCAAGCCCACACCCGATGGGGATGAAGAATATGAGGCTTGGGCTGAGCAGACTTCTCAGTTACTGGATGAATAATATTAGGAAAATGAGACTGGCAGAGAGCTTGAACGGTCCGTCCGCTGATATAGCGAGTTTCTTAAATGCAGAAAATCCATTGCCACATCAGCGAGTTACCTGCAAGCTCTGGAAGATGCTATTGACGCTGCAGAAAGCGCAGCCGATCTTACGGTGAAGTTTAGGCACACATTTTAGGAAGAAGGAGCTAAATTGCTTGCCTATATTTTCAGATTGGCGAAGATGCTGCACTGTTTGAACTACAAAGTGTGCATTCAGCTGTCTTAGAGAAATTGTGGATGGAGCAAATTGTGAAGAGCGGGTAGGCACATGACGTGATTGCTCTACGTATTCGAATGACCGGAAAGATGCGGCCTCCTCCATCTTTATAATGAATTACTCAGGGAAGTTAGAGAGCAGGAGAACAAGTTGGAGGAGCAGGAGGCCTCCATCATCAGAGCAAAGTTCTCGATAGAAACTTCTGTTACTGAAGCGTCCATTACGTCACACAAGTGTGGGTTTTACAGGTCGTCATGAAACATCTGACAACCGATGTAATTGGGATGATATCGGTTGGAGCTGCCAGCAAGCAGTAAGGGCAGATAGGATGCCCGACCCACTGGTGCGATGTACTGAGGCGAGGGCTGATATTGAGCAGGGTCTTTAGAACAGTGCAGTGACCAGTGTTTTCTGTTGCAACTGACGGGAAGATAGACATTTTAAGCGGGAGTGCGAAAAATACTATTCCTGAAGGGTTACTGGGACCAAGCTCCGATGTATCTCGGCGGATTGATGGTGTTGATGCTGGAGCCATAACGGACACAGAATCTGAAGTTAATTTGCTTTATAGATCCATTTACAACCGGCGTCCGACGCATTTGCCATTGACTCCAGTGAGTGCCCTTGATATTCCAGGGGTGAGTACTGATGTGTACCCCTACGTTGGTTACTTTTCGTTGAAGCTGGAATTTACGAATGCAGATGCTGGAATAACTGAGACAACTGACACACCATCGTCAGTCTGCCCGGATTGCATTGAAACGGATGCAACTTTTATTATTCTGAGAAGGCTCCTAGGAGCATGCGAAGAGAGAAACAGAAAGAATATTTTGTCATGGTCCGGTCCGTGAAGTTCGCATTCCGGTTCACGGTCCGGTCCATATTTTATTCCAGGTTTTCAGTGTTTCCCCAGTTTCAGTTCAGGCAGCTGATTCTCCTTTGTGCTGGCTTCATAAATAGCTTCAGGATTCAGCCTCTGGCTGCTGGATTGTTCCTGTCCAAAGTCCCCGTCTGTATCCCTTCCTTTAAACTTCCTGCCTGGAGCCTTGCCTTGCCATGCCTCTGCCTGGAGCCTTGCCTCGTACAGGGCGTCGCCTCGTCTTGCCTCGCCTGGAGCTTTGCCTTGCTTCGTCTTACCTCTACCTGGAGCCTTGATTCGCCTTGCCTTGTTCTGTTTAATGAGTCCCGGTCCTACGTCCTGTACCCAAGGAGGGGTCCCGGCTCGGTGTTCCATGTTCCTGTCTGTCACTAGTGTCTGTGTTCTGCGTTTCCGTCCCTTCCTCGAACAAATCAAGGCTTCGGAGTCTCGTCCAGACCCAGACACGTCCTATGTCCTTGTCCTGTCCAAGCTCCGGCTCTGTGTCCTCGTCTTATCGATGTGCTTCGCCCAGCCTGGTGCGAGAGACATGAGTGATAGACACGGGGAGACAGGGTCCAGTAGTCGGTCGAGAGACATGAGTGATAGACACGGGGAGACAGGGTCCAGTAGTCGGTCGAGAGACATGAGTGATGGTCACCGGAAGAGACCGTCCCGTAGCCTGTAAGCGTCACAAGGGGTGGTTGATGGGGGAACAACTCACTCTCCTGAATTCCATTGAGTAGAGACCCTGAACCATCACATGCTTCTCGCATGACAAAGCTTTCAACCCTGGAATAATTTTCTAAACCACCTTTGAACCGTCTATAGTGACAGTACACCCTGACTAAGACAAAGGTCTCCAAACTGCTCACAATACTCAAGGTGCATTTCATCAGTGCATTTGAAAACCAGAAAATTACATCGTTGCATCCATACTCCATTCCTCTCGAAATTATCGCTAACATGGCATTGGCCTTCCTCACCACTTTCGCAACATGCATATTCACCTTCAGGGAATGCTGAACGAACAACGGTGAGTCCTTTTGCACCTCAGATTTTCCAATTTCCTCTGCAATTAGAAAATAGCCTTCCATTTTATTTCTTCTGCTCAAGAGCAGGATCACATATTTCCTGACACTGTGTACTATCTGCCACTTCTATGCCCATTCTGCTCATCTTCCTCGGTCCTTTTGTAGCCTTCCCATTTCCTCCAGATTTCCTGCCCCTCCACCTATCTTCATCTAGCCCTCAAACCTGTCCGTAAGATCATCAATTCCAACTTCCAAGTCATTAACATATAGAACCAAAGCATTCATCCATCAGTTCTATTGAATCCTGCGTTTCTGTTTTATATTGTGCTACCTCAATTGCAACTTTCTTTACGTTTAATATAATATGTTTATATTGTCCAGATTTTATTCTTATAACTTCTGAAATCATATTTATATCATATGAAATTTCATCAAATGTGATAATGTACACTCACCTGCTCATCCATTGAACATTCTGACAACCAGTCATTTCACTTTAAAAGCTATTCTGTATTGATTAGCTGAGTATGCCAGGAGGAGCTCAGTAGACCAGGCAGCATCTGTGGAAAAACGTAAACAGTCGGCGTTCCGGGCCGAGATTCTTCACTGTGAAATTGTTTCTGAAGAAATCACTTACCCAGAATTCGGTATACATTGATCTGTTGTAATGCGATGTACAGTGTCAAAAAACAAAACCTTATCTTCCAACCGGTTTTCTAATCCACCTCAACACCCCAGGTGTCTTTTTTTTTTGCAGAAATAACATCACCACTATTGAATGCTTATAGACAAATTATGTCAGGAGTAGGATTCGAACCTACGACCCCAGATGGAGACCAGAACACTCCATTTTGTTGGAAATACTTTCATTCCTTGAGTCTGGCGCCTTAGACCACTAGGCCTAAGACCACTTAGACAACTTTTGAGTTGTATTTGAGAACGGAATGAATGTCCGATTTGTAAGCAAAGTTATATACACACAAACACGCATTTCGCCCTGCATATCGGAAATGAAGGCGAGAGGTTAACAGCTTCTGTGGAGAGTGAAGCTGTAAAACAATTACAAATCGAAGACTCGTGAGACGCGTCTCTGCAAGAAATTGGGAAGGACTTTTGTTGAGATGGATGAGAACGCTTGGAAGACTCATCGCTTTCACATTTAGGGAAGCGGAGAAATAAACGTTTATAGACAGGACTGAATCTGAAAACATTGGGTGGGATTTGATTGTGACAACAGAAACTGAACACAGGAGGTTCAATTGTACCGTGCTTTACAGATGGTTGCTGCTTTACAGATGGATGCTGGTAAGTAGACTATAAGGCCCAGTTATCTGATGATTATGGAAGGAAGCCAAAACGAAATAAGGTTCACAAGAACATAAGACATCGTGCAGAAAGGCCGTTCGGTCTCCAGGGTTTGCTTCATCATTCCGTCATGGATGAGTTATTACAGTCAGAATGCTCTTCAGACTTGTCGGTCAATGTTTAATCTGACGGAGAGTAAACAGAAGAAAGGTGTTTTGTACTTTAGACCAGATGCCTTTCTGAGAGATAAGACGCTTTAGAGAACGTAATTCGCTCAGGTTCTCTGATCCAGTGGTAACGGCACTGAACATATTAAAGTAAGGCAGGGCCAAGCGGGGCAGCCATCGTCTCAGTAAAAGGCTCCTCGCAGGATGTGGAAGGCGGGGAGACGTCCAGAGTTCCCGATGACGACACCTGCGGGAAGTGCACACAGCTGCATTGTGTAACATTCCGCCTTAAGGTGTTCGAGTTGAATCTGGATAAACTCCGGTTTATTCAGAGTCATGGGCGTGATGGGCCAGGACATATAGAGTGGTGGGACAGCCAGCGTAAATCAGAGGAATGCTTGATATAGACTGTAATTTCCCAGAGCTCGGATGGCAGCACTGTATTACAGGACTGTTTGCTGCCGGCTGTGATTTTCCAGAACTAGGATGTTGCCGCTTTCTCGCAGGACTGTTGATGCCGGCTGTAATTGCCCGGACTTCGGATGCTGTCGCTGTCTCGAAGGATTGATAGTATAAACTGTAATTCCATCGTCGTTGTTTGTTTTTTTTTTAACGTTTAGCGTTACTTTCTGTTATCAAAATCTTTGCACATCCTGTCAACGTTTTCACTCGCTCACACATTCCACCAAAACAACTACGCGTTACTGTCACTAAATCAGCAGCAGCCATTTTACTACCTAACGCATGTCTTCATATTCCTCCCAAAACAGCATATTTTTCTTGTACTCTTTCCCTGATTCATTAACTTAATCAACTCAGACCATGCGAAAAATCTAACGGAGCAAAATTAGGACATTTGGCCCACCGAGTCTGCTCCGTGATTAGATCATGCCTGATTCATTTCCCCTCTCAGCCCGAATCTCCTGCCTTCTCCCCGTAAGTCTCTACCTTAAGTACGCATAAAGAATTGACCACCACAGCTGCTGTGGGAACGAATTCCACAGATTCAGCATCCTCTAGTTAACGATATTCCTCCTCATCTCCGTTCTAAAAGAACGCCCTCAATTCTGAGGCTGTGCCCTCTGGTTCTAAACGCCCCCAGGGTCAGCAGCAAGGTAAGTGAACGAGCCATTCTCAACTATGTCAGTAAAGGGCTGGGGGTTGCCTCTATTTGATTAACTACAAAAACCTCTGCCCGGCAGCACACCCTTCCGAGCTGTCCAGTCGATCGCTGGCCCGACCGCTGAAAGGGCCCAGCAGATTTGTGCTCACTGACCATCCTGACTGGGGGTGAGTGCCCTTTCTCAGTCTGCCTCGCGATCGCTGCATTGTCACCTGATATCTGCTGTAACCTGGATCCCTCCCCTTCCATTTACACAATATGTTTTTATTTCTATCCTGCGTTGTACAACTGATCATCTACCTTCAGCAATCAGCCTTCATTACAGAATACCGTTACAATATACTTTAACTGCTATTCACAGCTTTCTGTCAAGCTCTCGGGGTCTTTAGCATCTATGAAGAGGAACAGAGTCGACATTTGTGACGAGACGCATCCATTAGAGAATTAACACTGACCCTTCGGGACGTTTGTGACGAGACGCATCCATTAGAGAATTAACACTGACCCTTCGGGACGTTTATGACGAGACGCATCCATTAGAGAATTAATACTGACCCTTCGGGACGTTTGGGACGAGACGCATCCATTAGAGAATTAACAATGACCCTTCGGGACGTGGATCCAAACCTGGTGTCATGATATGGATTTGTGAGAGCGAACGCATTTCGGAGTTCTCACAGATTTGGAGTGTCTACGGATTTGGAGCTGTGACGAATCTGAAAGTTGTTTCATTTATAGAAACGCCAATAATTAAATTAATTTTGATCTCTGTTCTTGTGTTTTATTTCAGGTTAAGGCAGCCATTATCTGAACTATTTAAATAATTCTTATTTTGGGCTACATGCAGGGTTCCCATTGGGTCTGCACATGGATTGTTGTCGTCCCTCAGCTTAAATCCATTTCCTTCAGATTTCAACTCACTGGCCCCGGGGGAATGATTGTTACCATTCTCCTTATCTATGCCACGTATATTGCCCGTTCAGGTGGTTCTTGGTCCATTGGCCTTCATCAGATTGGGATGTTGTAGTGCAGAAATACTACAGGATTCTGATGAAACCTTACTTGCTCACAGGAGCATCATCATTAAGCTGCAGACGATTTGGAGAATATTGCGTGGACTCAACGGCCACCGCTATGGGGAGACACTGAACAGGTCAGGACTTTGTCCCTTTGCGGGATGAATCAGAAAGATGTGAAAACTCATATCTATATATGGTGAATGAAGCAGGTATTTCCCTGTATTAGTGTATCAAAACTACAACATTTGTATTCAAGTTGAGAGGGGAAAGTTTTAGAACATACCCAGGGCATAACGTAATTACCCAGAGGGTGTCCTACATAGAAAGGGCTGTCAGCTGAATGTATGGAGGCAGAAAAACTTGAAATATGAAGCAACGGATCTTTAGTCGACACTATTGTGCTGAGTTGGATAAATTAACAATCAAATGCCCAATTAACAAAATACATTTATTTCTGTGGATATACTCAATATATTTATAGAATTATATCCATAACAGAATCAATGGAAGATGATGGGACTGGGTAATGGAATCAATTTTCTATAGTCTGACACCTCATCGAGAAATTTCTATTACCAAACCCTTCCCGTTAACCCTATCTTCAAAACGTCTGCTTTGCAAATACCTCTTGAGACACAACCACCTGTTTACTGAAATAAGCAACCAAAGTGAACTGCTAAATTATCTGACCTTCCCTGTTGTTGAAAGGCTCTGTCTTTAAACTTATTCACCCGTCAATATCCGTTTTGAAACATCGGAAACCCGGCCTGTCCAGAAGCCATTCCTCTCCTTGTGATTGTCAAGTTTCAGTGATAATTTGAAGTTTAATCAACCAATGTAACAATTACGTCAGCTCATTAACCATTTGCCCAGTTTCCTACTTGAACTGTATGAAGTGTGCAATCTTGCGCCGATTTTGGATTTAAGAATGGCCTGTCACTTGATTGTTTGAATATATGAATACTTTGCCAAACATTATCCTGAAAACTGTTTTGCTTGAAAACTCCGCTGATTTGCAATTGAACTTGGACGTTATCTACATAGACGGCCATTTAATGTAAACCCATCTATTCTTCAGCTCTTCTCTGAA
This sequence comes from Hemitrygon akajei, assembly GCF_048418815.1. NCBI lineage: Eukaryota > Metazoa > Chordata > Chondrichthyes > Myliobatiformes > Dasyatidae > Hemitrygon > Hemitrygon akajei. Next base: position 2,775,009 of record NW_027331960.1, on the reverse strand, counting down.
TTTCCTTTGTGTCAGTGTACAGATACAAGTGTTAGTGCACATACTCAGAATTTGCAACAATTGCTGTAGTATATATACCGAGGAACTCAAATATCTGTCTTGATAAGAATAGTTTTGTGCTTGCCATTTCAGGGAATGAGCTACATAGGGCAGCCAAAATAATATGAAATTAGCGGATATTGCAAACAACAAAATCATCACTTTTCTACCTCGGCATACTTCTGATTATCACATTTCTTCCGAAGCCCTCTGCGGACTCTATTTGCCTTAATAATATGCCTTACTGTTAACTCATTGAACACTAGGATTAAGCCGATTGGTAGCAACGGTGTTAAAATGCTATCCAGTAATTCGATTCCTTTCCGTACTAGTGAAGTAACGTATTCATATGTGAATGCGCAACACCATGGTTGTACACAACCAAACCTGCTGACACCCACGTATACACATTTGTTTTTCCCAAAAGAAGAGTCACTTTAGTGTGACAGCATTCACCTTAAAGAAATCGCGAGAAAATAGTGCAGCTATTATTGAAGACTCTATAAATGAAATGACTTTGAGATTGACCACAACCCCAAATCGACAGACACCAACAAATTAATATGCACCCATATGCGCCGACACCTACCTAAACCTGATCTCATCATCAATCGTCAGGCACCCGTGTGCACCCCAAATTCATACTGACGTCCTGTGCACCTATATTGGTTGATACATTCCTAAGCTTGTGCAACCTCCCAATCAGAAAGCACCATCAAATACGTATGTGTTTCCAAATCCACCGATCACTGTGCACACGTCCTCGCGGAAACTCTCCTAAAGAGTCCAGATCTGTATGTACCCCCAAATCCGCTATTTTCCCAAAATCTGTTCGCATCGCAAATCAGTTGCCACCCATATATGCCGAAGCAGCCCTAAATCTGCGCAAACCCAAAGTCGGTGCGCTCCCCAAACCCGCTGACACCCGAGATGCATAATGGATTATCCCAGACAAGCAAACATTTCAATCAATTCAGAAAATGACCATCTCCAGGTTAGGAAGCCAAAATCCTTTTGCAGATCGGCGAAACACCCAAATCTGCGTGTCAACCCAAATCCGTGTGCAGCCCATATTGAAGACTACACTCTTAATATCTGATCACTAAAATCCGTCCGCACCCCCAAATCTGCGCACATCCTCAAATACGAGAGCACCCCACAGGCATATTAGATGACCCAAACACAAAATGGCTGTCTTAACAGAAAAAAACCACTACGTAACCCAAAATCCCAACGTCCGTCACCAAATCGATATGCACTCACAAAAATGTGGAGACTCACATATTCGCTAACTACCCCAAATTTGCTAACCCCAAAAAGGTGCGCACCCCGATATCGGAGCACTCCCCTAAAACAGTTTGCAACCCTTTATTAGAGAACGCTCCTAAATCCATTCAGAACCCCAGATCCTTATAAAACACAAGACCGTGTACAACCCATATTTGACGACAAAAAATAAAATTGCGCAATCGCCAATTCAGTGCGAACCCGAAACCCACGGACTCCGCCACTTGTACAACAGATTTTCCCGGAGCAACAATCAATAAAAGCAATTGAGAAAGTGGCAGCCTCGACATTAATAATCCGCACGCAAATTTTGATCCGTCAACTCACCAAATCTATGTGTATCCCATGATCGAAAAGGCAACCCAAATCAGCGAATATCACCAAATCCATGTGCATTGTCAAATTGGTGCGCATCACCAAATCCATGCGCAGCCCAAACACGCTGAAACCCCCACATTCATTTGTGGGGCTCGTTGTACACAGATTTTGTCATCTTGTGAATGTCTGAAATTATTATGTTGAGATAATCGAATTAGCGGGTGTGTGTCCACGGTTTTGAAGTTGTGGGGATCTATTTGCATTTGGAGTTGCACATCGATTTCTCACGTATTTGGGGTGTCTGCGGTTTGGAGCTGTGCCGAAGCTCAAAGTTGTTTTATTTAGATCACGTGAATAATAAATTTAATTAGAAATTTGACATGAAGTATTTTAAATGTCTCTCCTCTGGGATAATCTAATGTGCAAGTGTGTTTCTCCGCGGGTATGATATTCACATGAATTTTAGGGTAGGCTCCTAGTTGAGGTGGTGCACTTATTTGAGGTGTACATGAATTTGGGATTGTGTACATGTAAACACGAATTTGGGGTGAGATAAAGATTTGGGCGTGTTGGCGGATCAGAAGTTGCACATGAATTTTGGGCTGTGTGCGGGTTTTAATATCGAGGCATCTATTTTCTGAATTCTTGAAAGGATTTTAAACTGCATGTCAGGATGTTAGCGTTTTTGGGGTGCACACTGAATTGAGTCGTGCAGATATTGGGCAGTGTCTGAGAATAAGGGCTGCACACTGCTATGGTGTGAGTTTGGATTTTGGGAATGTGCACGGATTTAAAGTTGAATCCTCAAATAAAGGGGTGAGCATTGACTTCGGGTGTTCGTAGATTTCAGGGTTGACGGCAAATATGCACAAGTATTTGGGGATACACGCAAATTTTGGGGTTTGTAGTCAATTACGGGGGCGTAATTAGATGTTGTGATGTTCGTATATTCCGGGGGTTTTTTGTTGACCGATCAACAGTTGCGATCGTATTTTGGGGTGCGTGCGGATTTTAAATGTCGAAACAGCCATTTTCTGAACTGTTGGACATGAATTCTGCTTTGGAATAATCTATTTTGTATGTGGTGTGTCACCGTATTTGGAGTGCGCACTGATTTGCTGATGTGCAAGGTTTTGTGAATTCATGGCGGGCAGTTTTGATTTATCAATGCAAAGACTCTGCTAAAGTACATTCGAATAATCTGGAGCGCTAAGCAACTTCACAGAGTATTGGTCTAATTCTTTTTCAATATTGTAAAATACTTTAAATTCACATTTAAAGGTACTGAGCTGTGCTTTTAGAAATTGCTGCAAGTTTGAAGGGAATGCGAGAAAAGAACCGCCGGTGAAATTTAAGGAAGAAACTCAGACATCACTCGAAATTTAATCTGAAACATGGCCGTGCACACGTATTTAGGGATACACGTAAGATCTGGCTTCCCATAATGGAAGTTATTCAGCCAAACTATCACAGACACACACACTATCCGTGTGCAATGTCGTCCCTGAAGGATTTTCGTCTGGGTTGTTAACAATAAAAGCCATTAAAACAAGTTCTAACACTTGTGTGCACATTAATTTAGGCAGATTGTTCGTAATACTTTCTATCTGTACTCATACTCCATCCATATCTATATAACAGATTCGACAAACCACTCTTCGTCCTGAACTAATCGCCATCCGTCAATAAATATCCATAAATATGAACATTGCATTCGCATGACCCTATTGCCCTCTCTTGATTTTAATTTAAGATGAGAATGAATGGTTCTTTCCTTTGTTGTACTACTGTCGCCTGGCACTCATGAGTTTCACCCCGATAAGTTCAATTCTCAACGAGCGTGACAGCACTGTTTACTCTTTCAACCACGACGTTACAGCCCTGTAATAACAATTTCAAACTGACTAGTGGAATTTGACTGACAGTTGCATCTTTCTTACTGTCATCCAGATGAATTGCAGTATGCTTAGGTAAAGGATCATTGGATTAAAAGCCAGAACATAAGTAAAATATTTAACTGTCCAAATCATCGATAATGACCTTGGGATGTTAGATATCTCGTTTCGTCGGGGTAAATATTCGATTTGCAAATGTCACTGGCGTCAGTCTGTCATCTTTGGAGTTACAAAGCTGATACGGTTTTATGGTGGCAGCGACCTTGAACGAGAATGACTCGGAGAGGCCTGGGTCTTAATCGAAGGTGCTGTTGCAAGATCTGTTTTAAGATCTGATTCTGCCTTGTTCTGGTTTCCCTTCCCATGCGACGCCTACCCTCAAGAGTTTCATGAGTGGGTACGCATTGGTTTCACTGCCAGCGATGTGATCTCTGCCAGAAGCTGATAGGTGAAGCCTGGTGGCTGGGAATGGTAAAGGTCTGCAGAGGGAGGAATCTAATACGCGAAGGGAACGGACGTTAGGAAAAAGCGAAGGAGGAAGGGGCCAAGTAGCAAGTGATAAATGTGAGAACAGAAAATAGGTGAGAGTATGGAACAGACAAAAAGGTGTTTGTTTTTTTATTATTTAAGAAGATTTAAACTTTTTTCAGTGTGGTCATCCGTCGAAGTATGTTTGCAGTGAAGTAGCAAATGAAGAACACAAGGAATGCTGGAGATGCTGGAAATGAAAGCGGCACAGACAAAATGGTAGATGGACACAGCAGATTTGGCAGCATCTATGGAAATAAATAGTTAAAGTTTACGATGAAGTCCCTTATTTAAGGGCGTGCCTGCCAGCCTATGACTGAAGTTGGGTAATATTCACAAGGAGTCCAGTATGCCGAATCAACTGATATGTTACAAACATAAATATCTTCCTTTGTAGAGGTACTGGGACTGTCACAAACACCCAGTGACGTCCATCATGTTCATTTTCACGAGTAGACTTAGACCCAAGCTAGAAAATCTGATGAAGAACAGACTCACAGTTCTTAGGCCGCCATCACTCAACTGTTCTGTCCATATTTAGGCCAGGAATGGGGGTCTAGTTATATGAATACTTGAATACCATGCATACTCGACTCTAGCATTGATAAACAGTTCATCCACAGATTCCGGTGACTAAAGTGAGTTTGTAAATGATCGGAAGATTTTTAAAAAAAATCCAGCAATATGAGAAACTGGGATGAGCTGTTGGCATTTGAAAAGGTATCCCATTTACTGCAAACGAGATGCTGCAGTTTAAGCAATTGGTCTGATCGGATTAAATGTTTTGGGTCTGCTCATTCGATCTCAGAGATTTTCAAAATCTGCCACGTCGGGAATGTAACTGAGATGGCGTCATCTGTTTGCTCCCATTTCTAGAAACCAATGGTAGTAGTTGTGAACCATTGTCCCAGGAGAGATCATAAAGTATATAAACTGCATGGACGAAAACATTCAATCAAAAAGAATGCCTGTAACGCAAACGGACCGGCTAATTGCGTGAAAAGAAAATGCTTGAAGCATATTACCGTGTCGAGAAAATATTTTATGTCTTCATTGCCCTGATTGGCGTTCCAGGTAAGCGAATCCAAGAACACAACAACTCTGTAAGTGAGACTGTTTTTTTTTTTTGCTTACTATATCGGCGACCTGCATCCAAAGCCCCGTGTGGTGATAATCCTTTGCTCATTTACACAGTTTTCCTCCCGTAGTTTGCCTATTACTTGCAGGAACGTGACTGAGAAAACTCTATGAAACGTATGGTAAAGCCGTAAATGTAAGCAGCCTTCACGGACACTGTCTAGGTTGGTGTGCCAGCGCTGAGCAAAGGGAACACATCGGAAGGATAGACTAAGATGGTTTCAGTTGGTTTTGTTCGCTTACAGGGCACATAATAGCAGGACATGTCACAGCGGAAAAAAAAATGAATTGTACTCATTGCAACAGTAGTCCTGTAATGAATACGTTTTCTCCTGAACAAAGGAATTGCTTTGTCTGCCCTCCGAACGTCTTCTTGCTTCCCTTCGGTGTCCAGTTGTTTTGATTAAACGCTCTGTACGGGACAAAAATGGAAAACCGTTTGGTTTGTCCAATCTTTCTGCGACCATTCCACCCTTAACTTTACTTGTTGGTATCCAAAGTCACGGGTACTCTCAGTATCCACTCTTCCGGTGCAAAGGCTTTGGTTTGATTTCGTTGATTAAATATATCAGCCACTTTTCTTGTAAAGGTATTTATTGTAATCTATAATGCCTCTTAACTCTGTTTCTCCAGTGAATTTATTGGCGATTACAGTCCTGTCACAGAGGAAGTGTGGTTTGTCCACCTGCACCACTCGCTACTTGGTGGCCATGGCAACGGCAGATCTGATGGTCATTATCACGGAGGTAATTTTGTATCGGATCAGCAATCATTATTTCCCAGTGAGTGTCCTGAACATTACTCCCGTGGGGAGTGTTAGAGTTGTCCTGACTCGTGCAGTCGTGGACGATTCTGTATGGTTCACTGTCGCTTTCACATTTGATCGCTTTATCGCCATTTGTTGCCACAAGCTGAAAGCAAAATATTGCACCGGGAAAACAGCAGCCGTGGTTCTGGCAGCAGTTGGCGTGTTGTTCTGTTTGAAAAATATTCCCTTCTACTTCACGCTTGAACCGGGAGAAATTATTGACAACGTACCGTGGTACATTGTTATAAAAGTAAGTTACTACACTGCTCCGGGATGGATTGGATTTGACTGGTTTGATACGGTATTAACTCCTTTACTGCCTTTCGCTGCAATTCTGCTGCTCAACGCTCTGTCTATCAGACACATCTTAGTGGCCAGTCGGGTCCGGAAGGGGCTGAGGGGTCAGACCAAAGGGGAGAGTCGCAGTGACCCGGAGATGGAGAGCAGGAGGAGATCAGTGGTTTTACTCTTCACTCTCTCCGGCAGCTTCATCTTCCTGTGGCTGACAGCTGTTTTACAATTCCTCTATTATCAAATAACAGGAACAGGAGGCGAGTGGAATGATTCTGAATATATATTTTATAAAGTCGCTTTTTTGCTGAGAACTTTAAGCTGCTGCACCAACACATTTATTTACGTGGCGACTCAGTCCAAGTTCAGGGAGCGAGTGAAAAATCCCGTTACCTCAGTTTTTGAGTTCATTAAGAAAACCAGCTATTGAGCGAAGTCCGGAGACCACTGCAATGTTTTGCGTTCAGTCTCCCGTTACTGAAATCCCTGCTAAAATCGAAAAGATTACATTTTTGCATATTTAATCAGCGAGTAGTTCCCAAATGCCGATCCGATGAGAACAAGTACTTGCAAAGAACAGTTGCTACAACCCATTACCTAGATTGACCGTTGTCAATTGTTCCCCCCTCTCAATACGTAGGCACTTCCCTGATACGCAATGTCTGGCTATCACATGTTTACTTACCAACCACTGATATTGATCTCCGAAGCTACACCAATAGTGATGCAAAACTCCCGTAATTCCATGGAAGCAGTCGTTAGATTTATCAAATCTATTGCATTGATTGTGACGACAGAGACTACAGAGGTGCGTCAACATCTAACAACGATGCGTTTGAATGCAGACGGAGATACTGAATGCTGACTCATACCGATTGGAAACACTATCTGGGGGCAGGCCGGCGTTCCTTTCAAAGAAAGATTTATTTGCTTGAGGCCTGTAAACATCTTGCATAACTTTGTGGAGACCATATTCTATTGTTTCTGCTGTCCGGCAATTGAAGCCATGCCTACCCAGTCCTTCTTGACATTCAAGAATGTCATTTCAAGTCATTCTTGAAATGACTAGCTAAATGTGCTAGCAAGGAATCTGCTGAAACTAAGCTGACCTTGTCCATTTGCAGCGTATTATGAGACTGCGGATGTGAGCTCAACATATCCAGATTTCCTTTCATAGAGATGTTCTTCTCGTTTAATGAAATATCCAACAATCACCAGCTCGCATTTCATCTTTGTGATTGCATGCTGCATCTACACGTTAACAGAATAATACATGCCAATTGCCTACTGTCTCTAACATAATAACTGATTTTGCGTCTTTCCGGAATATCTGACCACATTCAGACACTCTCATGTTGATTCCAGCTTAAAATTACCGATTGAATGATCCTCGATTTAAATTCCCGCTGTGCTGCAATTTTGACTCTCAACCAAATCACTAATACAAATTTGAAAGTTGGAACGGAGGCGCTGGAACAGATGATGCTAACAGGTGTTGAACTATCGTCAACTGATCGAGATTTGGCAATTCTCTGCGGAAGTTTTGAATAATTCAACAGTTGTACTTTATTGTTTCTATATAAAGATAACCGGAATTGTGGTTACCCCAGGGCAACAAATAAAATCCAGAATTGTATTGTTCCTATTGTACGAATACTGACTCCGAATACCTCTCCAAACCCCAGACGCTGAAGTAGGGGACCGTCCGTTGGCTGAACGATTCTTTCTTTTGACTACAAGGAGCGGAATGTGGCCCTTGTTAGATTATTGCCATTTGAAAGCATAAATGGGTGAGTGACGAGTGAAATCCAAGCTCCTTCTTGACGCTTCCCCACAATACAGTGGGCATATTCGGTTTTTACAATGGTTAAAAAATATAAAGTCCTGATCCAACATTAAGTGGTCCCGACATATTTCTATAATATACACGGAGGAGTTTGTTCAGGTGAATTCCCGAATGTGACAACATGTGTGGTTGTATCTATCTATTTCCTGCACTGTCCACCTGATATCTAATATAGAAAATGGTGGTTCTCTAAATTTAACTTTGTTAATCCTTGGTACATAATTGAAACACAAACCACATACTTCGTATGTTGAGCAGTTTATCGCGGGGTGACTGATAATGCGTGGCATGGGTTAGAAGGAGCCAATTTCAGAAAACCTGGCACTTTTATTTTTTCAACATTGTCCACTCCTACATCTACACACTTAGTCCAGCGGTCGTTGATTATACGAATCTTGGACCTCCAGAAAGTGCCCACACATGGGTGATTGATAAGTCCGTGGCCTATGGTTCATAGGGATCAGCTATACAGCTCTTTTTACATGCACATGCAGCTCAACCTTTGAGTGATTATGCAGAAAGGTTGAAGTTAATAACATCTCCTGCTAACTTGGGCCACGAACTTATCAAACACCCCGATGAGTTAATGACTGATGAGTTCTTAACTTCAAACTTTCTGCATAATCACTCAATGAGCTGCACTACATGTGCATGTAACGAGAGTTGTATAAAAAATCTCCTTCTATCTTCGGCCACGAATTTAGCAATCACTCCTCGTGTTAAGAACTTTGTCAATAATTCAGTTTGGCGTATCCCCAAGGTTTCTGAATTATGGAGCATTTCCGAAAGTGCAGTCGCTTGTTGTGGACCTAGCTTTAAGCTCCTCCCATATCGTCATAACCTCAATTTACAATTTATTTCAGCCACAGAACGGTTGCTGAGGCCAAATAATTGGCGTTTTTAAGCGGAGGTTTATAGAAGTGTAATTCACAGGGACATCGAAGTTTATATAGAGAAGGCAAGAAAAACCCTGCTGGGTGGAAAATACATCAACTATCATCAGCATGTGCTCTGGTCACGTTGCCGCACTAATATTCCAGATGCAATTGAAAAAGTTCTCATGAGTAAACTCCTAAAATTGCTGCACACAGCGGTCAGTCACTGAAACGTTGAAAGATTACATGTTTAATCCGCTCTGATTCCCCTTTCCATGTATCCTGGACTCGGGAATATCTGTTGTGAATCGAGTTGCTTCCTCACTTGAGATTCCCTTGCAATTAAACTGATTTCCAAGCCCCCTGTGTTCCCGAAGTTAATCGCTGACTGTCATCTACACCCCAGGGCGTTGCGGAACATTAACCAGGTCCCTCTGCTTTTAAGATCTTCGGACGTGTCCACCTTATTATCAAAGGGAATATTCACATTTCGGTTCCTAACCGAACTATCTCCCTCTGATTTTTTCAGAGCCGGGCGTTCACTTTTCATGTTTCCACTTCACAGTCTCTCCATCATAACATGTCCACATTCTCTTATTGTGAAGATTTATCTTAAGCCTTCCTCTTCTGCCTATGTTTGCGTTCCCCTGTTCAGTTTCCACGTACGTGAGCAGTCTATCCATATAAAAAGTAACATTATTGTAAGCACACATACTCGATTTCTCCCTGATAATTTTAACTAAACATCGGTCGGAATACAAAAATAAGTACATTTGTAAACGCGTTTCCTACTTTCGTATGGTGCCAGAGTTCCCGCTGAAGCAAAATAAGAATTGTCTCTGCGAATGTAATCACGAGTTCCCTCTTCGGGATATGGCTATCCTCCTCCCCTCTGTGTTCGTAAAATGCATTTTCCGATTGGGATCCAAACATTATGAAATACAAAGTTCCTGAAAGTACATTTTCACGCCGGCTGCATTTGACGGTGCTCGGAACGTAAGCAACACATTTCTGAAAACATGATAGACCACTGTAACACCTTGAAATACTAATCATGACGTATTGTGCTGGTGGCAAATCCACGTCAATGTGATGGGACGGTGTGGAAGCAGATTCACTCTATGTCCGACCCCGGGAATTTGCGATGGGACGGTGTGGAGGGAGATTCAATCTGTGTCTGACCACGGCAATGAAAGATGGGACGGTTTGGATGGAGATCCATTCTCTGTCTGACCCCGGGCTTTTGTGATGGGACGGTGAGGAGGGTGATTCACTCTGTGTCTGACCCCGGGAACGTGTGATGGAACGGTTTGGATGGAGGTTCACTCTGTGTCTGACCCCGGAAGTTTGTGATGGGACGGTGTGGATGGAGATTCACTCTGTGTCTGACCCCGGGAGTGTGTGATAGGACGGTGAGGGGGGAGATTCACTCAGTGTCTGACTCCGGGGACGTGTGATGGGACGGTTTGGATGCAGATTCACTCTGTGTCTGACCCCGGGAGTGTGTGATGGGACCGTGAGGAGGGAGATTTACTCTTTGTCTGACCCCGTGAGTTTGTCATGGAAAGGTGTGGATGCAGATTCTCTCTATGTCTGACCCCTGGAATTTTTGATGGGATGATGTGGAAGGAAATTCACTCTGTGTCTGACCCCGGGCAATGTGTGATGGGACGGTGTGGATGCAGGTTCACTCAGTGTCTGACCCAGGGCTTTTGTGATGGGACGGTGTGGAGGGAGATTCACTCTGTGTCTGACCCCGGGCTTTTGTGATGGGACGGTGAGGAGGGCGATTCACTCTGTGTCTGACCCCGGGCTTTTGTGATGGGACGGTGAGGAGGGAGATTCACTCTGTGTCTGACCCCGGGCTTTTGTGATGGGACGGTGAGGAGGGAGATTCACTCTCTGTCTGACCCCGGCAATGTGTGATGGGACGGTTTGGATGGAGGTTCACTCAGTGTCTGACCCCGGGAGTTTAAGATGTGACGGTGTGGATGGAGACTCACTCTGTGTATTACCCCGGGAATGTGTGATGGGACGGTTTGGATGGAGATTCACTCTGTGACTGACCCCGGGCTTTTGTGATGGGACGGTGAAGAGGGAGATTCACTCTGTGTCTGACCCCGGGATCGTGTGATGGGACGGTGAGGAGGGAGATTCACTCTGTGTATTACCCCGGCAATGTGTGATGGGACGGTTTGGATGGAGATTCACTCTGTGACTGACCCCGGGCTTTTGTGATGGGACGGTGAAGAGGGAGATTCACTCTGTGTCTGACCACGGGATCGTGTGATGGAACGGTTTGGATGGAGGTTCACTCTGAGTCTGAACCCGGGAGTGTGTGATGGGACGGTGAATAGGGAGATTCACTCTGTGTCTGACGCCGGGCTTTTGTGATGGGACGGTGTGGATGGCGATTCACTCTGTGTCTGACCCCGGGAGTGTGTGATGGGACGGTGAGGAGGATGATTCAATCTGTTTCTGACCGCGGGAACGTGTGATGGGACGGTTGGATGGAGATTCACTTTGTGTCTGACCCCTGGCTTTTGTGATGGGACGGTGTGGAGGGAGATTCAATCTGTGTCTGACCACGGCAATGTGAGATGGGACGGTTTGGATGGAGATTCACTCTGTGTCTGACCCCGGGCTTTTGTGATGGGACGGTGAGGAGGGAGATTCAATCTGTTTATGACCGCGGGAACGTGTGATGGGACGGTTTGGATGGAGGTTCACTCCGAGTCTGACCCCGGGAGTGTGTGATGGGACGGTGAAGAGGGAGATTCACTCTGTGTCTGACCCCGGGCTTTTGTGATGGGACGGTGAGGAGGGTGATTCACTCTCTGCCTGACCCCGGGAACGTGTGATGGAACGGTTTGGATGGAGGTTCACTCTGTGTCTGACCCCGGAAGTTTGTGATGGGACGGTGTGGATGGAGATTCACTCTGTGTCTGACCCCGGGAGTGTGTGATAGGACGGTGAGGGGGGAGATTCACTCTGTGTCTGACTCCGGAGACGTGTGATGGGACGGTTTGGATGCAGATTCACTCTGTGTCTGACCCCGGGAGTGTGTGATGGGACCGTGAGGAGGGAGATTTACTCTTTGTCTGACCCCGGGAGTTTGTCATGGAAAGGTGTGGATGCAGATTCTCTCTATGTCTGACACCTGGAATTTTTGATGGGATGGTGTGGAAGGAAATTCAATCTGTGTCTGACCCCGGGCAATGTGTGATGGGACGGTGTGGATGCAGGTTCACTCAGTGTCTGACCCAGGGCTTTTGTGATGGGACCGTGTGGAGGGAGATTCACTATGTGTCTGACCCCGGGCTTTTGTGATGGGACGGTGAGGAGGGAGATTCACTCTGTGTATTACCCCGGCAATGTGTGATGGGACGGTTTGGATGGAGATTCACTCTGTGACTGACCCCGGGCTTTTGTGATGGGACGGTGAAGAGGGAGATTCACTCTGTGTCTGACCCCGGGATCGTGTGATGGAACGGTTTGGATGGAGGTTCAGTCTGAGTCTGAACCCGGGAGTGTGTGATGGGACGGTGAATAGGGAGATTCACTCTGTGTCTGACGCCGGGCTTTTGTGATGGGACGGTGTGGATGGAGATTCACTCTGTGTCTGACGCCGGGCTTTTGTGATGGGACGGTGTGGATGGAGATTCACTCTGTGTCTGACCCCGGGAGTGTGTGATGGGACGGTTTGGATGCAGATTCACTCTGTGTCTGACCCCGGGAGTGTGTGATGGGACCGTGAGGAGTGAGATTTACTCTTTGTCTGACCCCGTGAGTTTGTCATGGAAAGGTGTGGATGCAGATTCTCTCTATGTCTGAGCCCTGGAATTTTTGAATGGATGGTGTGGAAGGAGATTCACTCTGTGTCTGACCCCGGGCAATGTGTGATGGGACTGTTTGGATGCAGGTTCACTCAGTGTCTGACCCAGGTCTTTTGTGATGGGACGGTGTGGAGGGAGATTCACTCTGTGTCTGACCCCGGGAGTGTGTGATGGGACGGTGAGGAGGGAGTTTCACTCTGTTTCACACCCCGGGAGTTTGTGATGGATTGGTGTGGATGCAGATTCACTCTAAGTCTGACCCCGGGAATTTGTGATGGGACGGTGAAGAGGGAGATTCACTCTGTGTCTGAGCCCGGGCTTTTGTGATGGGACGGTGAGGAGGGAGATTTACTCTTTGTCTGTCCCCGGGAGTTTGTCATGGAAAGGTGTGGATGCAGATTATCTCTATGTCTGACCCCTGGAATTTGTGATGGGATGGTGTGGAAGGAGATTCACTCATGTTTCTGACCCCGGCAATGTGTGATGGGACGGTTTGGATGGAGGTTCACTCAGTGTCTGACCCAGGTGTTTTGTGATGGGACGGTGTTGAGGAAGATTTACTCTGTGTCAGACACCGGAAGTTTGTGATGGGACGGTTTAGATGGAGATTCACTCTGTGGCTGACCCCGGGCTTTTGTGATGGGACGGTAAAGAGGGAGATTCACTCTGTGTCTGACCCCGGGCTTTTGTGATGGGACGGTGAGGAGGGAGATTCACTCTCTGTCTGACCCCGGGAACGTGTGATGGGACGGTTGGATGGAGATTCTCTCTGTGTCTGACACCTGGCTTCTGTGATGGGACGGTGAGGAGGGCGATTCACTCTGTGTCTGACCCCGGGCTTTTGTGATGGGACGGTGAGGAGGGAGATTCACTCTCTGTCTGACCCCGGGAACGTGTGATGGGACGGTTGGATGGAGATTCTCTCTGTGTCTGACACCTGGCTTTTGTGATGGGACGGTGAGGAGGGCGATTCACTCTGTGTCTGACCCCGAGTGTGTATGTTGGGACTGTGAGGATGGAGATTCACTGTGCGTCTGACCCCGGGAACCTGTGATGGGACGGTTTGGATGGAGATTCACTCTGTGTCAGATCCCGGGAGTGAGTGATGGGACCGTGAGGAGGGAGATTTACTCTTTGTCTGACCCCGTGAGTTTGTCATGGAAAGGTGTGGATGCAGATTCTCTCTATGTCTGACCCCTGGAATTTTTGATGGGATGATGTGGAAGGAAATTCACTCTGTGTCTGACCCCGGGCAATGTGTGATGGGACGGTGTGGATGCAGGTTCACTCAGTGTCTGACCCAGGGCTTTTGTGATGGGACGGTGTGGAGGGAGATTCACTCTGTGTCTGACCCCGGGCTTTTGTGATGGGACGGTGAGGAAGGCGATTCACTCTGTGTCTGACCCCGGGCTTTTGTGATGGGACGGTGAGGAGGGAGATTCACTCTGTGTCTGACCCCGGGCTTTTGTGATGGGACGGTGAGGAGGGAGATTCACTCTGTGTCTGACCCCGGGCTTTTGTGATGGGACGGTGAGGAGGGAGATTCACTCTCTGTCTGACCCCGGCAATGTGTGATGGGACGGTTTGGATGGAGGTTCACTCAGTGTCTGACCCCGGGAGTTTAAGATGTGACGGTGTGGATGGAGATTCACTCTGTGTATTACCCCGGGAATGTGTGATGGGACGGTTTGGATGGAGATTCACTCTGTGACTGACCCCGGGCTTTTGTGATGGGACGGTGAAGAGGGAGATTCACTCTGTGTCTGACCCCGGGATCGTGTGATGGGACGGTGAGGAGGGAGATTCACTCTGTGTATTACCCCGGCAATGTGTGATGGGACGGTTTGGATGGAGATTCACTCTGTGACTGACCCCGGGCTTTTGTGATGGGACGGTGAATAGGGAGATTCACTCTGTGTCTGACGCCGGGCTTTTGTGATGGGACGGTGTGGATGGCGATTCACTTTGTGTCTGACCCCGGGAGTGTGTGATGGGACGGTGAGGAGGATGATTCAATCTGTTTCTGACCGCGGGAACGTGTGATGGGACGGTTGGATGGAGATTCACTTTGTGTCTGACCCCTGGCTTTTGTGATGGGACGGTGTGGAGGGAGATTCAATCTGTGTCTGACCACGGCAATGTGAGATGGGACGGTTTGGATGGAGATTCACTCTGTGTCTGACCCCGGGCTTTTGTGATGGGACGGTGAGGAGGGAGATTCAATCTGTTTATGACCGCGGGAACGTGTGATGGGACGGTTTGGATGGAGGTTCACTCCGAGTCTGACCCCGGGAGTGTGTGATGGGACGGTGAAGAGGGAGATTCACTCTGTGTCTGACCCCGGGCTTTTGTGATGGGACGGTGAGGAGGGTGATTCACTCTCTGCCTGACCCCGGGAACGTGTGATGGAACGGTTTGGATGGAAGTTCACTCTGTGTCTGACCCCGGAAGTTTGTGATGGGACGGTGTGGATGGAGATTCACTCTGTGTCTGACCCCGGGAGTGTGTGATAGGACGGTGAGGGGGGAGATTCACTCTGTGTCTGACTCCGGGGACGTGTGATGGGACGGTTTGGATGCAGATTCACTCTGTGTCTGACCCCGGGAGTGTGTGATGGGACCGTGAGGAGGGAGATTTACTCTTTGTCTGACCCCGGGAGTTTGTCATGGAAAGGTGTGGATGCAGATTCTCTCTATGTCTGACACCTGGAATTTTTGATGGGATGGTGTGGAAGGAAATTCAATCTGTGTCTGACCCCGGGCAATGTGTGATGGGACGGTGTGGATGCAGGTTCACTCAGTGTCTGACCCAGGGCTTTTGTGATGGGACCGTGTGGAGGGAGATTCACTATGTGTCTGACCCCGGGCTTTTGTGATGGGACGGTGAGGAGGGAGATTCACTCTGTGTATTACCCCGGCAATGTGTGATGGGACGGTTTGGATGGAGATTCACTCTGTGACTGACCCCGGGCTTTTGTGATGGGACGGTGAAGAGGGAGATTCACTCTGTGTCTGACCCCGGGATCGTGTGATGGAACGGTTTGGATGGAGGTTCAGTCTGTGTCTGAACCCGGGAGTGTGTGATGGGACGGTGAATAGGGAGATTCACTCTGTGTCTGACGCCGGGCTTTTGTGATGGGACGGTGTGGATGGAGATTCACTCTGTGTCTGACGCCGGGCTTTTGTGATGGGACGGTGTGGATGGAGATTCACTCTGTGTCTGACCCCGGGAGTGTGTGCTGGGAGGGTTTGGATGCAGATTCACTCTGTGTCTGACCCCGGGAGTGTGTGATGGGACCGTGAGGAGTGAGATTTACTCTTTGTCTGACCCCGTGAGTTTGTCATGGAACGGTGTGGATGCAGATTCTCTCTATGTCTGAGCCCTGGAATTTTTGAATGGATGGTGTGGAAGGAGATTCACTCTGTGTCTGACCCCGGGCAATGTGTGATGGGACTGTTTGGATGCAGGTTCACTCAGTGTCTGACCCAGGTCTTTTGTGATGGGACGGTGTGGAGGGAGATTCACTCTGTGTCTGACCCCGGGAGTGTGTGATGGGACGGTGAGGAGGGAGTTTCACTCTGTTTCACACCCCGGGAGTTTGTGATGGATAGGTGTGGATGCAGATTCACTCTAAGTCTGACCCCGGGAATTTGTGATGGGACGGTGAAGAGGGAGATTCACTCTGTGTCTGAGCCCGGGCTTTTGTGATGGGACGGTGAGGAGGGAGATTTACTCTTTGTCTGTCCCCGGGAGTTTGTCATGGAAAGGTGTGGATGCAGATTATCTCTATGTCTGACCCCTGGAATTTGTGATGGGATGGTGTGGAAGGAGATTCACTCATGTTTATGACCCCGGCAATGTGTGATGGGACGGTTTGGATGGAGGTTCACTCAGTGTCTGACCCAGGTCTTTTGTGATGGGACGGTGTTGAGGAAGATTTACTCTGTGTCAGACACCGGAAGTTTGTGATGGGACGGTTTAGATGGAGATTCACTCTGTGGCTGACCCCGGGCTTTTGTGATGGGACGGTAAAGAGGGAGATTCACTCTGTGTCTGACCCCGGGCTTTTGTGATGGGACGGTGAGGAGGGAGATTCACTCTCTGTCTGACCCCGGGAACGTGTGATGGGACGGTTGGATGGAGATTCTCTCTGTGTCTGACACCTGGCTTTTGTGATGGGACGGTGAGGAGGGCGATTCACTCTGTGTCTGACCCCGGGCTTTTGTGATGGGACGGTGAGGAGGGAGATTCACTCTCTGTCTGACCCCGGGAACGTGTGATGGGACGGTTGGATGGAGATTCTCTCTGTGTCTGACACCTGGCTTTTGTGATGGGACGGTGAGGAGGGCGATTCACTCTGTGTCTGACCCCGAGTGTGTATGTTGGGACTGTGAGGATGGAGATTCACTCTGCGTCTGACCCCGGGAACCTGTGATGGCACGGTTTGGATGGAGATTCACTCTGTGTCAGATCCCGGGAGTGAGTGATGGGACCGTGAGGAGGGAGATTTACTCTTTGTCTGACCCCGTGAGTTTGTCATGGAAAGGTGTGGATGCAGATTCTCTCTATGTCTGACCCCTGGAATTTTTGATTGGATGATGTGGAAGGAAATTCACTCTGTGTCTGACCCCGGGCAATGTGTGATGGGACGGTGTGGATGCAGGTTCACTCAGTGTCTGACCCAGGGCTTTTGTGATGGGACGGTGTGGAGGGAGATTCACTCTGTGTCTGACCCCGGGCTTTTGTGATGGGACGGTGAGGAGGGCGATTCACTCTGTGTCTGACCCCGGGCTTTTGTGATGGGACGGTGAGGAGGGAGATTCACTCTGTGTCTGACCCCGGGCTTTTGTGATGGGACGGTGAGGAGGGAGATTCACTCTCTGTCTGACCCCGGCAATGTGTGATGGGACGGTTTGGATGGAGGTTCACTCAGTGTCTGACCCCGGGAGTTTAAGATGTGACGGTGTGGATGGAGATTCACTCTGTGTATTACCCCGGGAATGTGTGATGGGACGGTTTGGATGGAGATTCACTCTGTGACTGACCCCGGGCTTTTGTGATGGGACGGTGAAGAGGGAGATTCACTCTGTGTCTGACCCCGGGATCGTGTGATGGGACGGTGAGGAGGGAGATTCACTCTGTGTATTACCCCGGCAATGTGTGATGGGACGGTTTGGATGGAGATTCACTCTGTGACTGACCCCGGGCTTTTGTGATGGGACGGTGAAGAGGGAGATTCACTCTGTGTCTGACCCCGGGATCGTGTGATGGAACGGTTTGGATGGAGGTTCACTCTGAGTCTGAACCCGGGAGTGTGTGATGGGACGGTGAATAGGGAGATTCACTCTGTGTCTGACGCCGGGCTTTTGTGATGGGACGGTGTGGATGGCGATTCACTCTGTGTCTGACCCCGGGAGTGTGTGATGGGACGGTGAGGAGGATGATTCAATCTGTTTCTGACCGCGGGAACGTGTGATGGGACGGTTGGATGGAGATTCACTTTGTGTCTGACCCCTGGCTTTTGTGATGGGACGGTGTGGAGGGAGATTCAATCTGTGTCTGACCACGGCAATGTGAGATGGGACGGTTTGGATGGAGATTCACTCTGTGTCTGACCCCGGGCTTTTGTGATGGGACGGTGAGGAGGGAGATTCAATCTGTTTATGACCGCGGGAACGTGTGATGGGACGGTTTGGATGGAGGTTCACTCCGAGTCTGACCCCGGGAGTGTGTGATGGGACGGTGAAGAGGGAGATTCACTCTGTGTCTGACCCCGGGCTTTTGTGATGGGACGGTGAGGAGGGTGATTCACTCTCTGCCTGACCCCGGGAACGTGTGATGGAACGGTTTGGATGGAGGTTCACTCTGTGTCTGACCCCGGAAGTTTGTGATGGGACGGTGTGGATGGAGATTCACTCTGTGTCTGACCCCGGGAGTGTGTGATAGGACGGTGAGGGGGGAGATTCACTCTGTGTCTGACTCCGGGGACGTGTGATGGGACGGTTTGGATGCAGATTCACTCTGTGTCTGACCCCGGGAGTGTGTGATGGAAAGGTCTGGATGCAGATTCTCTCTATGTCTGACACCTGGAATTTTTGATGGGATGGTGTGGAAGGAAATTCAATCTGTGTCTGACCCCGGGCAATGTGTGATGGGACGGTGTGGATGCAGGTTCACTCAGTGTCTGACCCAGGGCTTTTGTGATGGGACCGTGTGGAGGGAGATTCACTATGTGTCTGACCCCGGGCTTTTGTGATGGGACGGTGAGGAGGGAGATTCACTCTGTGTATTACCCCGGCAATGTGTGATGGGACGGTTTGGATGGAGATTCACTCTGTGACTGACCCCGGGCTTTTGTGATGGGACGGTGAAGAGGGAGATTCACTCTGTGTCTGACCCCGGGATCGTGTGATGGAACGGTTTGGATGGAGGTTCAGTCTGAGTCTGAACCCGGGAGTGTGTGATGGGACGGTGAATAGGGAGATTCACTCTGTGTCTGACGCCGGGCTTTTGTGATGGGACGGTGTGGATGGAGATTCACTCTGTGTCTGACGCCGGGCTTTTGTGATGGGACGGTGTGGATGGAGATTCACTCTGTGTCTGACCCCGGGAGTGTGTGATGGGACGGTTTGGATGCAGATTCACTCTGTGTCTGACCCCGGGAGTGTGTGATGGGACCGTGAGGAGTGAGATTTACTCTTTGTCTGACCCCGTGAGTTTGTCATGGAAAGGTGTGGATGCAGATTCTCTCTATGTCTGAGCCCTGGAATTTTTGAATGGATGGTGTGGAAGGAGATTCACTCTGTGTCTGACCCCGGGCAATGTGTGATGGGACTGTTTGGATGCAGATTCACTCTTTGTCTGACCCCGGGAGTTTGTCATGGAAAGGTGTGGATGCAGATTCTCTCTATGTCTGACCCCTGGAATTTTTGATGGGATGGAGTGTAAGGATATTCACTCTGTGTCTGATCCCGGGCAATGTGTGATGGGACTGTTTGGATGCAGGTTCACTCAGTGTCTGACCCAGGTCTTTTGTGATGGGACGGTGTGGAGGGAGATTCACTCTGTGTCTGACCCCGGGAGTGTGTGATGGGACGGTGAGGAGGGAGATTTACTCTTTGTCTGTCCCCGGGAGTTTGTCATGGAAAGGTGTGGATGCAGATTATCTCTATGTCTGACCCCTGGAATTTGTGATGGGATGGTGTGGAAGGAGATTCACTCATGTTTCTGACCCCGGCAATGTGTGATGGGACGGTTTGGATGGAGGTTCACTCAGTGTCTGACCCAGGTCTTTTGTGATGGGACGGTATTGAGGAAGATTTACTCTGTGTCAGACACCGGAAGTTTGTGATGGGACGGTTTAGATGGAGATTCACTCTGTGGCTGACCCCGGGCTTTTGTGATGGGACGGTAAAGAGGGAGATTCACTCTGTGTCTGACCCCGGGCTTTTGTGATGGGACGGTGAGGAGGGAGATTCACTCTCTGTCTGACCCCGGGAACGTGTGATGGGACGGTTGGATGGAGATTCTCTCTGTGTCTGACACCTGGCTTTTGTGATGGGACGGTGTGGAGGGCGATTCACTCTGTGTCTGACCCCGGGCTTTTGTGATGGGACGGTGAGGAGGGAGATTCACTCTCTGTCTGACCCCGGGAACGTGTGATGGGACGGTTGGATGGAGATTCTCTCTGTGTCTGACACCTGGCTTTTGTGATGGGACGGTGAGGAGGGCGATTCACTCTGTGTCTGACCCCGAGTGTGTATGTTGGGACTGTGAGGATGGAGATTCACTCTGCGTCTGACCCCGGGAACCTGTGATGGGACGGTTTGGATGGAGATTCACTCAGTGTCTGACCCAGGTCTTTTGTGATGGGACGGTGTGGAGGGAGATTCACTCTGTGTCTGACCCCGGGAGTGTGTGATGGGACGGTGAGGAGGGAGTTTCACTCTGTTTCACACCCCGGGAGTTTGTGATGGATTGGTGTGGATGCAGATTCACTCTAAGTCTGACCCCGGGAATTTGTGATGGGACGGTGAAGAGGGAGATTCACTCTGTGTCTGAGCCCGGGCTTTTGTGATGGGACGGTGAGGAGGGAGATTTACTCTTTGTCTGTCCCCGGGAGTTTGTCATGGAAAGGTGTGGATGCAGATTATCTCTATGTCTGACCCCTGGAATTTGTGATGGGATGGTGTGGAAGGAGATTCACTCATGTTTCTGACCCCGGCAATGTGTGATGGGACGGTTTGGATGGAGGTTCACTCAGTGTCTGACCCAGGTGTTTTGTGATGGGACGGTGTTGAGGAAGATTTACTCTGTGTCAGACACCGGAAGTTTGTGATGGGACGGTTTAGATGGAGATTCACTCTGTGGCTGACCCCGGGCTTTTGTGATGGGACGGTAAAGAGGGAGATTCACTCTGTGTCTGACCCCGGGCTTTTGTGATGGGACGGTGAGGAGGGAGATTCACTCTCTGTCTGACCCCGGGAACGTGTGATGGGACGGTTGGATGGAGATTCTCTCTGTGTCTGACACCTGGCTTCTGTGATGGGACGGTGAGGAGGGCGATTCACTCTGTGTCTGACCCCGGGCTTTTGTGATGGGACGGTGAGGAGGGAGATTCACTCTCTGTCTGACCCCGGGAACGTGTGATGGGACGGTTGGATGGAGATTCTCTCTGTGTCTGACACCTGGCTTTTGTGATGGGACGGTGAGGAGGGCGATTCACTCTGTGTCTGACCCCGAGTGTGTATGTTGGGACTGTGAGGATGGAGATTCACTGTGCGTCTGACCCCGGGAACCTGTGATGGGACGGTTTGGATGGAGATTCACTCTGTGTCAGATCCCGGGAGTGAGTGATGGGACCGTGAGGAGGGAGATTTACTCTTTGTCTGACCCCGTGAGTTTGTCATGGAAAGGTGTGGATGCAGATTCTCTCTATGTCTGACCCCTGGAATTTTTGATGGGATGATGTGGAAGGAAATTCACTCTGTGTCTGACCCCGGGCAATGTGTGATGGGACGGTGTGGATGCAGGTTCACTCAGTGTCTGACCCAGGGCTTTTGTGATGGGACGGTGTGGAGGGAGATTCACTCTGTGTCTGACCCCGGGCTTTTGTGATGGGACGGTGAGGAGGGCGATTCACTCTGTGTCTGACCCCGGGCTTTTGAGATGGGACGGTGAGGAGGGAGATTCACTCTGTGTCTGACCCCGGGCTTTTGTGATGGGACGGTGAGGAGGGAGATTCACTCTCTGTCTGACCCCGGCAATGTGTGATGGGACGGTTTGGATGGAGGTTCACTCAGTGTCTGACCCCGGGAGTTTAAGATGTGACGGTGTGGATGGAGATTCACTCTGTGTATTACCCCGGGAATGTGTGATGGGACAGTTTGGATGGAGATTCACTCTGTGACTGACCCCGGGCTTTTGTGATGGGACGGTCAAGAGGGAGATTCACTCTGTGTCTGACCCCGGGATCGTGTGATGGGACGGTGAGGAGGGAGATTCACTCTGTGTATTACCCCGGCAATGTGTGATGGGACGGTTTGGATGGAGATTCACTCTGTGACTGACCCCGGGCTTTTGTGATGGGACGGTGAAGAGGGAGATTCACTCTGTGTCTGACCCCGGGATCGTGTGATGGAACGGTTTGGATGGAGGTTCACTCTGAGTCTGAACCCGGGAGTGTGTGATGGGACGGTGAATAGGGAGATTCACTCTGTGTCTGACGCCGGGCTTTTGTGATGGGACGGTGTGGATGGCGATTCACTCTGTGTCTGACCCCGGGAGTGTGTGATGGGACGGTGAGAAGGATGACTCAATCTGTTTCTGACCGCGGGAACGTGTGATGGGACGGTTGGATGGAGATTCACTTTGTGTCTGACCCCTGGCTTTTGTGATGGGACGGTGTGGAGGGAGATTCAATCTGTGTCTGACCACGGCAATGTGAGATGGGACGGTTTGGATGGAGATTCACTCTGTGTCTGACCCCGGGCTTTTGTGATGGGACGGTGAGGAGGGAGATTCAATCTGTTTATGACCGCGGGAACGTGTGATGGGACGGTTTGGATGGAGGTTCACTCCGAGTCTGACCCCGGGAGTGTGTGATGGGACGGTGAAGAGGGAGATTCACTCTGTGTCTGACCCCGGGCTTTTGTGATGGGACGGTGAGGAGGGTGATTCACTCTCTGCCTGACCCCGGGAACGTGTGATGGAACGGTTTGGATGGAGGTTCACTCTGTGTCTGACCCCGGAAGTTTGTGATGGGACGGTGTGGATGGAGATTCACTCTGTGTCTGACCCCGGGAGTGTGTGATAGGACGGTGAGGGGGGAGATTCACTCTGTGTCTGACTCCGGGGACGTGTGATGGGACGGTTTGGATGCAGATTCACTCTGTGTCTGACCCCGGGAGTGTGTGATGGGACCGTGAGGAGGGAGATTTACTCTTTGTCTGACCCCGGGAGTTTGTCATGGAAAGGTGTGGATGCAGATTCTCTCTATGTCTGACACCTGGAATTTTTGATGGGATGGTGTGGAAGGAAATTCAATCTGTGTCTGACCCCGGGCAATGTGTGATGGGACGGTGTGGATGCAGGTTCACTCAGTGTCTGACCCAGGGCTTTTGTGATGGGACCGTGTGGAGGGAGATTCACTATGTGTCTGACCCCGGGCTTTTGTGATGGGACGGTGAGGAGGGAGATTCACTCTGTGTATTACCCCGGCAATGTGTGATGGGACGGTTTGGATGGAGATTCACTCTGTGACTGACCCCGGGCTTTTGTGATGGGACGGTGAAGAGGGAGATTCACTCTGTGTCTGACCCCGGGATCGTGTGATGGAACGGTTTGGATGGAGGTTCAGTCTGAGTCTGAACCCGGGAGTGTGTGATGGGACGGTGAATAGGGAGATTCACTCTGTGTCTGACGCCGGGCTTTTGTGATGGGACGGTGTGGATGGAGATTCACTCTGTGTCTGACGCCGGGCTTTTGTGATGGGACGGTGTGGATGGAGATTCACTCTGTGTCTGACCCCGGGAGTGTGTGATGGGACGGTTTGGATGCAGATTCACTCTGTGTCTGACCCCGGGCAATGTGTGATGGGACTGTTTGGATGCAGGTTCACTCAGTGTCTGACCCAGGTCTTTTGTGATGGGACGGTGTGGAGGGAGATTCACTCTGTGTCTGACCCCGGGAGTGTGTGATGGGACGGTGAGGAGGGAGTTTCACTCTGTTTCACACCCCGGGAGTTTGTGATGGATAGGTGTGGATGCAGATTCACTCTAAGTCTGACCCCGGGAATTTGTGATGGGACGGTGAAGAGGGAGATTCACTCTGTGTCTGACCCCGGGCTTTTGTGATGGGACGGTGAGGAGGGAGATTTACTCTTTGTCTGTCCCCGGGAGTTTGTCATGGAAAGGTGTGGATGCAGATTATCTCTATGTCTGACCCCTGGAATTTGTGATGGGATGGTGTGGAAGGAGATTCACTCATGTTTATGACCCCGGCAATGTGTGATGGGACGGTTTGGATGGAGGTTCACTCAGTGTCTGACCCAGGTCTTTTGTGATGGGACGGTGTTGAGGAAGATTTACTCTGTGTCAGACACCGGAAGTTTGTGATGGGACGGTTTAGATGGAGATTCACTCTGTGGCTGACCCCGGGCTTTTGTGATGGGACGGTAAAGAGGGAGATTCACTCTGTGTCTGACCCCGGGCTTTTGTGATGGGACGGTGAGGAGGGAGATTCACTCTCTGTCTGACCCCGGGAACGTGTGATGGGACGGTTGGATGGAGATTCTCTCTGTGTCTGACACCTGGCTTTTGTGATGGGACGGTGAGGAGGGCGATTCACTCTGTGTCTGACCCCGGGCTTTTGTGATGAGACGGTGAGGAGGGAGATTCACTCTCTGTCTGACCCCGGGAACGTGTGATGGGACGGTTGGATGGAGATTCTCTCTGTGTCTGACACCTGGCTTTTGTGATGGGACGGTGAGGAGGGCGATTCACTCTGTGTCTGACCCCGAGTGTGTATGTTGGGACTGTGAGGATGGAGATTCACTCTGCGTCTGACCCCGGGAACCTGTGATGGCACGGTTTGGATGGAGATTCACTCTGTGTCAGATCCCGGGAGTGAGTGATGGGACCGTGAGGAGGGAGATTTACTCTTTGTCTGACCCCGTGAGTTTGTCATGGAAAGGTGTGGATGCAGATTCTCTCTATGTCTGACCCCTGGAATTTTTGATTGGATGATGTGGAAGGAAATTCACTCTGTGTCTGACCCCGGGCAATGTGTGATGGGACGGTGTGGATGCAGGTTCACTCAGTGTCTGACCCAGGGCTTTTGTGATGGGACGGTGTGGAGGGAGATTCACTCTGTGTCTGACCCCGGGCTTTTGTGATGGGACGGTGAGGAGGGCGATTCACTCTGTGTCTGACCCCGGGCTTTTGTGATGGGACGGTGAGGAGGGAGATTCACTCTGTGTCTGACCCCGGGCTTTTGTGATGGGACGGTGAGGAGGGAGATTCACTCTCTGTCTGACCCCGGCAATGTGTGATGGGACGGTTTGGATGGAGGTTCACTCAGTGTCTGACCCCGGGAGTTTAAGATGTGACGGTGTGGATGGAGATTCACTCTGTGTATTACCCCGGGAATGTGTGATGGGACGGTTTGGATGGAGATTCACTCTGTGACTGACCCCGGGCTTTTGTGATGGGACGGTGAAGAGGGAGATTCACTCTGTGTCTGACCCCGGGATCGTGTGATGGGACGGTGAGGAGGGAGATTCACTCTGTGTATTACCCCGGCAATGTGTGATGGGACGGTTTGGATGGAGATTCACTCTGTGACTGACCCCGGGCTTTTGTGATGGGACGGTGAAGAGGGAGATTCACTCTGTGTCTGACCCCGGGATCGTGTGATGGAACGGTTTGGATGGAGGTTCACTCTGAGTCTGAACCCGGGAGTGTGTGATGGGACGGTGAATAGGGAGATTCACTCTGTGTCTGACGCCGGGCTTTTGTGATGGGACGGTGTGGATGGCGATTCACTCTGTGTCTGACCCCGGGAGTGTGTGATGGGACGGTGAGGAGGATGATTCAATCTGTTTCTGACCGCGGGAACGTGTGATGGGACGGTTGGATGGAGATTCACTTTGTGTCTGACCCCTGGCTTTTGTGATGGGACGGTGTGGAGGGAGATTCAATCTGTGTCTGACCACGGCAATGTGAGATGGGACGGTTTGGATGGAGATTCACTCTGTGTCTGACCCCGGGCTTTTGTGATGGGACGGTGAGGAGGGAGATTCAATCTGTTTATGACCGCGGGAACGTGTGATGGGACGGTTTGGATGGAGGTTCACTCCGAGTCTGACCCCGGGAGTGTGTGATGGGACGGTGAAGAGGGAGATTCACTCTGTGTCTGACCCCGGGCTTTTGTGATGGGACGGTGAGGAGGGTGATTCACTCTCTGCCTGACCCCGGGAACGTGTGATGGAACGGTTTGGATGGAGGTTCACTCTGTGTCTGACCCCGGAAGTTTGTGATGGGACGGTGTGGATGGAGATTCACTCTGTGTCTGACCCCGGGAGTGTGTGATAGGACGGTGAGGGGGGAGATTCACTCTGTGTCTGACTCCGGGGACGTGTGATGGGACGGTTTGGATGCAGATTCACTCTGTGTCTGACCCCGGGAGTGTGTGATGGAAAGGTCTGGATGCAGATTCTCTCTATGTCTGACACCTGGAATTTTTGATGGGATGGTGTGGAAGGAAATTCAATCTGTGTCTGACCCCGGGCAATGTGTGATGGGACGGTGTGGATGCAGGTTCACTCAGTGTCTGACCCAGGGCTTTTGTGATGGGACCGTGTGGAGGGAGATTCACTATGTGTCTGACCCCGGGCTTTTGTGATGGGACGGTGAGGAGGGAGATTCACTCTGTGTATTACCCCGGCAATGTGTGATGGGACGGTTTGGATGGAGATTCACTCTGTGACTGACCCCGGGCTTTTGTGATGGGACGGTGAAGAGGGAGATTCACTCTGTGTCTGACCCCGGGATCGTGTGATGGAACGGTTTGGATGGAGGTTCAGTCTGAGTCTGAACCCGGGAGTGTGTGATGGGACGGTGAATAGGGAGATTCACTCTGTGTCTGACGCCGGGCTTTTGTGATGGGACGGTGTGGATGGAGATTCACTCTGTGTCTGACGCCGGGCTTTTGTGATGGGACGGTGTGGATGGAGATTCACTCTGTGTCTGACCCCGGGAGTGTGTGATGGGACGGTTTGGATGCAGATTCACTCTGTGTCTGACCCCGGGAGTGTGTGATGGGACCGTGAGGAGTGAGATTTACTCTTTGTCTGACCCCGTGAGTTTGTCATGGAAAGGTGTGGATGCAGATTCTCTCTATGTCTGAGCCCTGGAATTTTTGAATGGATGGTGTGGAAGGAGATTCACTCTGTGTCTGACCCCGGGCAATGTGTGATGGGACTGTTTGGATGCAGATTCACTCTTTGTCTGACCCCGGGAGTTTGTCATGGAAAGGTGTGGATGCAGATTCTCTCTATGTCTGACCCCTGGAATTTTTGATGGGATGGAGTGTAAGGATATTCACTCTGTGTCTGATCCCGGGCAATGTGTGATGGGACTGTTTGGATGCAGGTTCACTCAGTGTCTGACCCAGGTCTTTTGTGATGGGACGGTGTGGAGGGAGATTCACTCTGTGTCTGACCCCGGGAGTGTGTGATGGGACGGTGAGGAGGGAGATTTACTCTTTGTCTGTCCCCGGGAGTTTGTCATGGAAAGGTGTGGATGCAGATTATCTCTATGTCTGACCCCTGGAATTTGTGATGGGATGGTGTGGAAGGAGATTCACTCATGTTTCTGACCCCGGCAATGTGTGATGGGACGGTTTGGATGGAGGTTCACTCAGTGTCTGACCCAGGTCTTTTGTGATGGGACGGTATTGAGGAAGATTTACTCTGTGTCAGACACCGGAAGTTTGTGATGGGACGGTTTAGATGGAGATTCACTCTGTGGCTGACCCCGGGCTTTTGTGATGGGACGGTAAAGAGGGAGATTCACTCTGTGTCTGACCCCGGGCTTTTGTGATGGGACGGTGAGGAGGGAGATTCACTCTCTGTCTGACCCCGGGAACGTGTGATGGGACGGTTGGATATAGATTCTCTCTTTGTCTGACACCTGGCTTTTGTGATGGGACGGTGTGGAGGGCGATTCACTCTGTGTCTGACCCCGGGCTTTTGTGATGGGACGGTGAGGAGGGAGATTCACTCTCTGTCTGACCCCGGGAACGTGTGATGGGACGGTTGGATGGAGATTCTCTCTGTGTCTGACACCTGGCTTTTGTGATGGGACGGTGAGGAGGGCGATTCACTCTGTGTCTGACCCCGAGTGTGTATGTTGGGACTGTGAGGATGGAGATTCACTCTGCGTCTGACCCCGGGAACCTGTGATGGGACGGTTTGGATGGAGATTCACTCTGTGTCAGATCCCGGGAGTGAGTGATGGGACCGTGAGGAGGGAGATTTACTCTTTGTCTGACCCCGTGAGTTTGTCATGGAAAGGTGTGGATGCAGATTCTCTCTATGTCTGACCCCTGGAATTTTTGATGGGATGATGTGGAAGGAAATTCACTCTGTGTCTGACCCCGGGCAATGTGTGATGGGACGGTGTGGATGCAGGTTCACTCAGTGTCTGACCCAGGGCTTTTGTGATGGGACGGTGTGGAGGGAGATTCACTCTGTGTCTGACCCCGGGCTTTTGTGATGGGACGGTGAGGAGGGCGATTCACTCTGTGTCTGACCCCGGGCTTTTGTGATGGGACGGTGAGGAGGGAGATTCACTCTGTGTCTGACCCCGGGCTTTTGTGATGGGACGGTGAGGAGGGAGATTCACTCTCTGTCTGACCCCGGCAATGTGTGATGGGACGGTTTGGATGGAGGTTCACTCAGTGTCTGACCCCGGGAGTTTAAGATGTGACGGTGTGGATGGAGATTCACTCTGTGTATTACCCCGGGAATGTGTGATGGGACAGTTTGGATGGAGATTCACTCTGTGACTGACCCCGGGCTTTTGTGATGGGACGGTCAAGAGGGAGATTCACTCTGTGTCTGACCCCGGGATCGTGTGATGGGACGGTGAGGAGGGAGATTCACTCTGTGTATTACCCCGGCAATGTGTGATGGGACGGTTTGGATGGAGATTCACTCTGTGACTGACCCCGGGCTTTTGTGATGGGACGGTGAAGAGGGAGATTCACTCTGTGTCTGACCCCGGGATCGTGTGATGGAACGGTTTGGATGGAGGTTCACTCTGAGTCTGAACCCGGGAGTGTGTGATGGGACGGTGAATAGGGAGATTCACTCTGTGTCTGACGCCGGGCTTTTGTGATGGGACGGTGTGGATGGCGATTCACTCTGTGTCTGACCCCGGGAGTGTGTGATGGGACGGTGAGAAGGATGACTCAATCTGTTTCTGACCGCGGGAACGTGTGATGGGACGGTTGGATGGAGATTCACTTTGTGTCTGACCCCTGGCTTTTGTGATGGGACGGTGTGGAGGGAGATTCAATCTGTGTCTGACCACGGCAATGTGAGATGGGACGGTTTGGATGGAGATTCACTCTGTGTCTGACCCCGGGCTTTTGTGATGGGACGGTGAGGAGGGAGATTCAATCTGTTTATGACCGCGGGAACGTGTGATGGGACGGTTTGGATGGAGGTTCACTCCGAGTCTGACCCCGGGAGTGTGTGATGGGACGGTGAAGAGGGAGATTCACTCTGTGTCTGACCCCGGGCTTTTGTGATGGGACGGTGAGGAGGGTGATTCACTCTCTGCCTGACCCCGGGAACGTGTGATGGAACGGTTTGGATGGAGGTTCACTCTGTGTCTGACCCCGGAAGTTTGTGATGGGACGGTGTGGATGGAGATTCACTCTGTGTCTGACCCCGGGAGTGTGTGATAGGACGGTGAGGGGGGAGATTCACTCTGTGTCTGACTCCGGGGACGTGTGATGGGACGGTTTGGATGCAGATTCACTCTGTGTCTGACCCCGGGAGTGTGTGATGGGACCGTGAGGAGGGAGATTTACTCTTTGTCTGACCCCGGGAGTTTGTCATGGAAAGGTGTGGATGCAGATTCTCTCTATGTCTGACACCTGGAATTTTTGATGGGATGGTGTGGAAGGAAATTCAATCTGTGTCTGACCCCGGGCAATGTGTGATGGGACGGTGTGGATGCAGGTTCACTCAGTGTCTGACCCAGGGCTTTTGTGATGGGACCGTGTGGAGGGAGATTCACTATGTGTCTGACCCCGGGCTTTTGTGATGGGACGGTGAGGAGGGAGATTCACTCTGTGTATTACCCCGGCAATGTGTGATGGGACGGTTTGGATGGAGATTCACTCTGTGACTGACCCCGGGCTTTTGTGATGGGACGGTGAGGAGGGAGATTCACTCTGTGTCTGACCCCGGGATCGTGTGATGGAACGGTTTGGATGGAGGTTCAGTCTGAGTCTGAACCCGGGAGTGTGTGATGGGACGGTGAATAGGGAGATTCACTCTGTGTCTGACGCCGGGCTTTTGTGATGGGACGGTGTGGATGGAGATTCACTCTGTGTCTGACGCCGGGCTTTTGTGATGGGACGGTGTGGATGGAGATTCACTCTGTGTCTGACCCCGGGAGTGTGTGATGGGACGGTTTGGATGCAGATTCACTCTGTGTCTGACCCCGGGAGTGTGTGATGGGACCGTGAGGAGTGAGATTTACTCTTTGTCTGACCCCGTGAGTTTGTCATGGAAAGGTGTGGATGCAGATTCTCTCTATGTCTGAGCCCTGGAATTTTTGAATGGATGGTGTGGAAGGAGATTCACTCTGTGTCTGACCCCGGGCAATGTGTGATGGGACTGTTTGGATGCAGATTCACTCTTTGTCTGACCCCGGGAGTTTGTCATGGAAAGGTGAGGATGCAGATTCTCTCTATGTCTGACCCCTGGAATTTTTGATGGGATGGAGTGTAAGGATATTCACTCTGTGTCTGATCCCGGGCAATGTGTGATGGGACTGTTTGGATGCAGGTTCACTCAGTGTCTGACCCAGGTCTTTTGTGATGGGACGGTGTGGAGGGAGATTCACTCTGTGTCTGACCCCGGGAGTGTGTGATGGGACGGTGAGGAGGGAGTTTCACTCTGTTTCACACCCCGGGAGTTTGTGATGGATTGGTGTGGATGCAGATTCACTCTAAGTCTGACCCCGGGAATTTGTGATGGGACGGTGAAGAGGGAGATTCACTCTGTGTCTGAGCCCGGGCTTTTGTGATGGGACTGTGAGGAGGGAGATTTACTCTTTGTCTGTCCCCGGGAGTTTGTCATGGAAAGGTGTGGATGCAGATTATCTCTATGTCTGACCCCTGGAATTTGTGATGGGATGGTGTGGAAGGAGATTCACTCATGTTTCTGACCCCGGCAATGTGTGATGGGACGGTTTGGATGGAGGTTCACTCAGTGTCTGACCCAGGTCTTTTGTGATGGGACGGTGTTGAGGAAGATTTACTCTGTGTCAGACACCGGAAGTTTGTGATGGGACGGTTTAGATGGAGATTCACTCTGTGGCTGACCCCGGGCTTTTGTGATGGGACGGTAAAGAGGGAGATTCACTCTGTGTCTGACCCCGGGCTTTTGTGATGGGACGGTGAGGAGGGAGATTCACTCTCTGTCTGACCCCGGGAACGTGTGATGGGACGGTTGGATGGAGATTCTCTCTGTGTCTGACACCTGGCTTTTGTGATGGGACGGTGAGGAGGGCGATTCACTCTGTGTCTGACCCCGGGCTTTTGTGATGGGACGGTGAGGAGGGAGATTCACTCTCTGTCTGACCCCGGGAACGTGTGATGGGACGGTTGGATGGAGATTCTCTCTGTGTCTGACACCTGGCTTTTGTGATGGGACGGTGAGGAGGGCGATTCACTCTGTGTCTGACCCCGAGTGTGTATGTTGGGACTGTGAGGATGGAGATTCACTCTGCGTCTGACCCCGGGAACCTGTGATGGGACGGTTTGGATGGAGATTCACTCTGTGTCAGATCCCGGGAGTGAGAGATGGGACGGTGAGGAGGGAGTTTCACACTGTTTCACACCCCGGGAGTTTGTGATGTATAGGTGTGGATGCAGATTCACTCTAAGTCTGACCCCGGGAGTTTGTGATGGGACGGGGAAGAGGGAGATTCACTCAGTGTCTGACCCAGGGATTTTGTGATGGGACGGTGTGGAGGGAGATTCACTCTGTGTCTGACCCCGGGCTTTTGTGATGGGACGGTGAGGAGGGTGATTCACTCTCTGTCTGACCCCGGCAATGTGTGATGGGACGGTTTGGATGGAGGTTCACTCAGTGTCTGACCCCGGGAGTTTAAGATCTGACGGTGTGGATGGAGATTCACTCTGTGTAGTACCCCGGGAATGTGTGATGGGACGGTTTGGATGGAGATTCACTCTGTGACTGACCCCGGGATTCTGTGAGGGGACAGTGAAGAGGGAGATTCACTCTATGTCTGACGCCGGGCTTTTGTGATGGGACGGTGAGGAGGGAGATTCACTCTGTGTCTGACCCCGTAAGTTTGTGATGGGACGGTGTGGATGGAGATTCACTCTGTGTCTGACCCCGGGAGTGTGTGATAGGACGGTGAGGAGGGAGATTCACTCTTTGTCTGACCCCGGGAGTTTGTCATGGTAAGGTGTGGATGCAGATTCTCTCTATGTCTGACCCCTGGAATTTTTGATGGGATGGTGTGGAAGGAGATTCACTCTGTGTCTGACCCCGGGCAATGTGTGATGGGACTGTTTGGATGCAGGTTCACTTAGTGTCTGACCCAGAGCTTTTGTGACGGGACGGTGTGGAGGGAGATTCACTCTGTGTCTGACCCCGGGCTTTTGTGATGGGACGGTGAGGAGGGAGATTCAATCTCTGTCTGACCCCGGGAACGTGTGATGGGACGGTTGGATTGAGATTTACTCTGTATCTGACCCCGAGAGTGTATGTTGGGACTGTTAGGATGGAGATTCACTCTGCGTCTGACCCCGGGACCCTGTGATGGGACTTTTTGGATGGAGATTCACTCTGTGTCAGACCACGGGAGTGTGTGAAGGGACGGTAAGGAGGGAGTTTCACTCTGTTTCACACCCCGGGAGTTTGTGATGGATAGGTGTGGATGCAGATTCACTCTGTTTCTGACCCCGAGAGTGTGTGATAGGACGGTGAGGAGGGAGATTCACTCTGTGTCTGACCCCGGGAACGTGTGATGGGACGGTTTGGATGCAGATTCACTCTGTGTCTGACCCCGGGAATTTGTGATGGGACGGTGAAGAGGGAGATTCACTCTGTGTCTGAGCCCGGGCTTTTGTGATGGGACGGTGAAGAGGGAGATTCACTCTGTGTCTGACCCCGGAAGTTTGTGATGGGACGGTGTGGATGGAGATTCACTCTGTGTCTGACCCCGGGAGTGTGTGATAGGACGGTGAGGAGGGAGATTCACTCTGTGTCTGACCCCGGGAACGTGTGATGGGACGGTTTGGATGCAGATTCACTCTGTGTCTGACCCCGGGAGTGTGTGATGGGACCGTGAGGAGTGAGATTTACTCTTTGTCTGACCCCGTGAGTTTGTCATGGAAAGGTGTGGATGCAGATTCTCTCTATGTCTGAGCCCTGGAATTTTTGATGGGATGGTGTGGAAGGAGATTCACTCTGTGTCTGATCCCGGGCAATGTGTGATGGGACTGTTTGGATGCAGGTTCACTCAGTGTCTGACCCAGGTCTTTTGTGATGGGACGGTGTTGAGGGAGATTCACTCTGTGTCAGACACCGGAAGTTTGTGATGGGACGGTGTGGATGGAGATTCACTCTGTGTCTGACCCCGGGAGTGTGTGATGGGACGGTGAGGAGGGAGATTCACTCTGTGTCTGACCCCGGGCTTTTGTGATGGGTCGGTGAGGAGAAAGATTTACTCTTTGTCTGTCCCCGGGAGTTTGTCATGGAAAGGTGTGGATGCAGATTCTCTCTATGTCTGAGCCCTGGAATTTGTGATGGGATGGTGTGGAAGGAGATTCACTCATGTTTCTGACCCCGGCAATGTGTGATTTGACGGTTTGGATGGAGGTTCACTCAGTGTCTGACCCAGGTCTTTTGTGATGGGACGGTGTTGAGGGAGATTTACTCTGTGTCAGACACCGGAAGTTTGTGATGGGACGGTTTGGATAGAGATTCACTCTGTGGCTGACCCCGGGCTTTTGTGATGGGACGGTGAAGAGGGAGATTCACTCTGTGTCTCACCCCGGGAACGTGTGATGGAACGGTTTGGATGGTGGTTCACTCTGAGTCTGATCCAGGGAGTGTGTGATGGGACGGTGAAGAGGGAGATTCACTTTGTGTCTGACCCCGGGCTTTTGTGATGGGACGGTGAGGAGGGAGATTCACTCTCTGTCTGACCCCGGGAACGTGTGATGGGACGGTTGGATGGAGATTCTCTCTGTGTCTGACACCTGGCTTTTGTGATGGGTCGGTGAGGAGGGCGATTCACTCTGTGTCTGACCCCGAGAGTGTATGTTGGGACTGTGAGGATGGAGATTCACTCTGCGTCTGACCCCGGGAGTGTGTGATGGGACGGTGAGGAGGGAGTTTCACTCTGTTTCACACCCCGGGAGTTTGTGATGTATAGGTGTGGATGCAGATTCACTCTAAGTCTGACCCCGGGAGTGTGTGATGGGACGGTGAAGAGGGAGATTCACTCAGTGTCTGACCCAGGGCTTTTGTGATGGGACGGTGTGGAGGGAGATTCACTCTGTGTCTGACCCCGGGCTTTTGTGATGGGACGGTGAGGAGGGAGATTCACTCTCTGTCTGACCCCGGCAATGTGTGATGGGACGGTTTGGATGGTGGTTCACTCAGTGTCTGACCCCGGGAGTTTAAGATCTGACGGTGTGGATGGAGATTCACTCTGTGTATTACCCCGGGAATGTGTGATGGGACGGTTTGGATGGAGATTCACTCTGTGACTTACCCCGGGCTTCTGTGATGGGACAGTGAAGAGGGAGATTCACTCTGTGTCTGACACCGGGATCGTGTGATGGAACGGTTTGGATGGAGGTTCGCTCTGAGTCTGAACCCGGGAGTGTGTGATGGGACGGTGAATAGGGAGATTCACTCTGTGTCTGACGCCGGGCTTTTGTGATGGGACGGTGAGGAGGGAGATTCACTCTGAGTCTGAACCCGGGAGTGTGTGATGGGACGGTGAATAGAGAGATTCACTCTGTGTCTGACGCCGGGCTTTTGTGATGGGACGGTGAGGAGGGAGATTCACTCTGTGTCTGACCCCGGGAGTGTGTGATTGGACGGTGAGGAGGGAGATTCACTCTTTGTCTGACCCCGGGAGTTTGTCATGGAAAGGTGTGGATGCAGATTCTCTCTATGTCTGACCCCTGGAATTTTTGATGGGATGGTGTGGAATGAGATTCACTCTGTGTCTGCCCCCGGGCAATGTGTGATGGGACTGTTTGGATGCAGGTTCACTTAGTGTCTGACCCAGGGCTTTTGTGACGGGACGGTGTGGAGGGAGATTCACTCTGTGTCTGACCCCGGGCTTTTGTGATGGGACGGTGAGGAGGGAGATTCAATCTCTGTCTGACCCCGGGAACGTGTGATGGGACGGTTGGATTGAGATTTACTCTGTATCTGACCCCGAGAGTGTATGTTGGGACTGTTAGGATGGAGATTCACTCTGCGTCTGACCCCGGGACCCTGTGATGGGACGGTTTGGATGGAGATTCACTCTGTGTCAGACCCCGGGAGTGTGTGAAGGGACGGTGAGGAGGGAGTTTCACTCTGTTTCACACCCCGGGAGTTTGTGATGGATAGGTGTGGATGCAGATTCACTCTAAGTCTGACCCCGGGAATATGTGATGGGACGGTGAAGAGGGAGATTCACTCTGTGTCTGAGCCCGGACTTTTGTGATGGGACGGTGAGGAGGGAGATTTACTCTATGTCTGACCCCTGGAATTTGTGATGGGATGGTGTGGAAGGAGATTCACTCTGTTTCTGACCCCGGCAATGTGTGATGGGACGGTTTGGATGGAGGTTCACTCTGTGTCTGACCCCTGGAATTTGTGATGGGATGGTGTGGAAGGAGATTCACTCTGTTTCTGACCCCGGCAATGTGTGATGGGACGGTTTGGATGGATGTTCACTCAGTGTCTGACCCAGGTCTTTTGTGATGGGACGGTGTGGAGGGAGGTTCACTCAGTGTCTGACCTCTGGAGTTTAAGATGTGACGGTGTGGAGGGAGATTCAATCTGTTTCTGACCGCGGGAACGTGTGATGGTACGGTTTGGATGGAGGTTCACTCCGAGTCTGACCCCGGGAGTGTGTGATGGGACGGTGAAGAGGGAGATTCACTCTGTGTCTGACCCCGGGCTTTTGTGATGGAACGGTGAGGAGGGTGATTCACTCTCTGTCTGACCCCGGGAACGTGTGATGGAACGGTTTAGATGGAGGTTCACTCTGTGTCTGACCCCGGAAGTTTGTGATGGGAAGGTGTGGATGGAGATTCACTCTGTGTCTGACCCCGGGAGTGTGTGATAGGACGGTGAGGGGGGAGATTCACTCTGTGTCTGACCCCGGGAGTGTGTGATAGGACGGTGAGGGGGGAGATTCACTCTGTGTCTGACTCCGGGGACGTGTGATGGGACGGTTTGGATGCAGATTCACTCTGTGTCTGACCCCGGGAGTGTGTGATGGGACCGTGAGGAGGGAGATTTACTCTTTGTCTGACCCCGGGAGTTTGTCATGGAAAGGTGTGGATGCAGATTCTCTCTATGTCTGAGCCCTGGAATTTGTGATGGAACGGTGTGGAAGGAGATTCACTCTGTGTCTGACCCCGGGCAATGTGTGATGGGACTGTTTGGATGCAGGTTCACTTAGTGTCTGACCCAGGGCTTTTGTGACGGGACGGTGTGGAGGGAGATTCACTCTGTGTCTGACCCCGGGCTTTTGTGATGGGACGGTGAGGAGGGAGATTCAATCTCTGTCTGACCCCGGGAACGTGTGATGGGACGGTTGGATTGAGATTTACTCTGTATCTGACCCCGAGAGTGTATGTTGGGACTGTTAGGATGGAGATTCACTCTGCGTCTGACCCCGGGACCCTGTGATGGGACGGTTTGGATGGAGATTAACTCTGTGTCAGACCCCGGGAGTGTGTGAAGGGACGGTGAGGAGGGAGTTTCACTCTGTTTCACACCCCGGGAGTTTGTGATGGATAGGTGTGGATGCAGATTCACTCTAAGTCTGACCCCGGGAATTTGTGATGGGACGGTGAAGAGGGAGATTCACTCTGTGTCTGAGCCCGGGCTTTTGTGATGGGACGGTGAAGAGGGAGATTCACTCTGTGTCTGACCCCGGAAGTTTGTGATGGGACGGTGAGGATGGAGATTCACTCTGTGTCTGACCCCGGGAGTGTGTGATAGGACGGTGAGGAGGGAGATTCACTCTGTGGCTGACCCCGGGAACGTGTGATGGGACGGTTTGGATGCAGATTCACTCTGTGTCTGACCCCGGGAGAGTGTGATGGGACCGTTAGGAGTGAGATTTACTCTTTGTCTGACCACGGGAGTTTGTCATGGAAAGGTGTGGATGCAGATTCTCTCTATGTCTGACCCCTGGATTTTTGATGGGATGGTGTGTAAGGATATTCACTCTGTGTCTGACCCCGGCAATGTGTGATGGGACTGTTTGGATGCAGGTTCACTCAGTGTCTGACCCAGGTCTTTTGTGATGGGACGGTGTTGAGGGAGATTCACTCTGTGTCAGACACCGGAATTTTGTGATGGGACGGTGTGGATGGAGATT
The DNA here is from genome assembly GCF_048418815.1 of Hemitrygon akajei. Lineage (NCBI taxonomy): Eukaryota > Metazoa > Chordata > Chondrichthyes > Myliobatiformes > Dasyatidae > Hemitrygon > Hemitrygon akajei. The sequence continues at coordinate 2,737,250 of NW_027331960.1, read as the reverse complement.
CACTCTGTGTCTGACCCCGGGCTTTTGTGATGGGACGGTGAGGAGGGAGATTCACTCTCTGTCTGACCCCGGCAATGTGTGATGGGACGGTTTGGATGGTGGTTCACTCAGTGTCTGACCCCGGGAGTTTAAGATCTGACGGTGTGGATGGAGATTCACTCTGTGTATTACCCCGGGAATGTGTGATGGGACGGTTTGGATGGAGATTCACTCTGTGACTGACCCCGGGCTTCTGTGATGGGACAGTGAAGAGGGAGATTCACTCTGTGTCTGACACCGGGATGGTGTGATGGAACGGTTTGGATGGAGGTTCGCTCTGAGTCTGAACCCGGGAGTGTGTGTGATGGGACGGTGAATAGGGAGATTCACTCTGTGTCTGACGCCGGGCTTTTGTGATGGGACGGTGAGGAGGGAGATTCACTCTGAGTCTGAACCCGGGAGTGTGTGATGGGACGGTGAATAGAGAGATTCACTCTGTGTCTGACGCCGGGCTTTTGTGATGGGACGGTGAGGAGGGAGATTCACTCTGTGTCTGACCCCGGGAGTGTGTGATTGGACGGTGAGGAGGAAGATTCACTCTTTGTCTGACCCCGGGAGTTTGTCATGGAAAGGTGTGGATGCAGATTCTCTCTATGTCTGACCCCTGGAATTTTTGATGGGATGGTGTGGAATGAGATTCACTCTGTGTCTGCCCCCGGGCAATGTGTGATGGGACTGTTTGGATGCAGGTTCACTTAGTGTCTGACCCAGGGCTTTTGTGACGGGACGGTGTGGAGGGAGATTCACTCTGTGTCTGACCCCGGGCTTTTGTGATGGGACGGTGAGGAGGGAGATTCAATCTCTGTCTGACCCCGGGAACGTGTGATGGGACGGTTGGATTGAGATTTACTCTGTATCTGACCCCGAGAGTGTATGTTGGGACTGTTAGGATGGAGATTCACTCTGCGTCTGACCCCGGGACCCTGTGATGGGACGGTTTGGATGGAGATTCACTCTGTGTCAGACCCCGGGAGTGTGTGAAGGGACGGTGAGGAGGGAGTTTCACTCTGTTTCACACCCCGGGAGTTTGTGATGGATAGGTGTGGATGCAGATTCACTCTAAGTCTGACCCCGGGAATATGTGATGGGACGGTGAAGAGGGAGATTCACTCTGTGTCTGAGCCCGGACTTTTGTGATGGGACGGTGAGGAGGGAGATTTACTCTATGTCTGACCCCTGGAATTTGTGATTGGATGGTGTGGAAGGAGATTCACTCTGTTTCTGACCCCGGCAATGTGTGATGGGACGGTTTGGATGGAGGTTCACTCTGTGTCTGACCCCTGGAATTTGTGATGGGATGGTGTGGAAGGAGATTCACTCTGTTTCTGACCCCGGCAATGTGTGATGGGACGGTTTGGATGGATGTTCACTCTGTGTCTAACCCCGGGCTTTTGTGATGGAACGGTGAGAAGGGTGATTCACTCTCTGTCTGACCCCGGGAGTGTGTGATAGGACGGTGAGGGGGGAGATTCACTCTGTATCTGACTCCGGGGACGTGTGATGGGACGGTTTGGATGCAGATTCACTCTGTGTCTGACCCCGGGTGTGTGTGATGGGACCGTGAGGAGGGAGATTTACTCTTTGTCTGACCCCGGGAGTTTGTCACGGAAAGGTGTGGATGCAGATTCTCTCTATGTCTGAGCCCTGGAATTTGTGATGGAACGGTGTGGAAGGAGATTCACTCTGTGTCTGACCCCGGGCAATGTGTGATGGGACTGTTTGGATGCAGGTTCACTTAGTGTCTGACCCAGGGCTTTTGTGACGGGACGGTGTGGAGGGAGATTCACTCTGTGTCTGACCCCGGGCTTTTGTGATGGGACGGTGAGGAGGGAGATTCAATCTCTGTCTGACCCCGGGAACGTGTGATGGGACGGTTGGATTGAGATTTACTCTGTATCTGACCCCGAGAGTGTATGTTGGGACTGTTAGGATGGAGATTCACTCTGCGTCTGACCCCGGGACCCTGTGATGGGACGGTTTGGATGGAGATTAACTCTGTGTCAGACCCCGGGAGTGTGTGAAGGGACGGTGAGGAGGGAGTTTCACTCTGTTTCACACCCCGGGAGTTTGTGATGGATAGGTGTGGATGCAGATTCACTCTAAGTCTGACCCCGGGAATTTGTGATGGGACGGTGAAGAGGGAGATTCACTCTGTGTCTGAGCCCGGGCTTTTGTGATGGGACGGTGAAGAGGGAGATTCACTCTGTGTCTGACCCCGGAAGTTTGTGATGGGACGGTGTGGATGGAGATTCACTCTGTGTCTGACCCCGGGAGTGTGTGATAGGACGGTGAGGAGGGAGATTCACTCTGTGTCTGACCCCGGGAACGTGTGATGGGACGGTTTGGATGCAGATTCACTCTGTGTCTGACCCCGGGAGAGTGTGATGGGACCGTTAGGAGTGAGATTTACTCTTTGTCTGACCACGGGAGTTTGTCATGGAAAGGTGTGGATGCAGATTCTCTCTATGTCTGACCCCTGGATTTCTGATGGGATGGTGTGTAAGGATATTCACTCTGTGTCTGACCCCGGCAATGTGTGATGGGACTGTTTGGATGCAGGTTCACTCAGTGTCTGACCCAGGTCTTTTGTGATGGGACGGTGTTGAGGGAGATTCACTCTGTGTCAGACACCGGAATTTTGTGATGGGACGGTGTGGATGGAGATTCACTCTGTGTCTGACCCCGGGAGTGTGTGATGGGACGGTGAGGAGGGAGTTTCACTCTGTTTCACACCCCGGGAGTTTGTGATGGATAGGTGTGGATGCAGATTCACTCTAAGTCTGACCCCGGGAATTTGTGATGGGACGGTGAAGAGGGAGATTCACTCTGTGTCTGACCCCGGGCTTTTGTGATGGGACGGTGAGGAGGGAGATTTACTCTTTGTCTGTCCCCGGGAGTTTGTCATGGAAAGGTGTGGATGCAGATTCTCTCTATGTCTGACCCCTGGAATTTGAGATGGGATGGTGTGGAAGGAGATTCACTCATGTTTCTGACCCCGGCAATGTGTGATGGGACGGTTTGGATGGAGGTTCACTCAGTGTCTGACCCAGGTCTTTTGTGATGGGACGGTGTTGTGGGAGATTTACTCTGTGTCAGACACCGGAAGTTTGTGATGGGACGGTTTGGATGGAGATTCACTCTGTGGCTGACCCCGGGCTTTTGTGATGGGACGGTGAAGCGGGAGATTCACTCTGTGTCTGACCCCGGGAACGTGTGATGGAACGGTTTGGATGGTGGTTCACTCTGAGTCTGATCCAGGGAGTGTGTGATGGGACGGTGAAGAGGGAGATTCACTTTGTGTCTGACCCCGGGCTTTTGTGATGGGACGGTGAGGAGGGAGATTCACTCTGAGTCTGAACCCGGGAGTGTGTGATGGGACGGTGAATAGAGAGATTCACTCTGTGTCTGACGCCGGGCTTTTGTGATGGGACGGTGAGGAGGGAGATTCACTCTGTGTCTGACCCCGGGAGTGTGTGATTGGACGGTGAGGAGGGAGATTCACTCTTTGTCTGACCCCGGGAGTTTGTCATGGAAAGGTGTGGATGCAGATTCTCTCTATGTCTGACCCCTGGAATTTTTGATGGGATGGTGTGGAATGAGATTCACTCTGTGTCTGCCCCCGGGCAATGTGTGATGGGACTGTTTGGATGCAGGTTCACTTAGTGTCTGACCCAGGGCTTTTGTGACGGGACGGTGTGGAGGGAGATTCACTCTGTGTCTGACCCCGAGAGTGTATGTTGGGACTGTTAGGATGGAGATTCACTCTGCGTCTGACCCCGGGACCCTGTGATGGGACGGTTTGGATGGAGATTCACTCTGTGTCAGACCCCGGGAGTGTGTGAAGGGACGGTGAGGAGGGAGTTTCACTCTGTTTCACACCCCGGGAGTTTGTGATGGATAGGTGTGGATGCAGATTCACTCTAAGTCTGACCCCGGGAATATGTGATGGGACGGTGAAGAGGGAGATTCACTCTGTGTCTGAGCCCGGACTTTTGTGATGGGACGGTGAGGAGGGAGATTTACTCTATGTCTGACCCCTGGAATTTGTGATGGGATGGTGTGGAAGGAGATTCACTCTGTTTCTGACCCCGGCAATGTGTGATGGGACGGTTTGGATGGAGGTTCACTCTGTGTCTGACCCCTGGAATTTGTGATGGGATGGTGTGGAAGGAGATTCACTCTGTTTCTGACCCCGGCAATGTGTGATGGGACGGTTTGGATGGATGTTCACTCAGTGTCTGACCCAGGTCTTTTGTGATGGGACGGTGTGGAGGGAGGTTCACTCAGTGTCTGACCTCTGGAGTTTAAGATGTGACGGTGTGGAGGGAGATTCAATCTGTTTCTGACCGCGGGAACGTGTGATGGTACGGTTTGGATGGAGGTTCACTCCGAGTCTGACCCCGGGAGTGTGTGATGGGACGGTGAGGAGGGAGATTCACTCTCTGTCTGACCCCGGGAACGTGTGATGGAACGGTTTAGATGGAGGTTCACTCTGTGTCTGACCCCGGAAGTTTGTGATGGGAAGGTGTGGATGGAGATTCACTCTGTGTCTGACCCCGGGAGTGTGTGATAGGACGGTGAGGGGGGAGATTCACTCTGTGTCTGACCCCGGGAGTGTGTGATAGGACGGTGAGGGGGGAGATTCACTCTGTGTCTGACTCCGGGGACGTGTGATGGGACGGTTTGGATGCAGATTCACTCTGTGTCTGACCCCGGGAGTGTGTGATGGGGCCGTGAGGAGGGAGATTTACTCTTTGTCTGACCCCGGGAGTTTGTCATGGAAAGGTGTGGATGCAGATTCTCTCTATGTCTGAGCCCTGGAATTTGTGATGGAACGGTGTGGAAGGAGATTCACTCTGTGTCTGACACCGGGCTTTTGTGATGGGACGGTGAGGAGGGAGATTCAATCTCTGTCTGACCCCGGGAACGTGTGATGGGACGGTTGGATTGAGATTTACTCTGTATCTGACCCCGAGAGTGTATGTTGGGACTGTTAGGATGGAGATTCACTCTGCGTCTGACCCCGGGACCCTGTGATGGGACGGTTTGGATGGAGATTAACTCTGTGTCAGACCCCGGGAGTGTGTGATAGGACGGTGAGGAGGGAGATTCACTCTGTTTCACACCCCGGGAGTTTGTGATGGATAGGTGTGGATGCAGATTCACTCTAAGTCTGACCCCGGGAATTTGTGATGGGACGGTGAAGAGGGAGATTCACTCTGTGTCTGAGCCCGGGCTTTTGTGATGGGACGGTGAAGAGGGAGATTCACTCTGTGTCTGACCCCGGAAGTTTGTGATGGGACGGTGTGGATGGAGATTCACTCTGTGTCTGACCCCGGGAGTGTGTGATAGGACGGTGAGGAGGGAGATTCACTCTGTGTCTGACCCCGGGAACGTGTGATGGGACGGTTTGGATGCAGATTCACTCTGTGTCTGACCCCGGGAGAGTGTGATGGGACCGTTAGGAGTGAGATTTACTCTTTGTCTGACCACGGGAGTTTGTCATGGAAAGGTGTGGATGCAGATTCTCTCTATGTCTGACCCCTGGATTTTTGATGGGATGGTGTGTAAGGATATTCACTCTGTGTCTGACCCCGGCAATGTGTGATGGGACTGTTTGGATGCAGGTTCACTCAGTGTCTGACCCAGGTCTTTTGTGATGGGACGGTGTTGAGGGAGATTCACTCTGTTTCAGACACCGGAATTCTGTGATGGGACGGTGTGGATGGAGATTCACTCTGTGTCTGACCCCGGGAGTGTGTGATGGGACGGTGAGGAGGGAGTTTCACTCTGTTTCACACCCCGGGAGTTTGTGATGGATAGGTGTGGATGCAGATTCACTCTAAGTCTGACCCCGGGAATTTGTGATGGGACGGTGAAGAGGGAGATTCACTCTGTGTCTGACCCCGGGCTTTTGTGATGGGATGGTGAGGAGGGAGATTTACTCTTTGTCTGTCCCCGGGAGTTTGTCATGGAAAGATGTGGATGCAGATTCTCTCTATGTCTGACCCCTGGAATTTGAGATGGGATGGTGTGGAAGGAGATTCACTCATGTTTCTGACCCCGGCAATGTGTGATGGGACGGTTTGGATGGAGGTTCACTCAGTGTCTGACCCAGGTCTTTTGTGATGGGACGGTGTTGTGGGAGATTTACTCTGTGTCAGACACCGGAAGTTTGTGATGGGACGGTTTGGATGGAGATTCACTCTGTGGCTGACCCCGGGCTTTTGTGATGGGACGGTGAAGCGGGAGATTCACTCTGTGTCTGACCCAGGGAACGTGTGATGGAACGGTTTGGATGGTGGTTCACTCTGAGTCTGATCCAGGGAGTGTGTGATGGGACGGTGAAGAGGGAGATTCACTTTGTGTCTGACCCCGGGCTTTTGTGATGGGACGGTGAGGAGGGAGATTCACTCTCTGTCTGACCCCGGGAACGTGTGATGGGACGGTTGGATGGAGATTCTCTCTGTGTCTGACACCTGGCTTTTGTGATGGGACGGTGAGGAGGGCGATTCACTCTGTGTCTGACCCCGGGCTTTTGTGATGGGACGGTGAGGAGGGAGATTCACTCTCTGTCTGACCCCGGGAACGTGTGATGGTACGGTTGGATGGAGATTCTCTCTGTGTCTGACACCTGGCTTTTGTGATGGGTCGGTGAGGAGGGCGATTCACTCTGTGTCTGACCCCGAGAGTGTATGTTGGGACTGTGAGGATGGAGATTCACTCTGCGTCTGACCCCGGGATTTTGTGATGGGACGGTGAGGAGGGAGATTCAATCTGTGTCTGACCACGGCAATGTGAGATGGGACGGTTTGGATGGAGATTCACTCTGTGTCTGACCCCGGGCTTTTGTGATGGGACGGTGAAGAGGGAGATTCACTCTGTGTCTGACCCCGGGCTTTTGTGATGGGACGGTGAGGAGGGAGATTCAATCAGTTTCTGACCGCGGGAACGTGTGATGGGACGGTTTGGATGGAGGTTCACTCCGAGTCTGACCCCGGGAGTGTGTGATGGGACGGTGAAGAGGGAGATTCACTCTGTGTCTGACCCCGGGCTTTTGTGATGGGACGGTGAGGAGGGTGATTCACTCTCTGTCTGACCCCGGGAACTTGTGATGGAACGGTTTGGATGGAGGTTCACTCTGTGTCTGACCCCGGGAGTGTTTGATAGGACGGTGAGGAGGGAGATTCACTCTGTGTCTGACCCCGGGAACGTGTGATGGGACGGTTTGGATGCAGATTCACTCTGTGTCTGACCCCGGGAGTATGTGATGGGACCGTGAGGAGTGAGATTTACTCTTTGTCTGACCCCGTGAGTTTGTCATGGAAAGGTGTGGATGCAGATTCTCTCTATGTCTGAGCCCTGGAATTTTTGATGGGATGGTGTGGAAGGAGATTCACTCTGTGTCTGATCCCGGGCAATGTGTGATGGGACTGTTTGGATGCAGGTTCACTCAGAGTCTGACCCAGGTCTTTTGTGATGGGACGGTGTTGAGGGAGATTCACTCTGTGTCAGACACCGGAAGTTTGTGATAGCACGGTGTGGATGGAGATTCACTCTGTGTCTGACCCCGGGAGTGTGTGATGGGACGGTGTTGAGGGAGATTCACTCTGTGTCAGACACCGGAAGTTTGTGATAGCACGGTGTGGATGGAGATTCACTCTGTGTCTGACCCCGGGAGTGTGTGATGGGACGGTGAGGAGGGAGTTTCACTCTGTTTCACACCCCGGGAGTTTGTGATGGGACGGTGAAGAGGGAGATTCACTCTGTGTCTGACCCCGGGCTTTTGTGATGCGACGGTGAGGAGGGAGATTTACTCTTTGTCTGTCCCCGGGAGTTTGTCATGGAAAGGTGTGGATGCAGATTCTCTCTATGTCTGAGCCCTGGAATTTGTGATGGGATGGTGTGGAAGGAGATTCACTCATGTTTCTGACCCCGGCAATGTGTGATTTGACGGTTTGGATGGAGGTTCACTCAGTGTCTGACCCAGGTCTTTTGTGATGGGACGGTGTTGAGGGAGATTTACTCTGTGTCAGACACCGGAAGTTTGTGATGGGACGGTTTGGATGGAGATTCACTCTGTGGCTGACCCCGGGCTTTGTGATGGGACGGTGAAGAGGGAGATTCACTCTGTGTCTGAGCCCGGGAACGTGTGATGGAACGGTTTGGATGGTGGTTCAACCTGAGTCTGATCCAGGGAGTGTGTGATGGGACGGTGAAGAGGGAGATTCACTTTGTGTCTGACCCCGGGCTTTTGTGATGGGACGGTGAGGAGGGAGATTCACTCTCTGTCTGACCCCGGGAACGTGTGATGGGACGGTTGGATGGAGATTCTCTCTGTGTCTGACACCTGGCTTTTGTGATGGGTCGGTGAGGAGGGCGATTCACTCTGTGTCTGACCCCGAGAGTGTATGTTGGGACTGTGAGGATGGAGATTCACTCTGCGTCTGACCCCGGGAGTGTGTGATGGGACGGTGAGGAGGGAGTTTCACTCTGTTTCACACCCCGGGAGTTTGTGATGTATAGGTGTGGATGCAGATTCACTCTAAGTCTGACCCCGGGAGTGTGTGATGGGACGGTGAAGAGGGAGATTCACTCAGTGTCTGACCCAGGGCTTTTGTGATGGGACGGTGTGGAGGGAGATTCACTCTGTGTCTGACCCCGGGCTTTTGTGATGCGACGGTGAGGAGGGAGATTCACTCTCTGTCTGACCCCGGCAATGTGTGATGGGACGGTTTGGATGGTGGTTCACTCAGTGTCTGACCCCGGGAGTTTAAGATCTGACGGTGTGGATGGAGATTCACTCTGTGTATTACCCCGGGAATGTGTGATGGGACGGTTTGGATGGAGATTCACTCTGTGACTGACCCCGGGCTTCTGTGATGGGACAGTGAAGAGGGAGATTCACTCTGTGTCTGACAGCGGGATCGTGTGATGGAACGGTTTGGATGGAGGTTCGCTCTGAGTCTGAACCCGGGAGTGTGTGATGGGACGGTGAATAGGGAGATTCACTCTGTGTCTGACGCCGGGCTTTTGTGATGGGACGGTGAGGAGGGTGATTCACTCTGAGACTGAACCCGGGAGTGTGTGATGGGACGGTGAATAGAGAGATTCACTCTGTGTCTGACGCCGGGCTTTTGTGATGGGACGGTGAGGAGGGAGATTCACTCTGTGTCTGACCCCGGGAGTGTGTGATTGGACGGTGAGGAGGGAGATTCACTCTTTGTCTGACCCCGGGAGTTTGTCATGGAAAGGTGTGGATGCAGATTCTCTCTATGTCTGACCCCTGGAATTTTTGATGGGATGGTGTGGAATGAGATTCACTCTGTGTCTGCCCCCGGGCAATGTGTGATGGGACTGTTTGGATGCAGGTTCACTTAGTGTCTGACCCAGGGCTTTTGTGACGGGACGGTGTGGAGGGAGATTCACTCTGTGTCTGACCCCGGGCTTTTGTGATGGGACGGTGAGGAGGGAGATTCAATCTCTGTCTGACCCCGGGAACGTGTGATGGGACGGTTGGATTGAGATTTACTCTGTATCTGTCCCCGAGAGTTTATGTTGGGACTGTTAGGATGGAGATTCACTCTGCGTCTGACCCCGGGACCCTGTGATGGGACGGTTTGGATGGAGATTCACTCTGTGTCAGACCCCGGGAGTGTGTGAAGGGACGGTGAGGAGGGAGTTTCACTCTGTTTCACACCCCGGGAGTTTGTGATGGATAGGTGTGGATGCAGATTCACTCTAAGTCTGACCCCGGGAATATGTGATGGGACGGTGAAAAGGGAGATTCACTCTGCGTCTGACCCAGGGAGTGTGTGATGGGACGGTGAGGAGGGAGTTTCACTCTGTTTCACACCCCGGGAGTTTGTGATGTATAGGTGTGGATGCAGATTCACTCTAAGTCTGACCCCGGGAGTGTGTGATGGGACGGTGAAGAGGGAGATTCACTCAGTGTCTGACCCAGGGCTTTTGTGATGGGACGGTGTGGAGGGAGATTCACTCTGTGTCTGACCCCGGGCTTTTGTGATGGGACGGTGAGGAGGGAGATTCACTCTCTGTCTGACCCCGGCAATGTGTGATGGGACGGTTTGGATGGTGGTTCACTCAGTGTCTGACCCCGGGAGTTTAAGATCTGACGGTGTGGATGGAGATTCACTCTGTGTATTACCCCGGGAATGTGTGATGGGACGGTTTGGATGGAGATTCACTCTGTGACTGACCCCGGGCTTCTGTGATGGGACAGTGAAGAGGGAGATTCACTCTGTGTCTGACAGCGGGATCGTGTGATGGAACGGTTTGGATGGAGGTTCGCTCTGAGTCTGAACCCGGGAGTGTGTGATGGGACGGTGAATAGGGAGATTCACTCTGTGTCTGACGCCGGGCTTTTGTGATGGGACGGTGAGGAGGGTGATTCACTCTGAGTCTGAACCCGGGAGTGTGTGATGGGACGGTGAATAGAGAGATTCACTCTGTGTCTGACGCCGGGCTTTTGTGATGGGACGGTGAGGAGGGAGATTCACTCTGTGTCTGACCCCGGGAGTGTGTGATTGGACGGTGAGGAGGGAGATTCACTCTTTGTCTGACCCCGGGAGTTTGTCATGGAAAGGTGTGGATGCAGATTCTCTCTATGTCTGACCCCTGGAATTTTTGATGGGATGGTGTGGAATGAGATTCACTCTGTGTCTGCCCCCGGGCAATGTGTGATGGGACTGTTTGGATTCAGGTTCACTTAGTGTCTGACCCAGGGCTTTTGTGACGGGACGGTGTGGAGGGAGATTCACTCTGTGTCTGACCCCGGGCTTTTGTGATGGGACGGTGAGGAGGGAGATTCAATCTCTGTCTGACCCCGGGAACGTGTGATGGGACGGTTGGATTGAGATTTACTATGTATCTGTCCCCGAGAGTTTATGTTGGGACTGTTAGGATGGAGATTCACTCTGCGTCTGACCCCGGGACCCTGTGATGGGACGGTTTGGATGGAGATTCACTCTGTGTCAGACCCCGGGAGTGTGTGAAGGGACGGTGAGGTGGGAGTTTCACTCTGTTTCACACCCCGGGAGTTTGTGATGGATAGGTGTGGATGCAGATTCACTCTAAGTCTGACCCCGGGAATATGTGATGGGACGGTGAAAAGGGAGATTCACTCTGTGTCTGAGCCCGGGAATTTGTGATGGGACGGTGAAGAGGGAGATTCACTCTCTGTCTGAGCCCGGGCTTTTGTGATGGGACGGTGAGGAGGGAGATTTACTCTATGTCTGACCCCTGGAATTTGTGATGGGATGGTGTGGAAGGAGATTCACTCTGTTTCTGACCCCGGCAATGTGTGATGGGACGGTTTGGATGGAGGTTCACTCTGTGTCTGACCCCTGGAATTTGTGATGGGATGGTGCGGAAGGAGATTCACTCTGTTTCTGACCCCGGCAATGTGTGATGGGACGGTTTGGATGGATGTTCACTCAGTGTCTGACCCAGGTCTTTTGTGATGGGACGGTGTGGAGGGAGGTTCACTCAGTGTCTGACCTCTGGAGTTTAAGATGTGACGGTGTGGAGGGAGATTCAATCTGTTTCTGACCGCGGGAACGTGTGATGGGACGGTTTGGATGGAGGTTCACTCCGAGTCTGACCCCGGGAGTGTGTGATGGGACGGTGAAGAGGGAGATTCACTCTGTGTCTGACCCCGGGCTTTTGTGATGGAACGGTGAGGAGGGTGATTCACTCTCTGTCTGACCCCGGGAACGTGTGATGGAACGGTTTAGATGGAGGTTCACTCTGTGTCTGACCCCGGAAGTTTGTGATGGGAAGGTGTGGATGGAGATTCACTCTGTGTCTGACCCCGGGAGTGTGTGATAGGACGGTGAGGGGGGAGATTCACTCTGTGTCTGACCCCGGGAGTGTGTGATAGGACGGTGAAGGGGGAGATTCACTCTGTGTCTGACTCCGGGGACGTGTGATGGGACGGTTTGGATGCAGATTCACTCTGTGTCTGACCCCGGGAGTGTGTGATGGGACCGTGAGGAGGGAGATTTACTCTTTGTCTGACCCCGGGAGTTTGTCATGGAAAGGTGTGGATGCAGATTCTCTCTATGTCTGAGCCCTGGAATTTGTGATGGAACGGTGTGGAAGGAGATTCACTCTGTGTCTGACCCCGGGCAATGTGTGATGGGACTGTTTGGATGCAGGTTCACTTAGTGTCTGACCCAGGGCTTTTGTGACGGGACGGTGTGGAGGGAGATTCACTCTGTGTCTGACCCCGGGCTTTTGTGATGGGACGGTGAGGAGGGAGATTCAATCTCTGTCTGACCCCGGGAACGTGTGATGGGACGGTTGGATTGAGATTTACTCTGTATCTGACCCCGAGAGTGTATGTTGGGACTGTTAGGATGGAGATTCACTCTGCGTCTGACCCCGGGACCCTGTGATGGGACGGTTTGGATGGAGATTAACTCTGTGTCAGACCCCGGGAGTGTGTGAAGGGACGGTGAGGAGGGAGTTTCACTCTGTTTCACACCCCGGGAGTTTGTGATGGATAGGTGTGGATGCAGATTCACTCTAAGTCTGACCCCGGGAATTTGTGATGGGACGGTGAAGAGGGAGATTCACTCTGTGTCTGAGCCCGGGCTTTTGTGATGGGACGGTGAAGAGGGAGATTCACTCTGTGTCTGACCCCGGAAGTTTGTGATGGGACGGTGTGGATGGAGATTCACTCTGTGTCTGACCCCGGGAGTGTGTGATAGGACGGTGAGGAGGGAGATTCACTCTGTGTCTGACCCCGGGAGAGTGTGATGGGACCGTTAGGAGTGAGATTTACTCTTTGTCTGACCACGGGAGTTTGTCATGGAAAGGTGTGGATGCAGATTCTCTCTATGTCTGACCCCTGGATTTTTGATGGGATGGTGTGTAAGGATATTCACTCTGTGTCTGACCCCGGCAATGTGTGATGGGACTGTTTGGATGCAGGTTCACTCACTGTCTGACCCAGGTCTTTTGTGATGGGACGGTGTTGAGGGAGATTCACTCTGTGTCAGACACCGGAATTTTGTGATGGGACGGTGTGGATGGAGATTCACTCTGTGTCTGACCCCGGGAGTGTGTGATGGGACGGTGAGGAGGGAGTTTCACTCTGTTTCACACCCCGGGAGTTTGTGATGGATAGGTGTGGATGCAGATTCACTCTAAGTCTGACCCCGGGAATTTGTGATGGGACGGTGAAGAGGGAGATTCACTCTGTGTCTGACCCCGGGCTTTTGTGATGGGACGGTGAGGAGGGAGATTTACTCTTTGTCTGTCCCTGGAGTTTGTCATGGAAAGGTGTGGATGCAGATTCTCTCTATGTCTGACCCCTGGAATTTGAGATGGGATGGTGTGGAAGGAGATTCACTCATGTTTCTGACCCCGGCAATGTGTGATGGGACGGTTTGGATGGAGGTTCACTCAGTGTCTGACCCAGGTCTTTTGTGATGGGACGGTGTTGTGGGAGATTTACTCTGTGTCAGACACCGGAAGTTTGTGATGGGACGGTTTGGATGGAGATTCACTCTGTGGCTGACCCCGGGCTTTTGTGATGGGACGGTGAAGCGGGAGATTCACTCTGTGTCTGACCCCGGGAACGTGTGATGGAACGGTTTGGATGGTGGTTCACTCTGAGTCTGATCCAGGGAGTGTGTGATGGGACGGTGAGGAGGGCGATTCACTCTGTGTCTGACCCCGGGACCCTGTGATGGGACGGTTTGGATGGAGATTCAATCTGTGTCTGACGCCGGGAGTGTGTGTTGGGACGGTGAGGAGGGAGTTTCACTCTGTTTCACACCCCGGGAGTTTGTGATGTAGAGGTGTGGATGCAGATAGACTCTATGTCTGACCCCGGGTGTGTGTGATGGGACGGTGAAGAGGGAGATTCACTCAGTGTCTGACCCAGGGCTTTTGTGATGGGACGGTGTGGAGGGAGATTCACTCTGTGTCTGACCCCGGGCTTTTGTGATGGGACGGTGAGGAGGGAGATTCACTCTCTGTCTCACCCCGGCAATGTGAGATGGGACGGTTTGGATGGAGGTTCACTCAGTGTCTGACCCCGGGAGTTTAAGATCTGACGGTGTGGATGGAGATTCACTCTGTGTATTACCCCGGGAATGTGTGATGGGACGGTTTGGATGGAGATTCACTCTGTGACTGACCCCGGGCTTCTGTGATGGGACAGTGAAGAGGGAGATTCACTCTGTGTCTGACACCGGGATCGTGTGATGTAACGGTTTGGATGGAGGTTCGCTCTGAGTCTGAACCCGGGAGTGTGTGATGGGACGGTGAATAGGGAGATTCACTCTGTGTCTGACGCCGGGCTTTTGTGATGGGACGGTGAGGAGGGAGATTCACTCTGTGTCTGAACCCGGAAGTTTGTGATGGGACGGTGTGGATGGAGATTCACTCTGTGTCTGACCCCGGGAGTGTGTGATAGGACGGTGAGGAGGGAGATTCACTCTTTGTCTGACCCCGGGAGTTTGTCATGGAAAGGTGTGGATGCAGATTCTCTCTATGTCTGACCCCTGGAATTTTTGAATGGATGGTGTGGAATGAGATTCACTCTGTGTCTGACCCCGGGCAATGTGTGATGGGACTTTTTGGATGCAGGTTCACTTAGTGTCTGACCCAGGGCTTTTGTGACGGGACGGTGTGGAGGGAGATTCACTCTGTGTCTGACCCCGGGCTTTTGTGATGGGACGGTGAGGAGGGTGATTCAATCTCTGTCTGACCCCGGGAACGTGTGATGGGACGGTTGGATTGAGATTTAGTCTGTATCTGACCCCGAGAGTGTATGTTGGGACTGTTAGGATGAAGATTCACTCTGTCGCTGAAACCTGGCTTTTGTGATGGGACGGTGAAGAGGGGGATTCACTCTGTATCTGACCCCGGGAACGTGTGATGGAACGGTTTGGATGGTGGTTCACTCTGAGTCTTATCCCGGGAGTGTGTGATGGGACGGTGAAGAGGGAGATTCACTTTGTGTCTGACCCCGGGCATTTGTGATGGGACGGTGAGGAGGGAGATTCACTCTGTGTCTGACCCCGGGAACGTGTGATGGAACGGTTTGGATGGAGGTTCAGTCTGTGTCTGACCGCGGAAGTTTGTGATGGGACGGTGTGGATGGAGATTCACTCTGTGTCTGACCCCGGGTGTGTGTGATAGGACGGTGAGGAGGGAGATTCACTCTGTGTCTGACCCCGGGAGTGTGTGATGGGACGGTGAGGAGGGAGATTCACTCTGTGTCTGACCCCGGGAACGTGTGATGGAACGGTTTGGATTGAGGTTCACTCTGTGTCTGACCCCGGAAGTTTGTGATGGGACGGTGTGGATGGAGATTCACTCTGTGTCTGACCCCGGGAGTGTGTGATAGGACGGTGAGGAGGGAGATTCACTCTGTGTCTGACCCCGGGGACGTGTGATGGGACGGATTGGATGCAGATTCACTCTGTGTCTGACCCCGGGAGTGTGTGATGGGACCGTGAGGAGGGAGATTTACTCTTTGTCTGACTCCGGGAGTTTGTCATGGAAAGGTGTGGATGCAGATTCTCTCTATGTCTGACCCCTGGAATTTTTGAATGGATGGTGTGGCAGGAGATTCACTCTGTGTCTGACCCCGGGCAATGTGTGATGGGACGGTTTGGATGCAGGTTCACTCAGTGTCTGACCCAGGGCTTTTGTGATGGGACGGTGTGGAGGGAGATTCACTCTGTGTCTGACCCCGGGCTTTTGTGATGAGACGGTGTGGAGGGAGATTCACTCTGTGTCTGACCCCGGGCTTTTGTGATGAGACGGTGTGGAGGGAGATTCACTCTCTGTCTGACCCCGGGAACGTGTGATGGGACGGTTTGGATGGAGATTCACTCTGTGTCAGACCTCGGGAGTGTGTGATGGGACGGTGAGGAGGGAGTTTCACTCTGTTTCACACCCCAGGAGTTTGTGATGGATAGGTGTGGATGCAGATTCACTCTAAGTCTGACCCCGGGAGTGTGTGATGGGACGGTGAAGAGTGAGATTCACTCAGTATCTGACCCAGGGCTTTTGTGATGGGACGGTGTGGAGGGAGATTCACTCTGTGTCTGACCCCGGGCTTTTGTGATGGGACGGTGAGGAGGGAGATTCACTCTCTGTCTGACCCCGGCAATGTGTGATGGGACGGTTTGGATGGAGGTTCACTCAGTGTCTGACCCCGGGAGTTTAAGATCTGACGGTGTGGATGGAGATTCACTCTGTGTATTACCCCGGGAATGTGTGATGGGACGGTTTGGATGGAGATTCACTCTCTGTCTGACCCCGGGAATCTGTGATGGGACGGTGAAGCGGGAGATTCACTCTGTGTCTGACACCGGGATCGTGTGATGGAACGGTTTGGATGGAGGTTCGCTCTGAGTCTGAAGCCGGGAGTGTGTGATGGGACGGTGAATAGGGAGATTCACTCTGTGTCTGACGCCGGGCTTTTGTGATGGGACGGTGAGGATGGAGATTCACTCTGTGTCTGACCCCGGAAGTTTGTGATGGGACCGTGTGGATGGAGCTTCACTCTGTGTCTGACCCCGGGAGTGTGTGATAGGACGGTGAGGAGGGAGATTCACTCTCTGTCTGACCCCGGGAATTTGTGATGGGACGGTGAAGAGGGAGATTCACTCTGTGTCTGACCCCGGGCTTTTGTGATGGGACGGTGAGGAGGGAGATTTACTCTTTGTCTGTCCCCGGGAGTTTGTCATGGAAAGGTGTGGATGCAGATTCTCTCTATGTCTGACCCCTGCCTTTTGTGATGGGATGGTGTGGAAGGAGATTCACTCATGTTTCTGACCCGGGCAATGTGTGATGGGACGGTTTGGATGGAGGTTCACTCAGTGTCTGACCCAGGTCTTTTGTGATGGGACGGTGTTGAGGGAGATTTCCTCTGTGTCAGACACCGGAAGTTTGTGATGGGACGGTTTGGATGGAGATTCACTCTGTGGCTGACCCCGGGCTTTTGTGATGGGACGGTGAAGAGGGAGATTCACTCTCTGTCTGACCCCGGGAACGTCTGATTGGACGGTTGGATGGAGATTCTCTCTGTATCTGACACCTGGCTTTTGTGATGTGACGGTGAGGAGGGCGATTCACTCTGTGTCTGACCCCGAGAGTGTATGTTGGGACTGTGAGGTTGGAGATTCCCTCTGCGTCTGACCCCGGGACCCTGTGATGGGACGGTTTGGATGGAGATTCACTCTGTGTCTGACGCCGGGAGTGTGTGATGGGACGGTGAGGAGGGAGTTTCACTCTGTTTCACACCCCGGGAATTTGTGATGGATAGGTGTGGATGCAGATTCACTCTAAGTCTGACCCCGGGAATTTGTGATGGGACGGTGAAGAGGGAGATTCACTCTGTGTCTGAGTCCGGGCTTTTGTGATGGGACGGTGAGGAGGGAGATTTACTCTATGTCTGACCCCTGGAATTTGTGATGGGATGGTGTGGAAGGAGATTCACTCTGTTTCTGACCCCGGCAATGTGTGATGGGACGGTTTGGATGGATGTTCACTCAGTGTCTGACCCAGGTCTTTTGTGATGGGACGGTGTGGAGGGAGGTTCACTCAGTGTCTGACCCCTGGAGTTTATGATGTGACGGTGTGGAAGGAGATTCAATCTGTGTCTGACCGCGGGAATGTGTGATGGGACGGTTTGGATGGAGATTCACTCTGTGACTGACCCCGGGCTTTTGTGATGGGACGGTGAAGAGGGAGATTCACTCTGTGTCTGACCCCGGGATCGTGTGATGGAACGGTTTGGATGGAGGTTCACTCTGAGTCTGAACCCGGGAGTGTGTGATGGGACGGTGAATAGGGAGATACACTCTGTGTCTGACGCCGGGCTTTTGTGATGGGACGGTGAGGAGGGAGATTCACTCTGTGTCTGACCCCGAAAGTTTGTGATGGGACGGTGTGGATGGAGATTCACTCTGTGTCTGACCCCGGGAATTTGTGATGGGACGGTGAAGAGGGAGATTCACTCTCTGTCTGAGCCCGGGCTTTTGTGATGGGACGGTGAGGAGGGAGATTTACTCTATGTCTGACCCCTGGAATTTGTGATGGGATGGTGTGGAAGGAGATTCACTCTGTTTCTGACCCCGGCAATGTGTGATGGGACGGTTTGGATGGATGTTCACTCAGTGTCTGACCCAGGTCTTTTGTGATGGGACGGTGTGGAGGGAGGTTCACTCAGTGTCTGACCCCTGGAGTTTATGATGTGACGGTGTGGAGGGAGATTCAATCTGTGTCTGACCACGGCAATGTGAGATGGGACGGTTTGGATGGAGATTCTCTCTGTGTCTGACCCCGGGCTTTTGTGATGGGACGGTGAGGAGGGAGATTCAATCTGTTTCTGACCGCGGGAATGTGTGATGGGACGGTTGGATGGAGATTCACTTTGTGTCTGACCCCTGGCTTTTGTGATGGGACGGTGTGGAGGGAGATTCAATCTGTGTCTGACCACGGCAATGTGAGATGGGACGGTTTGGATGGAGATTCACTCTGTGTCTGACCCCGGGCTTTTGTGATGGGACGGTGAGGAGGGAGATTCAATCTGATTCTGACCGCGGGAACGTGTGATGGAACGGTTTGGATGGAGGTTCACTCTGTGTCTGACCCCGGAAGTTTGTGATGGGACGGTGTGGATGGAGATTCACTCTGTGTCTGACTCCGGGGACGTGTGATGGGACGGTTTGGATGCAGATTCACTCTGTGTCTGACCCCGGGCTTTTGTGATGGGACGGTGAGGAGGGAGATTCAATCTGATTCTGACCGCGGGAACGTGTGATGGAACGGTTTGGATGGAGGTTCACTCTGTGTCTGACCCCGGAAGTTTGTGATGGGACGGTGTGGATGGAGATTCACTCTGTGTCTGACTCCGGGGACGTGTGATGGGACGGTTTGGATGCAGATTCACTCTGTGTCTGACCCCGGGAGTGTGTGATGGGACCGTGAGGAGGGAGATTTGCTCTTTGTCTGACCCCGGGAGTTTGTCATGGAAAGGTGTGGATGCAGATTCTCTCTATGTCTGAGCCCTGGAATTTTTGATGGGATGGTGTGGAAGGAGATTCACTCTGTGTCTGACCCCGGGCAATGTGCGATGGGACGGTGTGGATGCAGGTTCACTCAGTGTCTGACCCAGGGCTTTTGTGATGGGACGGTGTGGATGGAGATTCAATCTGTGTCTGACCACGGCAATGTGAGATGGGACGGTTTGGATGGAGATTCTCTCTGTGTCTGACCCCGGGCTTTTGTGATGGGACGGTGAGGAGGGAGATTCAATCTGTTTCTGACCGCGGGAATGTGTGATGGGACGGTTGGATGGAGATTCACTTTGTGTCTGACCCCTGGCTTTTGTGATGGGACGGTGTGGAGGGAGATTCAATCTGTGTCTGACCACGGCAATGTGAGATGGGACGGTTTGGATGGAGATTCACTCTGTGTCTGACCCCGGGCTTTTGTGATGGGACGGTGAGGAGGGAGATTCAATCTGATTCTGACCGCGGGAACGTGTGATGGAACGGTTTGGATGGAGGTTCACTCTGTGTCTGACCCCGGAAGTTTGTGATGGGACGGTGTGGATGGAGATTCACTCTGTGTCTGACTCCGGGGACGTGTGATGGGACGGTTTGGATGCAGATTCACTCTGTGTCTGACCCCGGGCTTTTGTGATGGGACGGTGAGGAGGGAGATTCAATCTGATTCTGACCGCGGGAACGTGTGATGGAACGGTTTGGATGGAGGTTCACTCTGTGTCTGACCCCGGAAGTTTGTGATGGGACGGTGTGGATGGAGATTCACTCTGTGTCTGACTCCGGGGACGTGTGATGGGACGGTTTGGATGCAGATTCACTCTGTGTCTGACCCCGGGAGTGTGTGATGGGACCGTGAGGAGGGAGATTTGCTCTTTGTCTGACCCCGGGAGTTTGTCATGGAAAGGTGTGGATGCAGATTCTCTCTATGTCTGAGCCCTGGAATTTTTGATGGGATGGTGTGGAAGGAGATTCACTCTGTGTCTGACCCCGGGCAATGTGCGATGGGACGGTGTGGATGCAGGTTCACTCAGTGTCTGACCCAGGGCTTTTGTGATGGGACGGTGTGGAGGGAGATTCACTCTGTGTCTGACCACGGGCTTTTGTGATGGGACGGTGAGGAGGGAGATTCACTCTCTGTCTGACACCGGCAATGTGTGATGGGACGGTTTGGATGGAGGTTCACTCAGTGTCTGACCCCGGGAGTTTAAGATGTGACGGTGTGGATGGAGATTCACGCTGTGTATTACCTCGGGAATGTGTGATGGGACGGTTTGGATGGAGATTCACTCTGTGACAGACCCCGGGCTTTTGTGATGGGACGGTGAAGAGGGAGATTCACTCTGTGTCTGACCCCGGGATCGTGTGATGGAACGGTTTGGATGGAGGTTCACTCTGAGTCTGAACCCGGGAGTGTGTGATGGGACGGTGAATAGGGAGATGCACTCTGTGTCTGACGCCGGGCTTTTGTGATGGGACGGTGAGGAGGGAGATTCATTCTGTGTCTGACCCCGATAGTTTGTGATGGGACTGTGTGGATGGAGATTCACTCTGTGTCTGACCCCGGGAGTGTGTGATAGGACGGAGAGGAGGGAGATTCACTCTGTGTCTGAACCCGGGAACGTGTGATGGGACGGTTTGGATGCAGATTCACTCTGTGTCTGACCCCGGGAGTGTGTGATGGGACCGTGAGGAGTGAGATTTACTCTTTGTCTGACCCCGTGAGTTTGTCATGGAAAGGTGTGGATGCAGATTCTCTCTATGTCTGACCCCTGGAATTTTTGATGGAACGGTGTGGAAGGAGATTCACTCTGTGTCTGACCCCGGGCAATGAGTGATGGGACTGTCTGGATGCAGGTTCACTCAGTGTCTGACCCAGGTCTTTTGTGATGGGACGGTGTTGAGGGAGATTCACTCTGTGTCAGACACCGGAAGTTTGTGATGGGACGGTGTGGATGGAGATTCACTCTGTGTCTGACCCCGGGAGTGTGTGATGGGACGGTGAGGACGGAGTTTCACTCTGTTTCACACCCCGGGAGTTTGTGATGGATAGGTGTGGATGGAGATTCACTCTCTGTCTGACCCCGGGAATTTGTGATGGGACGGTGAGGAGGGAGATTTACTCTATGTCTGACCCCAGGAATTTGTGATGGGATGGTGTGGAAGGAGATTCACTCTGTTTCTGACCCCGGCAATGTGTGATGGGACGGTTTGGATGGAGGTTCACTCAGTGTCTGACCCAGGTCTTTTGTGATGGGACGGTGTTGAGGGAGATTTACTCTGTGTCAGACACCGGAAGTTTGTGATGGGACGGTTTGGATGGAGATTCACTCTGTGGCTGACCCCGGGCTTTTGTGATGGGACGGTGAAGAGGGAGATTCACTCTCTGTCTGACCCCGGGAACGTCTGATGGGACGGTTGGATGGAGATTCTCTCTGTATCTGACACCTGGCTTTTGTGATGGGACGGTGAGGAGGGCGATTCACTCTGTGTCTGACCCCGAGAGTGTATGTTGGGACTGTGAGGATGGAGATTCCCTCTGCGTCTGACCCCGGGACCCTGTGATGGGACGGTTTGGATGGAGATTCACTCTGTGTCTGACGCCGGGAGTGTGTGATGGGACGGTGAGGAGGGAGTTTCACTCTGTTTCACACCCCGGGAGTTTGTGATGTATAGGTGTGGATGCAGATAGACTCTAAGTCTGACCCCGGGTGTGTGTGATGGGACGGTGAATAGGGAGATTCACTCAGTGTCTGACCCAGGGCTTTTGAGATGGGACGGTGTGGAGGGAGATTCATTCTGTGTCTGACCCCGGGCTTTTGTGATGGGACGGTGAGGAGGGAGATTCACTCTCTGTCTGACCCCGGCAATGTGTGATGGGAAGGTTTGGATGGAGGTTCACTCAGTGTCTGACCCCAGGAGTTTAAGATCTGACGGTGTGTATGGAGATTCACTCTGTGTATTACCCCGGGAATGTGTGATGGGACGGTTTGGATGGAGATTCACTCTGTGACTGACCCCGGGCTTCTGTGATGGGACAGTGAAGTTGGAGATTCACTCTGTGTCTGACACCGGGATCGTGTGATGGAACGGTTTGGATGGAGGTTCGCTCTGAGTCTGAACCCGGGAGTGTGTGATGGGACGGTGAATAGGGAGATTCACTCTGTGTCTGACACCGGGCTGTTGTGATGGGACGGTGAGGAGGGAGATTCACTCTGTGTCTGAACCCGGACGTTTGTGATGGGACGGTGTGGATGGAGATTCACTCTGTGTCTGACGCCGGGAGTGTGTGATAGGAAGGTGAGGAGGGAGATTCACTCTTTGTCTGACCCCGGGAGTTTGTCATGGAAAGGTGTGGATGCAGATTCTCTCTATGTCTGAGCCCTGGAATTTTTGATGGGATGGTGTGGAATGAGATTCACTCTGTGTCTGACCCCGGGCAATGTGTGATGGGACTTTTTGGATGCAGGTTCACTTAGTGTCTGACCCAGGGCTTTTGTGACGGGACGGTGTGGAGGGAGATTCACTCTGTGTCTGACCCCGGGAGTGTGTGATAGGACGGTGAGGGGGGAGATTCACTCTGAGTCTGACTCCGGGGACCCTGTGATGGGACGGTTTGGATGCAGATTCACTCTGTGTCTGACCCCGGGAGTGTGTGATGGGACCGTGAGGAGGGAGATTTTCTCTTTGTCTGACCCCGGGAGTTTGTCATGGAAAGGTGTGGATGCAGATTCTCTCTATGTCTGACCCCTGGAATTTTTGATGGGATGGGGTGGAAGGAGATTCACTCTGTGTCTGACCCCGGGCAATGTGCGATGGGACGGTGTGGATGCAGGTTCACTCAGTGTCTGACCCAGGGCTTTTGTGATGGGACGGTGTGGAGGGAGATTCACTCTGTGTCTGACCACGGGCTTTTGTGATGGGACGGTGAGGAGGGAGATTCACTCTCTGTCTGACACCGGCAATGTGTGATGGGACGGTTTGGATGGAGGTTCACTCAGTGTCTGACCCCGGGAGTTTAAGATCTGACGGTGTGGATGGAGATTCACTCTGTGTATTACCCCGGGAATGTGTGATGGGACGGTTTGGATGGAGATTCACTCTGTGACTGACCCCGGGCTTCTGTGATGGGACAGTGAAGAGGGAGATTCACTCTGTGTCTGACACCGGGATCGTGTGATGTAACGGTTTGGATGGAGGTTCGCTCTGAGTCTGAACCCGGGAGTGTGTGATGGGACGGTGAATAGGTTGATTCACTCTGTGTCTGAAGCCGGGCTTTTGTGATGGGACGGTGAGGAGGGAGATTCACTCTGTGTCTGAACCCGGAAGTTTGTGATGGGACGGTGTGGATGGAGATTCACTCTGTGTCTGACCCCGGGAGTGTTTGATAGGACGGTGAGGAGGGAGATTCACTCTTTGTCTGACCCCGGGAGTTTGTCATGGAAAGGTGTGGATGCAGATTCTCTCTATGTCTGACCCCTGGAATTTTTGAATGGATGGTGTGGAATGAGATTCACTCTGTGTCTGACCCCGGGCAATGTGTGATGGGACTTTTTGGATGCAGGTTCACTTAGTGTCTGACCCAGGGCTTTTGTGACGGGACGGTGTGGAGGGAGATTCACTCTGTGTCTGACCCCGGGCTTTTGTGATGGGACGGTGAGGAGGGTGATTCAATCTCTGTCTGACCCCGGGAACGTGTGATGGGACGGTTGGATTGAGATTTACTCTGTATCTGACCCCGAGAGTGTATGTTGGGACTGTTAGGATGGAGATTCACTCTGTCGCTGAAACCGGGCTTTTGTGATGGGACGGTGAAGAGGGGGATTCACTCTGTATCTGACCCCGGGAACGTGTGATGGAACGGTTTGGATGGTGGTTCACTCTGAGTCTTATCCCGGGAGTGTGTGATGGGACGGTGAAGAGGGAGATTCACTTTGTGTCTGACCCCGGGCATTTGTGATGGGACGGTGAGGAGGGAGATTCACTCTGTGTCTGACCCCGGGAACGTGTGATGGAACGGTTTGGATGGAGGTTCAGTCTGTGTCTGACCGCGGAAGTTTGTGATGGGACGGTGTGGATGGAGATTCACTCTGTGTCTGACCCCGGGTGTGTGTGATAGGACGGTGAGGAGGGAGATTCACTCTGTGTCTGACCCCGGGAGTGTGTGATGGGACGGTGAGGAGGGAGATTCACTCTGTGTCTGACCCCGGGAACGTGTGATGGAACGGTTTGGATTGAGGTTCACTCTGTGTCTGACCCCGGAAGTTTGTGATGGGACGGTGTGGATGGAGATTCACTCTGTGTCTGACCCCGGGAGTGTGTGATAGGACGGTGAGGAGGGAGATTCACTCTGTGTCTAACCCCGGGGACGTGTGATGGGACGGATTGGATGCAGATTCACTCTGTGTCTGACCCCGGGAGTGTGTGATGGGACCGTGAGGAGGGAGATTTACTCTTTGTCTGACTCCGGGAGTTTGTCATGGAAAGGTGTGGATGCAGATTCTCTCTATGTCTGACCCCTGGAATTTTTGAATGGATGGTGTGGAAGGAGATTCACTCTGTGTCTGACCCCGGGCAACGTGTGATGGGACGGTTTGGATGCAGGTTCACTCAGTGTCTGACCCAGGGCTTTTGTGATGGGACGGTGTGGAGGGAGATTCACTCTGTGTCTGACCCCGGGCTTTTGTGATGAGACGGTGTGGAGGGAGATTCACTCTGTGTCTGACCCCGGGCTTTTGTGATGAGACGGTGTGGAGGGAGATTCACTCTCTGTCTGACCCCGGGAACGTGTGATGGGACGGTTTGGATGGAGATTCGCTCTGTGTCAGACCGCGGGAGTGTGTGATGGGACGGTGAGGAGGGAGTTTCACTCTGTTTCACACCCCTGGAGTTTGTGATGGATAGGTGTGGATGCAGATTCACTCTAAGTCTGAACCCGGGAGTGTGTGATGGGACGGTGAAGAGTGAGATTCACTCAGTATCTGACCCAGGGCTTTTGTGATGGGACGGTGTGGAGGGAGATTCACTCTGTGTCTGACCCCGGGCTTTTGTGATGGGACGGTGAGGAGGGAGGTTCACTCAGTGTCTGACCCCGGGAGTTTAAGATGTGACGGTGTGGATGGAGATTCACGCTGTGTATTACCCCGGGAATGTGTGATGGGACGGTCTGGATGTAGATTCACTCTGTGACTGACCCCGGGCTTTTGTGATGGGACGGTGAAGAGGGAGATTCACTCTGTGTCTGACCCCGGGATCGTGTGATGGAACGGTTTGGATGGAGGTTCACTCTGAGTCTGAACCCG
Source organism: Hemitrygon akajei (assembly GCF_048418815.1). Classification (NCBI taxonomy): domain Eukaryota; kingdom Metazoa; phylum Chordata; class Chondrichthyes; order Myliobatiformes; family Dasyatidae; genus Hemitrygon; species Hemitrygon akajei. The sequence goes on along the minus strand of NW_027331960.1, from coordinate 2,711,851 downwards.
GGAGTGTGTGATGGGACGGTGAATAGGGAGATACACTCTGTGTCTGACGCCGGGCTTTTGTGATGGGACGGTGAGGAGGGAGATTCACTCTGTGTCTGACCCCGGAAGTTTGTGATGGGACGGTGTGGATGGAGATTCACTCTGTGTCTGACCCCGGGAATTTGTGATGGGACGGTGAAGAGGGAGATTCACTCTGTGTCTGAGCCCGGGCTTTTGTGATGGGACGGTGAGGAGGGAGATTTACTCTATGTCTGACCCCTGGAATTTGTGATGGGATGGTGTGGAAGGAGATTCACTCTGTTTCTGACCCCGGCAATGTGTGATGGGACGGTTTGGATGGATGTTCACTCAGTGTCTGACCCAGGTCTTTTGTGATGGGACGGTGTGGAGGGAGGTTCACTCAGTGTCTGACCCCTGGAGTTTATGATGTGACGGTGTGGAGGGAGATTCAATCTGTGTCTGACCACGGCAATGTGAGATGGGACGGTTTGGATGGAGATTCTCTCTGTGTCTGACCCCGGGCTTTTGTGATGGGACGGTGAGGAGGGAGATTCAATCTGTTTCTGACCGCGGGAACGTGTGATGGGACGGTTGGATGGAGATTCACTTTGTGTCTGACCCCTGGCTTTTGTGATGGGACGGTGTGGAGGGAGATTCAATCTGTGTCTGACCACGGCAATGTGAGATGGGACGGTTTGGATGGAGATTCACTCTGTGTCTGACCCCGGGCTTTTGTGATGGGACGGTGAGGAGGGAGATTCAATCTGATTCTGACCGCGGGAACGTGTGATGGAACGGTTTGGATGGAGGTTCACTCTGTGTCTGACGCCGGAAGTTTGTGATGGGACGGTGTGGATGGAGATTCACTCTGTGTCTGACCCCGGGAGTGTGTGATAGGACGGTGAGGGGGGAGATTCACTCTGTGTCTGACTCCGGGGACGTGTGATGGGACGGTTTGGATGCAGATTCACTCTGTGTCTGACCCCGGGAGTGTGTGATGGGACCGTGAGGAGGGAGATTTGCTCTTTGTCTGACCCCGGGAGTTTGTCATGGAAAGGTGTGGATGCAGATTCTCTCTATGTCTGAGCCCTGGAATTTTTGATGGGATGGTGTGGAAGGAGATTCACTCTGTGTCTGACCCCGGGCAATGTGCGATGGGACGGTGTGGATGCAGGTTCACTCAGTGTCTGACCCAGGGCTTTTGTGATGGGACGGTGTGGAGGGAGATTCACTCTGTGTCTGACCACGGGCTTTTGTGATGGGACGGTGAGGAGGGAGATTCACTCTCTGTCTGACACCGGCAATGTGTGATGGGACGGTTTGGATGGAGGTTCACTCAGTGTCTGACCCCGGGAGTTTAAGATGTGACGGTGTGGATGGAGATTCACGCTGTGTATTACCTCGGGAATGTGTGATGGGACGGTTTGGATGGAGATTCACTCTGTGACTGACCCCGGGCTTTTGTGATGGGACGGTGAAGAGGGAGATTCACTCTGTGTCTGACCCCGGGATCGTGTGATGGAACGGTTTGGATGGAGGTTCACTCTGAGTCTGAACCCGGGAGTGTGTGATGGGACGGTGAATAGGGAGATACACTCTGTGTCTGACGCCGGGCTTTTGTGATGGGACGGTGAGGAGGGAGATTCACTCTGTGTCTGACCCCGGAAGTTTGTGATGGGACGGTGTGGATGGAGATTCACTCTGTGTCTGACCCCGGGAGTGTGTGATAGGACGGTGAGGAGGGAGATTCACTCTGTGTCTGACCCCGGGAACGTGTGATGGGACGGTTTGGATGCAGATTCACTCTGTGTCTGACCCCGGGAGTGTGTGATGGGACCGTGAGGAGTGAGATTTACTCTTTGTCTGACCCCGTGAGTTTGTCATGGAAAGGTGTGGATGCAGATTCTCTCTATGTCTGACCCCTGGAATTTTTGATGGAACGGTGTGGAAGGAGATTCACTCTGTGTCTGACCCCGGGCAATGAGTGATGGGACTGTCTGGATGCAGGTTCACTCAGTGTCTGACCCAGGTCTTTTGTGATGGGACGGTGTTGAGGGAGATTCACTCTGTGTCAGACACCGGAAGTTTGTGATGGGACGGTGTGGATGGAGATTCACTCTGTGTCTGACCCCGGGAGTGTGTGATGGGACGGTGAGGACGGAGTTTCACTCTGTTTCACACCCCGGGAGTTTGTGATGGATAGGTGTGGATGGAGATTCACTCTCTGTCTGACCCCGGGAATTTGTGATGGGACGGTGAAGAGGGAGATTCACTCTGTGTCTGACCCCGGGCTTTTGTGATGGGACGGTGAGGAGGGAGATTTACTCTATGTCTGACCCCTGGAATTTGTGATGGGATGGTGTGGAAGGAGATTCACTCTGTTTCTGACCCCGGCAATGTGTGATGGGACGGTTTGGATGGAGGTTCACTCAGTGTCTGACCCAGGTCTTTTGTGATGGGACGGTGTTGAGGGAGATTTACTCTGTGTCAGACACCGGAAGTTTGTGATGGGACGGTTTGGATGGAGATTCACTCTGTGGCTGACCCCGGGCTTTTGTGATGGGACGGTGAAGAGGGAGATTCACTCTCTGTCTGACCCCGGGAACGTCTGATGGGACGGTTGGATGGAGATTCTCTCTGTATCTGACACCTGGCTTTTGTGATGGGACGGTGAGGAGGGCGATTCACTCTGTGTCTGACCCCGAGAGTGTATGTTGGGACTGTGAGGATGGAGATTCCCTCTGCGTCTGACCCCGGGACCCTGTGATGGGACGGTTTGGATGGAGATTCACTCTGTGTCTGACGCCGGGAGTGTGTGATGGGACGGTGAGGAGGGAGTTTCACTCTGTTTCACACCCCGGGAGTTTGTGATGTATAGGTGTGGATGCAGATAGACTCTAAGTCTGACCCCGGGTGTGTGTGATGGGACGGTGAATAGGGAGATTCACTCAGTGTCTGACCCAGGGCTTTTGAGATGGGACGGTGTGGAGGGAGATTCACTCTGTGTCTGACCCCGGGCTTTTGTGATGGGACGGTGAGGAGGGAGATTCACTCTCTGTCTGACCCCGGCAATGTGTGATGGGACGGTTTGGATGGAGGTTCACTCAGTGTCTGACCCCGGGAGTTTAAGATCTGACGGTGTGGATGGAGATTCACTCTGTGTATTACCCCGGGAATGTGTGATGGGACGGTTTGGATGGAGATTCACTCTGTGACTGACCCCGGGCTTCTGTGATGGGACAGTGAAGTTGGAGATTCACTCTGTGTCTGACACCGGGATCGTGTGATGGAACGGTTTGGATGGAGGTTCGCTCTGAGTCTGAACCCGGGAGTGTGTGATGGGACGGTGAATAGGGAGATTCACTCTGTGTCTGACGCCGGGCTTTTGTGATGGGACCGTGAGGAGTGAGATTTACTCTTTGTCTGACCCCGGGAGTTTGTCATGGAAAGGTGTGGATGCAGATTCTCTCTATGTCTGAGCCCTGGAATTTTTGATGGGATGGTGTGGAATGAGATTCACTCTGTGTCTGACCCCGGGCAATGTGTGATGGGACTTTTTGGATGCAGGTTCACTTAGTGTCTGACCCAGGGCTTTTGTGACGGGACGGTGTGGAGGGAGATTCACTCTGTGTCTGACCCCGGGAGTGTGTGATAGGACGGTGAGGGGGGAGATTCACTCTGTGTCTGACTCTGGGGACCCTGTGATGGGACGGTTTGGATGCAGATTCACTCTGTGTCTGACCCCGGGAATGTGTGATGGGACCGTGAGGAGGGAGATTTGCTCTTTGTCTGACCCCGGGAGTTTGTCATGGAAAGGTGTGGATGCAGATTCTCTCTATGTCTGACCCCTGGAATTTTTGATGGGATGGTGTGGAAGGAGATTCACTCTGTGTCTGACCCCGGGCAATGTGCGATGGGACGGTGTGGATGCAGGTTCACTCAGTGTCTGACCCAGGGCTTTTGTGATGGGACGGTGTGGAGGGAGATTCACTCTGTGTCTGACCACGGGCTTTTGTGATGGGACGGTGAGGAGGGAGATTCACTCTCTGTCTGACACCGGCAATGTGTGATGGGACGGTTTGGATGGAGGTTCACTCAGTGTCTGACCCCGGGAGTTTAAGATCTGACGGTGTGGATGGAGATTCACTCTGTGTATTACCCCGGGAATGTGTGATGGGACGGTTTGGATGGAGATTCACTCTGTGACTGACCCCGGGCTTCTGTGATGGGACAGTGAAGAGGGAGATTCACTCTGTGTCTGACACCGGGATCGTGTGATGTAACGGTTTGGATGGAGGTTCGCTCTGAGTCTGAACCCGGGAGTGTGTGATGGGACGGTGAATAGGGAGATTCACTCTGTGTCTGACGCCGGGCTTTTTTGATGGGACGGTGAGGAGGGTGATTCAATCTCTGTCTGACCCCGGGAACGTGTGATGGGACGGTTGGATTGAGATTTACTCTGTATCTGACCCCGAGAGTGTATGTTGGGACTGTTAGGATGGAGATTCACTCTGTCGCTGAAACCGGGCTTTTGTGATGGGACGGTGAAGAGGGGGATTCACTCTGTATCTGACCCCGGGAACGTGTGATGGAACGGTTTGGATGGTGGTTCACTCTGAGTCTTATCCCGGGAGTGTGTGATGGGACGGTGAAGAGGGAGATTCACTTTGTGTCTGACCCCGGGCATTTGTGATGGGACGGTGAGCAGGGAGATTCACTCTGTGTCTGACCCCGGGAACGTGTGATGGAACGGTTTGGATGGAGGTTCAGTCTGTGTCTGACCGCGGAAGTTTGTGATGGGACGGTGTGGATGGAGATTCACTCTGTGTCTGACCCCGGGTGTGTGTGATAGGACGGTGAGGAGGGAGATTCACTCTGTGTCTGACCCCGGGAGTGTGTGATGGGACGGTGAGGAGGGAGATTCACTCTGTGTCTGACCCCGGGAACGTGTGATGGAACGGTTTGGATTGAGGTTCACTCTGTGTCTGACCCCGGAAGTTTGTGATGGGACGGTGTGGATGGAGATTCACTCTGTGTATGACCCCGGGAGTGTGTGATAGGACGGTGAGGAGGGAGATTCACTCTGTGTCTGACCCCGGGGACGTGTGATGGGACGGATTGGATGCAGATTCACTCTGTGTCTGACCCCGGGAGTGTGTGATGGGACCGTGAGGAGGGAGATTTACTCTTTGTCTGACTCCGGGAGTTTGTCATGGAAAGGTGTGGATGCAGATTCTCTCTATGTCTGACCCCTGGAATTTTTGAATGGATGGTGTGGAAGGAGATTCACTCTGTGTCTGACCCCGGGCAATGTGTGATGGGACGGTTTGGATGCAGGTTCACTCAGTGTCTGACCCAGGGCTTTTGTGATGGGACGGTGTGGAGGGAGATTCACTCTGTGTCTGACCCCTGGCTTTTGTGATGAGACGGTGTGGAGGGAGATTCACTCTGTGTCTGACCCCGGGCTTTTGTGATGAGACGGTGTGGAGGGAGATTCACTCTCTGTCTGACCCCGGGAACGTGTGATGGGACGGTTTGGATGGAGATTCACTCTGTGTCAGACCGCGGGAGTGTGTGATGGGACGGTGAGGAGGGAGTTTCACTCTGTTTCACACCCCTGGAGTTTGTGATGGATAGGTGTGGATGCAGATTCACTCTAAGTCTGACCCCGGGAGTGTGTGATGGGACGGTGAAGAGTGAGATTCACTCAGTATCTGACCCAGGGCTTTTGTGATGGGACGGTGTGGAGGGTGATTCACTCTGTGTCTGACCCCGGGCTTTTGTGATGGGACGGTTTGGATGGAGGTTCACTCAGTGTCTGACCCAGGTCTTTTGTGATGGGACGGTGTGGAGGGAGGTTCACTCAGTGTCTGACCCCTGGAGTTTATGATGTGACGGTGTGGAGGGAGATTCAATCTGTGTCTGACCACGGCAATGTGAGATGGGACGGTTTGGATGGAGATTCTCTCTGTGTCTGACCCCGGGCTTTTGTGATGGGACGGTGAGGAGGGAGATTCAATCTGTTTCTGACCGCGGGAACGTGTGATGGGACGGTTGGATGGAGATTCACTTTGTGTCTGACCCCTGGCTTTTGTGATGGGACGGTGTGGAGGGAGATTCAATCTGTGTCTGACCACGGCAATGTGAGATGGGACGGTTTGGATGGAGATTCACTCTGTGTCTGACCCCGGGCTTTTGTGATGGGACGGTGAGGAGGGAGATTCAATCTGATTCTGACCGCGGGAACGTGTGATGGAACGGTTTGGATGGAGGTTCACTCTGTGTCTGACCCCGGAAGTTTGTGATGGGACGGTGTGGATGGAGATTCACTCTGTGTCTGACCCCGGGAGTGTGTGATAGGACGGTGAGGGGGGAGATTCACTCTGTGTCTGACTCCGGGGACGTGTGATGGGACGGTTTGGATGCAGATTCACTCTGTGTCTGACCCCGGGAGTGTGTGATGGGACCGTGAGGAGGGAGATTTGCTCTTTGTCTGACCCCGGGAGTTTGTCATGGAAAGGTGTGGATGCAGATTCTCTCTATGTCTGAGCCCTGGAATTTTTGATGGGATGGTGTGGAAGGAGATTCACTCTGTGTCTGACCCCGGGCAATGTGCGATGGGACGGTGTGGATGCAGGTTCACTCAGTGTCTGACCCAGGGCTTTTGTGATGGGACGGTGTGGAGGGAGATTCACTCTGTGTCTGACCACGGGCTTTTGTGATGGGACGGTGAGGAGGGAGATTCACTCTCTGTCTAACACCGGCAATGTGTGATGGGACGGTTTGGATGGAGATTCACTCTGTGACTGACCCCGGGCTTCTGTGATGGGACAGTGAAGTTGGAGATTCACTCTGTGTCTGACACCGGGATCGTGTGATGGAACGGTTTGGATGGAGGTTCGCTCTGAGTCTGAACCCGGGAGTGTGTGATGGGACGGTGAATAGGGAGATTCACTCTGTGTCTGACGCCGGGCTTTTGTGATGGGACCGTGAGGAGTGAGATTTACTCTTTGTCTGACCCCGGGAGTTTGTCATGGAAAGGTGTGGATGCAGATTCTCTCTATGTCTGAGCCCTGGAATTTTTGATGGGATGGTGTGGAATGAGATTCACTCTGTGTCTGACCCCGGGCAATGTGTGATGGGACTTTTTGGATGCAGGTTCACTTAGTGTCTGACCCAGGGCTTTTGTGACGGGACGGTGTGGAGGGAGATTCACTCTGTGTCTGACCCCGGGAGTGTGTGTTAGGACGGTGAGGGGGGAGATTCACTCTGTGTCTGACTCTGGGGACCCTGTGATGGGACGGTTTGGATGCAGATTCACTCTGTGTCTGACCCCGGGAATGTGTGATGGGACCGTGAGGAGGGAGATTTGCTCTTTGTCTGACCCCGGGAGTTTGTCATGGAAAGGTGTGGATGCAGATTCTCTCTATGTCTGACCCCTGGAATTTTTGATGGGATGGTGTGGAAGGAGATTCACTCTGTGTCTGACCCCGGGCAATGTGCGATGGGACGGTGTGGATGCAGGTTCACTCAGTGTCTGACCCAGGGCTTTTGTGATGGGACGGTGTGGAGGGAGATTCACTCTGTGTCTGACCACGGGCTTTTGTGATGGGACGGTGAGGAGGGAGATTCACTCTCTGTCTGACACCGGCAATGTGTGATGGGACGGTTTGGATGGAGGTTCACTCAGTGTCTGACCCCGGGAGTTTAAGATCTGACGGTGTGGATGGAGATTCACTCTGTGTATTACCCCGGGAATGTGTGATGGGACGGTTTGGATGGAGATTCACTCTGTGACTGACCCCGGGCTTCTGTGATGGGACAGTGAAGAGGGAGATTCACTCTGTGTCTGACACCGGGATCGTGTGATGTAACGGTTTGGATGGAGGTTCGCTCTGAGTCTGAACCCGGGAGTGTGTGATGGGACGGTGAATAGGGAGATTCACTCTGTGTCTGACGCCGGGCTTTTTTGATGGGACGGTGAGGAGGGAGATTCACTCTGTGTCTGAACCCGGAAGTTTGTGATGGGACGGTGTGGATGGAGATTCACTCTGTGTCTGACCCCGGGAGTGTGTGATAGGACGGTGAGGAGGGAGATTCACTCTTTGTCTGACCCCGGGAGTTTGTCATGGAAAGGTGTGGATGCAGATTCTCTCTATGTCTGACCCCTGGAATTTTTGAATGGATGGTGTGGAATGAGATTCACTCTGTGTCTGACCCCGGGCAATGTGTGATGGGACTTTTTGGATGCAGGTTCACTTAGTGTCTGACCCAGGGCTTTTGTGACGGGACGGTGTGGAGGGAGATTCACTCTGTGTCTGACCCCGGGCTTTTGTGATGGGACGGTGAGGAGGGTGATTCAATCTCTGTCTGACCCCGGGAACGTGTGATGGGACGGTTGGATTGAGATTTACTCTGTATCTGACCCCGAGAGTGTATGTTGGGACTGTTAGGATGGAGATTCACTCTGTCGCTGAAACCGGGCTTTTGTGATGGGACGGTGAAGAGGGGGATTCACTCTGTATCTGACCCCGGGAACGTGTGATGGAACGGTTTGGATGGTGGTTCACTCTGAGTCTTATCCCGGGAGTGTGTGATGGGACGGTGAAGAGGGAGATTCACTTTGTGTCTGACCCCGGGCATTTGTGATGGGACGGTGAGCAGGGAGATTCACTCTGTGTCTGACCCCGGGAACGTGTGATGGAACGGTTTGGATGGAGGTTCAGTCTGTGTCTGACCGCGGAAGTTTGTGATGGGACGGTGTGGATGGAGATTCACTCTGTGTCTGACCCCGGGTGTGTGTGATAGGACGGTGAGGAGGGAGATTCACTCTGTGTCTGACCCCGGGAGTGTGTGATGGGACGGTGAGGAGGGAGATTCACTCTGTGTCTGACCCCGGGAACGTGTGATGGAACGGTTTGGATTGAGGTTCACTCTGTGTCTGACCCCGGAAGTTTGTGTTGGGACGGTGTGGATGGAGATTCACTCTGTGTCTGACCCCGGGAGTGTGTGATAGGACGGTGAGGAGGGAGATTCACTCTGTGTCTGACCCCGGGGACGTGTGATGGGACGGATTGGATGCAGATTCACTCTGTGTCTGACCCCGGGAGTGTGTGATGGGACGGTGAGGAGGGAGATTTACTCTTTGTCTGACTCCGGGAGTTTGTCATGGAAAGGTGTGGATGCAGATTCTCTCTATGTCTGACCCCTGGAATTTTTGAATGGATGGTGTGGAAGGAGATTCACTCTGTGTCTGACCCCGGGCAATGTGTGATGGGACGGTTTGGATGCAGGTTCACTCAGTGTCTGACCCAGGGCTTTTGTGATGGGACGGTGTGGAGGGAGATTCACTCTGTGTCTGACCCCTGGCTTTTGTGATGAGACGGTGTGGAGGGAGATTCACTCTGTGTCTGACCCCGGGCTTTTGTGATGAGACGGTGTGGAGGGAGATTCACTCTCTGTCTGACCCCGGGAACGTGTGATGGGACGGTTTGGATGGAGATTCACTCTGTGTCAGACCGCGGGAGTGTGTGATGGGACGGTGAGGAGGGAGTTTCACTCTGTTTCACACCCCTGGAGTTTGTGATGGATAGGTGTGGATGCAGATTCACTCTAAGTCTGACCCCGGGAGTGTGTGATGGGACGGTGAAGAGTGAGATTCACTCAGTATCTGACCCAGGGCTTTTGTGATGGGACGGTGTGGAGGGTGATTCACTCTGTGTCTGACCCCGGGCTTTTGTGATGGGACGGTTTGGATGGAGGTTCACTCAGTGTCTGACCCAGGTCTTTTGTGATGGGACGGTGTGGAGGGAGGTTCACTCAGTGTCTGACCCCTGGAGTTTATGATGTGACGGTGTGGAGGGAGATTCAATCTGTGTCTGACCACGGCAATGTGAGATGGGACGGTTTGGATGGAGATTCTCTCTGTGTCTGACCCCGGGCTTTTGTGATGGGACGGTGAGGAGGGAGATTCAATCTGTTTCTGACCGCGGGAACGTGTGATGGGACGGTTGGATGGAGATTCACTTTGTGTCTGACCCCTGGCTTTTGTGATGGGACGGTGTGGAGGGAGATTCAATCTGTGTCTGACCACGGCAATGTGAGATGGGACGGTTTGGATGGAGATTCACTCTGTGTCTGACCCCGGGCTTTTGTGATGGGACGGTGAGGAGGGAGATTCAATCTGATTCTGACCGCGGGAACGTGTGGTGGAACGGTTTGGATGGAGGTTCACTCTGTGTCTGACTCCGGAAGTTTGTGATGGGACGGTGTGGATGGAGATTCACTCTGTGTCTGACCCCGGGAGTGTGTGATAGGACGGTGAGGGGGGAGATTCACTCTGTGTCTGACTCCGGGGACGTGTGATGGGACGGTTTGGATGCAGATTCACTCTGTGTCTGACCCCGGGAGTGTGTGATGGGACCGTGAGGAGGGAGATTTGCTCTTTGTCTGACCCCGGGAGTTTGTCATGGAAAGGTGTGGATGCAGATTCTCTCTATGTCTGAGCCCTGGAATTTTTGATGGGATGGTGTGGAAGGAGATTCACTCTGTGTCTGACCCCGGGCAATGTGCGATGGGACGGTGTGGATGCAGGTTCACTCAGTGTCTGACCCAGGGCTTTTGTGATGGGACGGTGTGGAGGGAGATTCACTCTGTGTCTGACCACGGGCTTTTGTGATGGGACGGTGAGGAGGGAGATTCACTCTCTGTCTGACACCGGCAATGTGTGATGGGACGGTTTGGATGGAGGTTCACTCAGTGTCTGACCCCGGGAGTTTAAGATGTGACGGTGTGGATGGAGATTCACGCTGTGTATTACCTCGGGAATGTGTGATGGGACGGTTTGGATGGAGATTCACTCTGTGACTGACCCCGGGCTTTTGTGATGGGACGGTGAAGAGGGAGATTCACTCTGTGTCTGACCCCGGGATCGTGTGATGGAACGGTTTGGATGGAGGTTCACTCTGAGTCTGAACCCGGGAGTGTGTGATGGGACGGTGAATAGGGAGATACACTCTGTGTCTGACGCCGGGCTTTTGTGATGGGACGGTGAGGAGGGAGATTCACTCTGTGTCTGACCCCGGAAGTTTGTGATGGGACGGTGTGGATGGAGATTCACTCTGTGTCTGACCCCGGGAGTGTGTGATAGGACGGTGAGGAGGGAGATTCACTCTGTGTCTGACCCCGGGAACGTGTGATGGGACGGTTTGGATGCAGATTCACTCTGTGTCTGACCCCGGGAGTGTGTGATGGGACCGTGAGGAGTGAGATTTACTCTTTGTCTGACCCCGTGAGTTTGTCATGGAAAGGTGTGGATGCAGATTCTCTCTATGTCTGACCCCTGGAATTTTTGATGGAACGGTGTGGAAGGAGATTCACTCTGTGTCTGACCCCGGGCAATGAGTGATGGGACTGTCTGGATGCAGGTTCACTCAGTGTCTGACCCAGGTCTTTTGTGATGGGACGGTGTTGAGGGAGATTCACTCTGTGTCAGACACCGGAAGTTTGTGATGGGACGGTGTGGATGGAGATTCACTCTGTGTCTGACCCCGGGAGTGTGTGATGGGACGGTGAGGACGGAGTTTCACTCTGTTTCACACCCCGGGAGTTTGTGATGGATAGGTGTGGATGGAGATTCACTCTCTGTCTGACCCCGGGAATTTGTGATGGGACGGTGAAGAGGGAGATTCACTCTGTGTCTGACCCCGGGCTTTTGTGATGGGACGGTGAGGAGGGAGATTTACTCTATGTCTGACCCCTGGAATTTGTGATGGGATGGTGTGGAAGGAGATTCACTCTGTTTCTGACCCCGGCAATGTGTGATGGGACGGTTTGGATGGAGGTTCACTCAGTGTCTGACCCAGGTCTTTTGTGATGGGACGGTGTTGAGGGAGATTTACTCTGTGTCAGACACCGGAAGTTTGTGATGGGACGGTTTGGATGGAGATTCACTCTGTGGCTGACCCCGGGCTTTTGTGATGGGACGGTGAAGAGGGAGATTCACTCTCTGTCTGACCCCGGGAACGTCTGATGGGACGGTTGGATGGAGATTCTCTCTGTATCTGACACCTGGCTTTTGTGATGGGACGGTGAGGAGGGCGATTCACTCTGTGTCTGACCCCGAGAGTGTATGTTGGGACTGTGAGGATGGAGATTCCCTCTGCGTCTCACCCCGGGACCCTGTGATGGGACGGTTTGGATGGAGATTCACTCTGTGTCTGACGCCGGGAGTGTGTGATGGGACGGTGAGGAGGGAGTTTCACTCTGTTTCACACCCCGGGAGTTTGTGATGTATAGGTGTGGATGCAGATAGACTCTAAGTCTGACCCCGGGTGTGTGTGATGGGACGGTGAATAGGGAGATTCACTCAGTGTCTGACCCAGGGCTTTTGAGATGGGACGGTGTGGAGGGAGATTCACTCTGTGTCTGACCCCGGGCTTTTGTGATGGGACGGTGAGGAGGGAGATTCACTCTCTGTCTGAACCCGGCAATGTGTGATGGGACGGTTTGGATGGAGGTTCACTCAGTGTCTGACCCCGGGAGTTTAAGATCTGACGGTGTGGATGGAGATTCACTCTGTGTATTACCCCGGGAATGTGTGATGGGACGGTTTGGATGGAGATTCACTCTGTGACTGACCCCGGGCTTCTGTGATGGGACAGTGAAGTTGGAGATTCACTCTGTGTCTGACACCGGGATCGTGTGATGGAACGGTTTGGATGGAGGTTCGCTCTGAGTCTGAACCCGGGAGTGTGTGATGGGACGGTGAATAGGGAGATTCACTCTGTGTCTGACGCCGGGCTTTTGTGATGGGACCGTGAGGAGTGAGATTTACTCTTTGTCTGACCCCGGGAGTTTGTCATGGAAAGGTGTGGATGCAGATTCTCTCTATGTCTGAGCCCTGGAATTTTTGATGGGATGGTGTGGAATGAGATTCACTCTGTGTCTGACCCCGGGCAATGTGTGATGGGACTTTTTGGATGCAGGTTCACTTAGTGTCTGACCCAGGGCTTTTGTGACGGGACGGTGTGGAGGGAGATTCACTCTGTGTCTGACCCCGGGAGTGTGTGATAGGACGGTGAGGGGGGAGATTCACTCTGTGTCTGACTCTGGGGACCCTGTGATGGGACGGTTTGGATGCAGATTCACTCTGTGTCTGACCCCGGGAATGTGTGATGGGACCGTGAGGAGGGAGATTTGCTCTTTGTCTGACCCCGGGAGTTTGTCATGGAAAGGTGTGGATGCAGATTCTCTCTATGTCTGACCCCTGGAATTTTTGATGGGATGGTGTGGAAGGAGATTCACTCTGTGTCTGACCCCGGGCAATGTGCGATGGGACGGTGTGGATGCAGGTTCACTCAGTGTCTGACCCAGGGCTTTTGTGATGGGACGGTGTGGAGGGAGATTCACTCTGTGTCTGACCACGGGCTTTTGTGATGGGACGGTGAGGAGGGAGATTCACTCTCTGTCTGACACCGGCAATGTGTGATGGGACGGTTTGGATGGAGGTTCACTCAGTGTCTGACCCCGGGAGTTTAAGATCTGACGGTGTGGATGGAGATTCACTCTGTGTATTACCCCGGGAATGTGTGATGGGACGGTTTGGATGGAGATTCACTCTGTGACTGACCCCGGGCTTCTGTGATGGGACAGTGAAGAGGGAGATTCACTCTGTGTCTGACACCGGGATCGTGTGATGTAACGGTTTGGATGGAGGTTCGCTCTGAGTCTGAACCCGGGAGTGTGTGATGGGACGGTGAATAGGGAGATTCACTCTGTGTCTGACGCCGGGCTTTTTTGATGGGACGGTGAGGAGGGAGATTCACTCTGTGTCTGAACCCGGAAGTTTGTGATGGGACGGTGTGGATGGAGATTCACTCTGTGTCTGACCCCGGGAGTGTGTGATAGGACGGTGAGGAGGGAGATTCACTCTTTGTCTGACCCCGGGAGTTTGTCATGGAAAGGTGTGGATGCAGATTCTCTCTATGTCTGACCCCTGGAATTTTTGAATGGATGGTGTGGAATGAGATTCACTCTGTGTCTGACCCCGGGCAATGTGTGATGGGACTTTTTGGATGCAGGTTCACTTAGTGTCTGACCCAGGGCTTTTGTGACGGGACGGTGTGGAGGGAGATTCACTCTGTGTCTGACCCCGGGCTTTTGTGATGGGACGGTGAGGAGGGTGATTCAATCTCTGTCTGACCCCGGGAACGTGTGATGGGACGGTTGGATTGAGATTTACTCTGTATCTGACCCCGAGAGTGTATGTTGGGACTGTTAGGATGGAGATTCACTCTGTCGCTGAAACCGGGCTTTTGTGATGGGACGGTGAAGAGGGGGATTCACTCTGTATCTGACCCCGGGAACGTGTGATGGAACGGTTTGGATGGTGGTTCAATCTGAGTCTTATCCCGGGAGTGTGTGATGGGACGGTGAAGAGGGAGATTCACTTTGTGTCTGACCCCGGGCATTTGTGATGGGACGGTGAGCAGGGAGATTCACTCTGTGTCTGACCCCGGGAACGTGTGATGGAACGGTTTGGATGGAGGTTCAGTCTGTGTCTGACCGCGGAAGTTTGTGATGGGACGGTGTGGATGGAGATTCACTCTGTGTCTGACCCCGGGTGTGTGTGATAGGACGGTGAGGAGGGAGATTCACTCTGTGTCTGACCCCGGGAGTGTGTGATGGGACGGTGAGGAGGGAGATTCACTCTGTGTCTGACCCCGGGAACGTGTGATGGAACGGTTTGGATTGAGGTTCACTCTGTGTCTGACCCCGGAAGTTTGTGATGGGACGGTGTGGATGGAGATCCACTCTGTGTCTGACCCCGGGAGTGTGTGATAGGACGGTGAGGAGGGAGATTCACTCTGTGTCTGACCCCGGGGACGTGTGATGGGACGGATTGGATGCAGATTCACTCTGTGTCTGACCCCGGGAGTGTGTGATGGGACCGTGAGGAGGGAGATTTACTCTTTGTCTGACTCCGGGAGTTTGTCATGGAAAGGTGTGGATGCAGATTCTCTCTATGTCTGACCCCTGGAATTTTTGAATGGATGGTGTGGAAGGAGATTCACTCTGTGTCTGACCCCGGGCAATGTGTGATGGGACGGTTTGGATGCAGGTTCACTCAGTGTCTGACCCAGGGCTTTTGTGATGGGACGGTGTGGAGGGAGATTCACTCTGTGTCTGACCCCTGGCTTTTGTGATGAGACGGTGTGGAGGGAGATTCACTCTGTGTCTGACCCCGGACTTTTGTGATGAGACGGTGTGGAGGGAGATTCACTCTCTGTCTGACCCCGGGAACGTGTGATGGGACGGTTTGGATGGAGATTCACTCTGTGTCAGACCGCGGGAGTGTGTGATGGGACGGTGAGGAGGGAGTTTCACTCTGTTTCACACCCCTGGAGTTTTGATGGATAGGTGTGGATGCAGATTCACTCTAAGTCTGACCCCGGGAGTGTGTGATGGGACGGTGAAGAGTGAGATTCACTCAGTATCTGACCCAGGGCTTTTGTGATGGGACGGTGTGGAGGGTGATTCACTCTGTGTCTTACCCCGGGCTTTTGTGATGGGACGGTTTGGATGGAGGTTCACTCAGTGTCTGACCCCGGGAGTTTAAGATCTGACGGTGTGGATGGAGATTCACTCTGTGTATTACCCCGGGAATGTGTGATGGGACGGTTTGGATGGAGATTCACTCTGTGACTGACCCCGGGCTTCTGTGATGGGACGGTGAAGCGGGAGATTCACTCTGCGTCTGACACCGGGATCGTGTGATGGAACGGTTTGGATGGAGGTTCGCTCTGAGTCTGAACCCGGGAGTGTGTGATGGGACGGTGAATAGGGAGATTCACTCTGTGTCTGACGCCGGGCTTTTGTGATGGGACGGTGAGGAGGGGGATTCACTCTGTGTCTGACCCCGGAAGTTTGTGATGGGACCGTGTGGATGGAGCTTCACTCTGTGTCTGACCCCGGGAGTTTGTCATGGAAAGGTGTGGATGCAGATTCTCTCTATGTCTGAGCCCTGGAATTTTTGATGGGATGGTGTGGAAGGAGATTCACTCTGTGTCTGACCCCGGGCAATGTGCGATGGGACGGTGTGGATGCAGGTTCACTCAGTGTCTGACCCAGGGCTTTTGTGATGGGACGGTGTGGAGGGAGATTCACTCTGTGTCTGACCACGGGCTTTTGTGATGGGACGGTGAGGAGGGAGATTCACTCTCTGTCTGACACCGGCAATGTGTGATGGGACGGTTTGGATGGAGGTTCACTCAGTGTCTGACCCCGGGAGTTTAAGATGTGACGGTGTGGATGGAGATTCACGCTGTGTATTACCTCGGGAATGTGTGATGGGACGGTTTGGATGGAGATTCACTCTGTGACTGACCCCGGGCTTTTGTGATGGGACGGTGAAGAGGGAGATTCACTCTGTGTCTGACCCCGGGATCGTGTGATGGAACGGTTTGGATGGAGGTTCACACTGAGTCTGAACCCGGGAGTGTGTGATGGGACGGTGAATAGGGAGATACACTCTGTGTCTGACGCCGGGCTTTTGTGATGGGACGGTGAGGAGGGAGATTCACTCTGTGTCTGACCCCGGAAGTTTGTGATGGGACGGTGTGGATGGAGATTCACTCTGTGTCTGACCCCGGGAGTGTGTGATAGGACGGTGAGGAGGGAGATTCACTCTGTGTCTGACCCCGGGAACGTGTGATGGGACGGTTTGGATGCAGATTCACTCTGTGTCTGACACCGGGAGTGTGTGATGGGACCGTGAGGAGTGAGATTTACTCTTTGTCTGACCCCGTGAGTTTGTCATGGAAAGGTGTGGATGCAGATTCTCTCTATGTCTGACCCCTGGAATTTTTGATGGAACGGTGTGGAAGGAGATTCACTCTGTGTCTGACCCCGGGCAATGAGTGATGGGACTGCCTGGATGCAGGTTCACTCAGTGTCTGACCCAGGTCTTTTGTGATGGGACGGTGTTGAGGGAGATTCCCTCTGTGTCAGACACCGGAAGTTTGTGATGGGACGGTGTGGATGGAGATTCACTCTGTGTCTGACCCCGGGAGTGTGTGATGGGACGGTGAGGACGGAGTTTCACTCTGTTTCACACCCCGGGAGTTTGTGATGGATAGGTGTGGATGGAGATTCACTCTCTGTCTGACCCCGGGAATTTGTGATGGGACGGTGAAGAGGGAGATTCACTCTGTGTCTGACCCCGGGCTTTTGTGATGGGACGGGGAGGAGGGAGATTTACTCTATGTCTGACCCCTGGAATTTGTGATGGGATGGTGTGGAAGGAGATTCACTCTGTGTCTGACCACGGGCTTTTGTGATGGGACGGTGAGGAGGGAGATTCACTCTGTGTCTGACCACGGGCTTTTGTGATGGGACGGTGAGGAGGGAGATTCACTCTCTGTCTGACACCGGCAATGTGTGATGGGACGGTTTGGATGGAGGTTCACTCAGTGTCTGACCCCGGGAGTTTAAGATCTGACGGTGTGGATGGAGATTCACTCTGTGTATTACCCCGGGAATGTGTGATGGGACGGTTTGGATGGAGATTCACTCTGTGACTGACCCCGGGCTTCTGTGATGGGACAGTGAAGAGGGAGATTCACTCTGTGTCTGACACCGGGATCGTGTGATGTAATGGTTTGGATGGAGGTTCGCTCTGAGTCTGAACCCGGGAGTGTGTGATGGGACGGTGAATAGGGAGATTCGCTCTGTGTCTGACGCCGGGAGTGTGTGATGGGACGGTGAGGAGGGAGTTTCACTCTGTTTCACACCCCGGGAGTTTGTGATGTATAGGTGTGGATGCAGATAGACTCTAAGTCTGACCCCGGGTGTGTGTGATGGGACGGTGAATAGGGAGATTCACTCAGTGTCTGACCCAGGGCTTTTGAGATGGGACGGTGTGGAGGGAGATTCACTCTGTGTCTGACCCCGGGCTTTTGTGATGGGACGGTGAGGAGGGAGATTCACTCTCTGTCTGACCCCGGCAATGTGTGATGGGACGGTTTGGATGGAGGTTCACTCAGTGTCTGACCCCGGGAGTTTAAGATCTGACGGTGTGGATGGAGATTCACTCTGTGTATTACCCCGGGAATGTGTGATGGGACGGTTTGGATGGAGATTCACTCTGTGACTGACCCCGGGCTTCTGTGATGGGACTGTGAAGTTGGAGATTCACTCTGTGTCTGAACCCGGGCTTTTGTGATGGGACGGTGAGGAGGGAGATTCACTCTGTGTCTGACGCCGGGAGTGTGTGATAGGAAGGTGAGGAGGGAGATTCACTCTTTGTCTGACCCCGGGAGTTTGTCATGGAAAGGTGTGGATGCAGATTCTCTCTATGTCTGAGCCCTGGAATTTTTGATGGGATGGTGTGGAATGAGATTCACTCTGTGTCTGACCCCGGGCAATGTGTGATGGGACTTTTTGGATGCAGGTTCACTTAGTGTCTGACCAAGGGCTTTTGTGACGGGACGGTGTGGAGGGAGATTCACTCTGTGTCTGCCCCCGGGAGTGTGTGATAGGACGGTGAGGGGGGAGATTCACTCTGTGTCTGACTCCGGGGACCCTGTGATGGGACGGTTTGGATGCAGATTCACTCTGTGTCTGACCCCGGGAGTGTGTGATGGGACCGTGAGGAGGGAGATTTGCTCTTTGTCTGACCCCGGGAGTTTGTCATGGAAAGGTGTGGATGCAGATTCTCTCTATGTCTGACCCCTGGAATTTTTGATGGGATGGTGTGGAAGGAGATTCACTCTGTGTCTGACCCCGGGCAATGTGCGATGGGACGGTGTGGATGCAGGTTCACTCAGTGTCTGACCCAGGGCTTTTGTGATGGGACGGTGTGGAGGGAGATTCACTCTGTGTCTGACCACGGGCTTTTGTGATGGGACGGTGAGGAGGGAGATTCACTCTCTGTCTGACACCGGCAATGTGTGATGGGACAGTTTGGATGGAGGTTCACTCAGTGTCTTACCCCGGGAGTTTAAGAAGTGACGGTGTGGATGGAGATTCACGCTGTGTATTACCCCGGGAATGTGTGATGGGACGGTTTGGATGGAGATTCACTCTGTGACTGACCCCGGGCTTTTGTGATGGGACGGTGAAGAGGGAGATTCACTCTGTGTCTGACCCCGGGATCGTGTGATGGAACGGTTTGGATGGAGGTTCACTCTGAGTCTGAACCCGGGAGTGTGTGATGGGACGGTGAATAGGGAGATACACTCTGTGTCTGACGCCGGGCTTTTGTGATGGGACGGTGTGGATGGAGATTCACTCTGTGTCTGATCCCGGGAATTTGTGATGGGACGGTGAAGAGGGAGATTCACTCTGTGTCTGAGCCCGGGCTTTTGTGATGGGACGGTGAGGAGGGAGATTTACTCTATGTCTGACCCCTGGAATTTGTGATGGGATGGTGTGGAAGGAGATTCACTCTGTTTCTGACCCCGGCAATGTGTGATGGGACGGTTTGGATGGATGTTCACTCAGTGTCTGACCCAGGTCTTTTGTGATGGGACGGTGTGGAGGGAGGTTCACTCAGTGTCTGACCCCTGGCTTTTGTGATGGGACGGTGTGGAGGGAGATTCAATCTGTGTCTGACCACGGCAATGTGAGATGGGACGGTTTGGATGGCTATTCACTCTGTGTCTGACCCCGGGCTTTTGTGATGGGACGGTGAGGAGGGAGATTCAATCTGTTTCTGACCGCGGGAACGTGTGATGGAACGGTTTGGATGGAGGTTCACTCTGTGTCTGACCCCGGAAGTTTGTGATGGGACGGTGTGGATGGAGATTCACTCTGTGTCTGACCCCGGGAGTGTGTGATAGGACGGTGAGGGGGGAGATTCACTCTGTGTCTGACTCCGGGGACGTGTGATGGGACGGTTTGGATGCAGATTCACTCTGTGTCTGACCCCGGGAGTGTGTGATGGGACCGTGAGGAGGGAGATTTGCTCTTTGTCTGACCCCGGGAGTTTGTCATGGAAAGGTGTGGATGCAGATTCTCTCTATGTCTGAGCCCTGGAATTTTTGATGGGATGGTGTGGAAGAAGATTCACTCTGTGTCTGACCCCGGGCAATGTGCGATGGGACGGTGTGGATGCAGGTTCACTCAGTGTCTGACCCAGGGCTTTTGTGATGGGACGGTGTGGAGGGAGATTCACTCTGTGTCTGACCACGGCATTTGTGATGGGACGGTGAGGAGGGAGATTCACTCTCGGTCTGACACAGGCAATGTGTGATGGGACGGTTTGGATGGAGGTTCACTCAGTGTCTGACCCCGGGAGTTTAAGATGTGACGGTGTGGATGGAGATTCACGCTGTGTATTACCCCGGGAATGTGTGATGGGACGGTTTGGATGGAGATTCACTCTGTGACTGACCCCGGGCTTTTGTGATGGGACGGTGAAGAGGGAGATTCACTCTGTGTCTGACCCCGGGATCGTGTGATGGAACGGTTTGGATGGAGGTTCACTCTGAGTCTGAAACCGGGAGTGTGTGATGGGACGGTGAATAGGGAGATACACTCTGTGTCTGACGCCGGGCTTTTGTGATGGGACGGTGAGGAGGGAGATTCACTCTGTGTCTGACCCCGGAAGTTTGTGATGGGACGGTGCGGATGGAGATTCACTCTGTGTCTGACCCCGGGAGTGTGTGATAGGACGGTGAGGAGGGAGATTCACTCTGTGTCTGACCCCGGGAACGTGTGATGGGACGGTTTGGATGCAGATTCACTCTGTGTCTGACCCCGGGAGTGTGTGATGGGACCGTGAGGAGTGAGATTTACTCTTTGTCTGACCCCGTGAGTTTGTCATGGAAAGGTGTGGATGCAGATTCTCTCTATGTCTGACCCCTGGAATTTTTGATGGAACGGTGTGGAAGGAGATTCACTCTGTGTCTGACCCCGGGCAATGTGTGATGGGACGGTTTGGATGCAGGTTCACTCAGTGTCTGACCCCGGGAGTTTAAGATCTGACGGTGTGGATGGAGATTCACTCTGTGTATTACCCCGGGAATGTGTGATGGGACGGTTTGGATGCAGATTCACTCTGTGTCTGACCCCAGGAGTGTGTGATGGGACCGTGAGGAGTGAGATTTACTCTTTGTGTGACCCCGGGAGTTTGTCATGGAAAGGTGTGGATGCAGATTCTCTCTATGTCTGAGCCCTGGAATTTTTGATGGGATGGTGTGGAAGGAGATTCACTCTGTGTCTGACCCCGGGCAATGTGTGATGGGACGGTTTGGATGCAGGTTCACTCAGTGTCTGACCCAGGGCTTTTGTGATGGGACGGTGTGGAGGGAGATTCACTCTGTGTCTGACCCCGGGCTTTTGTGATGAGACGGTGTGGAGGGAGATTCACTCTGTGTCTGACCCCGGGCTTTTGTGATGGGACGGTGAGGAGGGAGATTCACTCTCTGTCTGACCCCGGGAACGTGTGATGGGACGGTTGGATGGAGATTCTCTCTGTGTCTGACACCTGGCTTTTGTGATGGGACGGTGAAGAGGGAGATTCACTCTGTGTCTGACCCCGGGAACGTGTGATGTAACGGTTTGGATGGAGGTTCACTCAGTGTCTGACCCAGGTCTTTTGTGATGGGACGGTGTTGAGGGAGATTTACTCTGTGTCAGACATCGGAAGTTTGTGATGGGACGGTTTGGATGGAGATTCACGCTGTGGCTGACCCCGTGCTTTTGTGATGGGACGGTGAAGAGGGAGATTCACTCTGTGTCTGACCCCGGGAACGTGTGATGGAACGGTTTGGATGGTGGTTCACTCTGAGTCTGATCCAGGGAGTGTGTGATGGGACGGTGTTGAGGGAGATTTACTCTGTGTCAGACACCGGAAGTTTGTGATGGGACGGTTTGGATGGAGATTCACTTTGTGTCTGACCCCGGGCTTTTGTGATGGGACGGTGAGGAGGGAGATTCACTCTCTGTCTGACCCCGGGAACGTGTGATGGGACGGTTGGACGGAGATTCTATCTGTGTCTGACACCTGGCTTTTGTGATGGGACGGTGAGGAGGGTGATTCACTCTGTGTCTGACCCCGAGAGTGTATGTTGGGACTGTGAGGATGGAGATTCACTCTGCGTCTGACCCCGGGACCCTGTGATGGGACGGTTTGGATGGAGATTCATTCTGTGTCAGACCCCGGGAGTGTGTGATGGGACGGTGAGGAGGGAGCTTCACTCTGTTTCACACCCCGGGAGTTTGTGATGGATAGGTGTGGATGCAGATTCACTCTAAGTCTGACCCCGGGAGTGTGTGATGGGACGGTAAAGAAGGAGATTCACTCAGTATCTGACCCAGGGCTTTTGTGATGGGACGGTGTGGAGGGAGATTCACTCTGTGTCTGACCCCGGGCTTTTGTGATGGGACGGTGAGGAGGGAGATTCACTCTCTGTCTGACCCCGGCAATGTGTGATGGGACGGTTTGGATGGAGGTTCACTCAGTGTCTGACCCCGGGAGTTTAAGATCTGACGGTGTGGATGGAGATTCACTCTGTGTATTACCCCGGGAATGTGTGATGGGACGGTTTGGATGGAGATTCACTCTGTGACTGACCCCGGGCTTCTGTGATGGGACGGTGAAGAGGGAGATTCACTCTGTGTCTGACACCGGGATCGTGTGATGGAACGGTTTGGATGGAGGTTCGCTCTGAGTCTGAACCCGGGAGTGTGTGATGGGACGGTGAATAGGGAGATTCACTCTGTGTCTGACGCCGGGCTTTTGTGATGGGACGGTGAGGAGGGAGATTCACTCTGTGTCTGACCCCGGAAGTTTGTGATGGGACGGTGTGGATGGAGCTTCACTCTGTGTCTGACCCCGGGAGTGTGTGATAGGACGGTGAGGAGGGAGATTCACTCTGTGTCTGATCCCGGGAACGTGTGATGGGACGGTTTGGATGCAGATTCACTCTGTGTCTGAACCCAGGAGTGTGTGATGGGACCGTGAGGAGTGAGATTTACTCTTTGTCTGACCCCGGGAGTTTGTCATGGAAAGGTGTGGATGCAGATTCTCTCTATGTCTGAGCCCTGGAATTTTTGATGGGATGGTGTGGAAGGAGATTCACTCTGTGTCTGACCCCGGGCAATGTGTGATGGGACTGTTTGGATGCAGGTTCACTTAGTGTCTGACCCAGGGCTTTTGTGACGGGACGGTGTGGACGGAGATTCACTCTGTGTCTGACCCCGGGCTTTTGTGATGGGACGGTGAGGAGGGAGATTCAATCTCTGTCTGACACCGGGAACGTGTGATGGGACGGTTGGATTGAGATTTACTCTGTATCTGACCCCGAGAGTGTATGTTGGGACTGTTAGGATGGAGATTCACTCTGCGTCTGACCCCGGGACCCTGTGATGGGACGGTTTGGATGGAGATTCACTCTGTGTCAGACCCCGGGAGTGTGTGATGGGACGGTGAGGAGGGAGTTTCACTCTGTTTCACACCCCGGGAGTTTGTGATGGATAGGTGTGGATGCAGATGCACTCTGTGTCTGACCCCGGGCTTTTGTGATGAGACGGTGTGGAGGGAGATTCACTCTGTGTCTGACCCCGGGCTTTTGTGATGGGACGGTGAGGAGGGAGATTCACTCTCTGTCTGACCCAGGCAATGTGTGATGGGACGGTTTGGATGGAGGTTCACTCAGTGTCTGACCCCGGGAGTTTAAGATCTGACGGTGTGGATGGAGATACACTCTGTGTATTACCCCGGGAATGTGTGATGGGACGGTTTGGATGGAGATTCACTCTGTGACTGACCCCGGGCTTCTGTGATGGGACGGTGAAGAGGGAGATTCACTCTGTGTCTGACACCGGGATCGTGTGATGGAACGGTTTGGATGGAGGTTCGCTCTGAGTCTGAACCCGGGAGTGTGTGATGGGACGGTGAATAGGGAGATTCACTCTGTGTCTGACGCCGGGCTTTTGTGATGGGACGGTGAGGAGGGAGATTCACTCTGTGTCTGACCCCGGAAGTTTGTGATGGGACGGTGTGGATGGAGATTCACTCTGTGTCTGATCCCGGGAATTTGTGATGGGACGGTGAAGAGGGAGATTCACTCTGTGTCTGAGCCCGGGCTTTTGTGATGGGACGGTGAGGAGGGAGATTTACTCTATGTCTGACCCCTGGAATTTGTGATGGGATGGTGTGGAAGGAGATTCACTCTGTTTCTGACCCCGGCAATGTGTGATGGGACGGTTTGGATGGATGTTCACTCAGTGTCTGACCCAGGTCTTTTGTGATGGGACGGTGTGGAGGGAGGTTCACTCAGTGTCTGACCCCTGGCTTTTGTGATGGGACGGTGTGGAGGGAGATTCAATCTGTGTCTGACCACGGCAATGTGAGATGGGACGGTTTGGATGGAGATTCACTCTGTGTCTGACCCCGGGCTTTTGTGATGGGACGGTGAGGAGGGAGATTCAATCTGTTTCTGACCGCGGGAACGTGTGATGGAACGGTTTGGATGGAGGTTCACTCTGTGTCTGACCCCGGAAGTTTGTGATGGGACGGTGTGGATGGAGATTCACTCTGTGTCTGACCCCGGGAGTGTGTGATAGGACGGTGAGGGGGGAGATTCACTCTGTGTCTGACTCCGGGGACGTGTGATGGGACGGTTTGGATGCAGATTCACTCTGTGTCTGACCCCGGGAGTGTGTGATGGGACCGTGAGGAGGGAGATTTGCTCTTTGTCTGACCCCGGGAGTTTGTCATGGAAAGGTGTGGATGCAGATTCTCTCTATGTCTGAGCCCTGGAATTTTTGATGGGATGGTGTGGAAGAAGATTCACTCTGTGTCTGACCCCGGGCAATGTGCGATGGGACGGTGTGGATGCAGGTTCACTCAGTGTCTGACCCAGGGCTTTTGTGATGGGACGGTGTGGAGGGAGATTCACTCTGTGTCTGACCACGGCATTTGTGATGGGACGGTGAGGAGGGAGATTCACTCTCGGTCTGACACAGGCAATGTGTGATGGGACGGTTTGAATGGAGGTTCACTCAGTGTCTGACCCCGGGAGTTTAAGATGTGACGGTGTGGATGGAGATTCACGCTGTGTATTACCCCGGGAATGTGTGATGGGACGGTTTGGATGGAGATTCACTCTGTGACTGACCCCGGGCTTTTGTGATGGGACGGTGAAGAGGGAGATTCACTCTGTGTCTGACCCCGGGATCGTGTGATGGAACGGTTTGGATGGAGGTTCACTCTGAGTCTGAAACCGGGAGTGTGTGATGGGACGGTGAATAGGGAGATACACTCTGTGTCTGACGCCGGGCTTTTGTGATGGGACGGTGAGGAGGGAGATTCACTCTGTGTCTGACCCCGGAAGTTTGTGATGGGACGGTGCGGATGGAGATTCACTCTGTGTCTGACCCCGGGAGTGTGTGATAGGACGGTGAGGAGGGAGATTCACTCTGTGTCTGACCCCGGGAACGTGTGATGGGACGGTTTGGATGCAGATTCACTCTGTGTCTGACCCCGGGAGTGTGTGATGGGACCGTGAGGAGTGAGATTTACTCTTTGTCTGACCCCGTGAGTTTGTCATGGAAAGGTGTGGATGCAGATTCTCTCTATGTCTGACCCCTGGAATTTTTGATGGAACGGTGTGGAAGGAGATTCACTCTGTGTCTGACCCCGGGCAATGTGTGATGGGATGGTTTGGATGCAGGTTCACTCAGTGTCTGACCCCGGGAGTTTAAGATCTGACGGTGTGGATGGAGATTCACTCTGTGTATTACCCCGGGAATGTGTGATGGGACGGTTTGGATGCAGATTCACTCTGTGTCTGACCCCAGGAGTGTGTGATGGGACCGTGAGGAGTGAGATTTACTCTTTGTGTGACCCCGGGAGTTTGTCATGGAAAGGTGTGGATGCAGATTCTCTCTATGTCTGAGCCCTGGAATTTTTGATGGGATGGTGTGGAAGGAGATTCACTCTGTGTCTGACCCCGGGCAATGTGTGATGGGACGGTTTGGATGCAGGTTCACTCAGTGTCTGACCCAGGGCTTTTGTGATGGGACGGTGTGGAGGGAGATTCACTCTGTGTCTGACCCCGGGCTTTTGTGATGAGACGGTGTGGAGGGAGATTCACTCTGTGTCTGACCCCGGGCTTTTGTGATGGGACGGTGAGGAGGGAGATTCACTCTCTGTCTGACCCCGGGAACGTGTGATGGGACGGTTGGATGGAGATTCTCTCTGTGTCTGACACCTGGCTTTTGTGATGGGACGGTGAAGAGGGAGATTCACTCTGTGTCTGACCCCGGGAACGTGTGATGGAACGGTTTGGATGGAGGTTCATTCAGTGTCTGACCCAGGTCTTTTGTGATGGGACGGTGTTGAGGGAGATTTACTCTGTGTCAGACATCGGAAGTTTGTGATGGGACGGTTTGGATGGAGATTCACGCTGTGGCTGACCCCGTGCTTTTGTGATGGGACGGTGAAGAGGGAGATTCACTCTGTGTCTGACCCCGGGAACGTGTGATGGAACGGTTTGGATGGTGGTTCACTCTGAGTCTGATCCAGGGAGTGTGTGATGGGACGGTGTTGAGGGAGATTTACTCTGTGTCAGACACCGGAAGTTTGTGATGGGACGGTTTGGATGGAGATTCACTTTGTGTCTGACCCCGGGCTTTTGTGATGGGACGGTGAGGAGGGAGATTCACTCTCTGTCTGACCCCGGGAACGTGTGATGGGACGGTTGGACGGAGATTCTATCTGTGTCTGACACCTGGCTTTTGTGATGGGACGGTGAGGAGGGTGATTCACTCTGTGTCTGACCCCGAGAGTGTATGTTGGGACTGTGAGGATGGAGATTCACTCTGCGTCTGACCCCGGGACCCTGTGATGGGACGGTTTGGATGGAGATTCATTCTGTGTCAGACCCCGGGAGTGTGTGATGGGACGGTGAGGAGGGAGCTTCACTCTGTTTCACACCCCGGGAGTTTGTGATGGATAGGTGTGGATGCAGATTCACTCTAAGTCTGACCCCGGGAGTGTGTGATGGGACGGTAAAGAAGGAGATTCACTCAGTATCTGACCCAGGGCTTTTGTGATGGGACGGTGTGGAGGGAGATTCACTCTGTGTCTGACCCCGGGCTTTTGTGATGGGACGGTGAGGAGGGAGATTCACTCTCTGTCTGACCCCGGCAATGTGTGATGGGACGGTTTGGATGGAGGTTCACTCAGTGTCTGACCCCGGGAGTTTAAGATCTGACGGTGTGGATGGAGATTCACTCTGTGTATTACCCCGGGAATGTGTGATGGGACGGTTTGGATGGAGATTCACTCTGTGACTGACCCCGGGCTTCTGTGATGGGACGGTGAAGAGGGAGATTCACTCTGTGTCTGACACCGGGATCGTGTGATGGAACGGTTTGGATGGAGGTTCGCTCTGAGTCTGAACCCGGGAGTGTGTGATGGGACGGTGAATAGGGAGATTCACTCTGTGTCTGACGCCGGGCTTTTGTGATGGGACGGTGAGGAGGGAGATTCACTCTGTGTCTGACCCCGGAGGTTTGTGATGGGACGGTGTGGATGGAGCTTCACTCTGTGTCTGACCCCGGGAGTGTGTGATAGGACGGTGAGGAGGGAGATTCACTCTGTGTCTGACCCCGGGAACGTGTGATGGGACGGTTTGGATGCAGATTCACTCTGTGTCTGAACCCAGGAGTGTGTGATGGGACCGTGAGGAGTGAGATTTACTCTTTGTCTGACCCCGGGAGTTTGTCATGGAAAGGTGTGGATGCAGATTCTCTCTATGTCTGAGCCCTGGAATTTTTGATGGGATGGTGTGGAAGGAGATTCACTCTGTGTCTGACCCCGGGCAATGTGTGATGGGACTGTTTGGATGCAGGTTCACTTAGTGTCTGACCCAGGGCTTTTGTGACGGGACGGTGTGGACGGAGATTCACTCTGTGTCTGACCCCGGGCTTTTGTGATGGGACGGTGAGGAGGGAGATTCAATCTCTGTCTGACACCGGGAACGTGTGATGGGACGGTTGGATTGAGATTTACTCTGTATCTGACCCCGAGAGTGTATGTTGGGACTGTTAGGATGGAGATTCACTCTGCGTCTGACCCCGGGACCCTGTGATGGGACGGTTTGGATGGAGATTCACTCTGTGTCAGACCCCGGGAGTGTGTGATGGGACGGTGAGGAGGGAGTTTCACTCTGTTTCACACCCCGGGAGTTTGTGATGGATAGGTGTGGATGCAGATGCACTCTGTGTCTGACCCCGGGCTTTTGTGATGAGACGGTGTGGAGGGAGATTCACTCTGTGTCTGACCCCGGGCTTTTGTGATGGGACGGTGAGGAGGGAGATTCACTCTCTGTCTGACCCAGGCAATGTGTGATGGGACGGTTTGGATGGAGGTTCACTCAGTGTCTGACCCCGGGAGTTTAAGATCTGACGGTGTGGATGGAGATACACTCTGTGTATTACCCCGGGAATGTGTGATGGGACGGTTTGGATGGAGATTCACTCTGTGACTGACCCCGGGCTTCTGTGATGGGACGGTGAAGAGGGAGATTCACTCTGTGTCTGACACCGGGATCGTGTGATGGAACGGTTTGGATGGAGGTTCGCTCTGAGTCTGAACCCGGGAGTGTGTGATGGGACGGTGAATAGGGAGATTCACTCTGTGTCTGACGCCGGGCTTTTGTGATGGGACGGTGAGGAGGGAGATTCACTCTGTGTCTGACCCCGGAAGTTTGTGATGGGACGGTGAGGAGGGAGATTCACTCTGTGTCTGAACCCGGAAGTTTGTGATGGGACGGTGTGGATGGAGATTCACTCTGTGTCTGACCCCGGGAGTGTGTGATAGGAAGGTGAGGAGGGAGATTCACTCTTTGTCTGACCCCGGGAGTTTGTCATGGAAAGGTGTGGATGCAGATTCTCTCTATGTCTGAGCCCTGGAATTTTTGATGGGATGGTGTGGAATGAGATTCACTCTGTGTCTGACCCCGGGCAATGTGTGATGGGACTTTTTGGATGCAGGTTCACTTAGTGTCTGACCCAGGGCTTTTGTGACGGGACGGTGTGGAGGGAGATTCACTCTGTGTCTGACCCCGGGCTTTTGTGATGGGACGGTGAGGAGGGTGATTCAATCTCTGTCTGACACCGGTAACGTGTGATGGGACGGTTGGATTGAGATTTACTCTGTATCTGACCCCGAGAGTGTATGTTGGGACTGTTAGGATGGAGATTCACTCTGCGTCTGACCCCGGGACCCTGTGATGGGACGGTTTGGATGGAGATTCACTCAGTGTCAGACCCCGGGAGTGTGTGATGGGACGGTGAGGAGGGAGTTTCACTCTGTTTCACACCCCGGGAGTTTGTGATGGATAGGTGTGGATGCAGATGCACTCTGTGTCTGACCCCGGGCTTTTGTGATGAGACGGTGTGGAGGGAGATTCACTCTGTGTCTGACCCCGGGCTTTTGTGATGGGACGGTGAGGAGGGAGATTCACTCTCTGTCTGACCCCGGCAATGTGTGATGGGACGGTTTGGATGGAGGTTCACTCAGTGTCTGACCCCGGGAGTTTAAGATCTGACGGTGTGGATGGAGATACACTCTGTGTATTACCCCGGGAATGTGTGATGGGACGGTTTGGATGGAGATTCACTCTGTGACTGACCCCGGGCTTCTGTGATGGGACGGTGAAGAGGGAGATTCACTCTGTGTCTGACACCGGGATCGTGTGATGGAACGGTTTGGATGGAGGTTCGCTCTGAGTCTGAACCCGGGAGTGTGTGATGGGACGGTGAATAGGGAGATTCACTCTGTGTCTGACGCCGGGCTTTTGTGATGGGACGGTGAGGAGGGAGATTCACTCTGTGTCTGACCCCGGAAGTTTGTGATGGGTCGGTGAGGAGGGAGATTCACTCTGTGTCTGACCCCGGGCAATGTGTGATGGGACTGTTTGGATGCAGGTTCACTTAGTGTCTGACCCAGGGCTTTTGTGACGGGACGGTGTGGACGGAGATTCACTCTGTGTCTGACCCCGGGCTTTTGTGATGGGACGGTGAGGAGGGAGATTCAATCTCTGTCTGACACCGGGAACGTGTGATGGGACGGTTGGATTGAGATTTACTCTGTATCTGACCCCGAGTGTGTATGTTGGGACTGTTAGGATGGAGATTCACTCTGCGTCTGACCCCGGGACCCTGTGATGGGACGGTTTGGATGGAGATTCACTCTGTGTCAGACCCCGGGAGTGTGTGATGGGACGGTGAGGAGGGAGTTTCACTCTGTTTCACACCCCGGGAGTTTGTGATGGATAGGTGTGGATGCAGATGCACTCTGTGTCTGACCCCGGGCTTTTGTGATGAGACGGTGTGGAGGGAGATTCACTCTGTGTCTGACCCCGGGCTTTTGTGATGGGACGGTGAGGAGGGAGATTCACTCTCTGTCTGACCCCGGCAATGTGTGATGGGACGGTTTGGATGGAGGTTCACTCAGTGTCTGACCCCGGGAGTTTAAGATCTGACGGTGTGGATGGAGATACACTCTGTGTATTACCCCGGGAATGTGTGATGGGACGGTTTGGATGGAGATTCACTCTGTGACTGACCCCGGGCTTCTGTGATGGGACGGTGAAGAGGGAGATTCACTCTGTGTCTGACCCCGGGAACGTGTGATGGAACGGTTTGGATGGAGGTTCACTCAGTGTCTGACCCAGGTCTTTTGTGATGGGACGGTGTTGAGGGAGATTTACTCTGTGTCAGACACCGGAAGTTTGTGATGGGACGGTTTGGATGGAGATTCACTCTGTGGCTGACCCCGGGCTTTTGTGATGGGACGGTGAAGAGGGAGATTCACTCTCTGTCTGACCCCGGGAACGTCTGATGGGACGGTTGGATTGAGATTCTCTCTGTATCTGACACCTGGCTTTTGTGATGGGACGGTGAGGAGGGCGATTCACTCTGTGTCTGACCCCGAGAGTGTATGTTGGGACTGTGAGGATGGAGATTCCCTCTGCGTCTGACCCCGGGACCCTGTGATGGGACGGTTTGGATGGAGATTCACTCTGTGTCTGACGCCGGGAGTGTGTGATGGGACGGTGAGGAGGGAGTTTCACTCTGTTTCACACCCCGGGAGTTTGTGATGTATAGGTGTGGATGCAGATAGACTCTAAGTCTGACCCCGGGTGTGTGTGATGGGACGGTGAATAGGGAGATTCACTCAGTGTCTGACCCAGGGCTTTTGAGATGGGACGGTGTGGAGGGAGATTCACTCTGTGTCTGACCCCGGGCTTTTGTGATGGGACGGTGAGGAGGGAGATTCACTCTCTGTCTGACCCCGGCAATGTGTGATGGGACGGTTTGGATGGAGGTTCACTCAGTGTCTGACCCAGGGAGTTTAAGATCTGACGGTGTGGATGGAGATTCACTCTGTGTATTACCCCGGGAATGTGTGATGGGACGGTTTGGATGGAGATTCACTCTGTGACTGACCCCGGGCTTCCGTGATGGGACAGTGAAGTTGGAGATTCACTCTGTGTCTGACACCGGGATCGTGTGATGGAACGGTTTGGATGGAGGTTCGCTCTGAGTCTGAACCCGGGAGTGTGTGATGGGACGGTGAATAGGGAGATTCACTCTGTGTCTGACGCCGGGCTTTTGTGATGGGACGGTGAGGAGGGAGATTCACTCTGTGTCTGAACCCGGACGTTTGTGATGGGACGGTGTGGATGGAGATTCACTCTGTGTCTGACCCCGGGAGTGTGTGATAGGAAGGTGAGGAGGGAGATTCACTCTTTGTCTGACCCCGGGAGTTTGTCATGGAAAGGTGTGGATGCAGATTCTCTCTATGTCTGAGCCCTGGAATTTTTGATGGGATGGTGTGGAATGAGATTCTCTCTGTGTCTGACCCCGGGCAATGTGTGATGGGACTTTTTGGATGCAGGTTCACTCTGTGTCTGACCCCGGGCTTTTGTGATGGGACGGTGAGGAGCGTGATTCAATCTCTGTCTGACCCCGGGAACGTGTGATGGGACGGTTGGATTGAGATTTACTCTGTATCTGACCCCGAGAGTGGATGTTGGGACTGTTAGGATGGAGATTCACTCTGCGTCTGACCCCGGGACCCTGTGATGGGACGGTTTGGATGGAGATTCACTCTGTGTCAGACCCCGGGAGTGTGTGAAGGGACGGTGAGGAGGGAGTTTCACTCTGTTTCACACCCCGGGAGTTTGTGATGGAAAGGTGTGGATGCAGATTCACTCTAAGTCTGACCCCGGGAATTTGTGATGGGACGGTGAAGAGGGAGATTCACTCTGTGTCTGAGCCCGGGCTTTTGTGATGGGACGGTGAGGAGGGAGATTTACCCTATGTCTGACCCCTGGAATTTGTGATGGGATGGTGTGGAAGGAGATTCACTCTGTTTCTGACCCCGGCAATGTGTGATGGGACGGTTTGGATGGAGGTTCACTCTGTGCCTGACCCCTGGAATTTGTGATGGGATGGTGTGGAAGGAGATTCACTCTGTTTCTGACCCCGGCAATGTGTGATGGGACGGTTTGGATGGAGGTTCACTCAGTGTCTGACCCAGGGATTTTGTGATGGGACGGTGTTGAGGGAGATTCACTCTGTGTCAGACACCGGAAGTTTGTGATGGGACGGTGTGGATGGAGATTCACTCTGTGTCTGACCCCGGGAGTGTGTGATGGGACGGTGAGGACGGAGTTTCACTCTGTTTCACACCCCGGGAGATTGTGATGGATAGGTGTGGATGGAGATTCACTCTCTGTCTGACCCCGGGAATTTGTGATGGGACGGTGAAGAGGGAGATTCACTCTGTGTCTGACCCCGGGCTTTTGTGATGGGACGGTGAGGAGGGAGATTTACTCTATGTCTGACCCCTGGAATTTGTGATGGGATGGTGTGGAAGGAGATTCACTCTGTGTCTGACCACGGGCTTTTGTGATGGGACGGTGAGGAGGGAGATTCACTCTGTGTCTGACCACGGGCTTTTGTGATGGGACGGTGAGGAGGGAGATTCACTCTCTGTCTGACACCGGCAATGTGTGATGGGACGGTTTGGATGGAGGTTCACTCAGTGTCTGACCCCGGGAGTTTAAGATCTGACGGTGTGGATGGAGATTCACTCTGTGTATTACCCCGGGAATGTGTGATGGGACGGTTTGGATGGAGATTCACTCTGTGACTGACCCCGGGCTTCTGTGATGGGACAGTGAAGAGGGAGATTCACTCTGTGTCTGACACCGGGATCGTGTGATGTAATGGTTTGGATGGAGATTCGCTCTGAGTCTGAACCCGGGAGTGTGTGATGGGACGGTGAATAGGGAGATTCACTCTGTGTCTGACGCCGGGAGTGTGTGATGGGACGGTGAGGAGGGAGTTTCACTCTGTTTCACACCCCGGGAGTTTGTGATGTATAGGTGTGGATGCAGATAGACTCTAAGTCTGACCCCGGGTGTGTGTGATGGGACGGTGAATAGGGAGATTCACTCAGTGTCTGACCCAGGGCTTTTGAGATGGGACGGTGTGGAGGGAGATTCACTCTGTGTCTGACCCCGGGCTTTTGTGATGGGACGGTGAGGAGGGAGATTCACTCTCTGTCTGACCCCGGCATTGTGTGATGGGACGGTTTGGATGGAGGTTCACTCAGTGTCTGACCCCGGGAGTTTAAGATCTGACGGTGTGGATGGAGATTCACTCTGTGTATTACCCCGGGAATGTGTGATGGGACGGTTTGGATGGAGATTCACTCTGTGACTGACCCCGGGCTTCTGTGATGGGACTGTGAAGTTGGAGATTCACTCTGTGTCTGACACCGGGATCGTGTGATGGAACGGTTTGGATGGAGGTTCGCTCTGAGTCTGAACCCGGGAGTGTGTGATGGGACGGTGAATAGGGAGATTCACTCTGTGTCTGAACCCGGGCTTTTGTGATGGGACGGTGAGGAGGGAGATTCACTCTGTGTCTGACGCCGGGAGTGTGTGATAGGAAGGTGAGGAGGGAGATTCACTCTTTGTCTGACCCCGGGAGTTTGTCATGGAAAGATGTGGATGCAGATTCTCTCTATGTCTGAGCCCTGGAATTTTTGATGGGATGGTGTGGAATGAGATTCACTCTGTGTCTGACCCCGGGCAATGTGTGATTTGACTTTTTGGATGCAGGTTCACTTAGTGTCTGACCCAGGGCTTTTGTGACGGGACGGTGTGGAGGGAGATTCACTCTGTGTCTGCCCCCGGGAGTGTGTGATAGGACGGTGAGGGGGGAGATTAACTCTGTGTCTGACTCCGGGGACCCTGTGATGGGACGGTTTGGATGCAGATTCACTCTGTGTCTGACCCCGGGAGTGTGTGATGGGACCGTGAGGAGGGAGATTTGCTCTTTGTCTGACCCCGGGAGTTTGTCATGGAAAGGTGTGGATGCAGATTCTCTCTATGTCTGACCCCTGGAATTTTTGATGGGATGGTGTGGAAGGAGATTCACTCTGTGTCTGACCCCGGGCAATGTGCGATGGGACGGTGTGGATGCAGGTTCACTCAGTGTCTGACCCAGGGCTTTTGTGATGGGACGGTGAGGAGGGAGATTCACTCTCTGTCTGACACCGGCAATGTGTGATGGGACAGTTTGGATGGAGGTTCACTCAGTGTCTGACCCCGGGAGTTTAAGATGTGACGGTGTGGATGGAGATTCACGCTGTGTATTACCCCGGGAATGTGTGATGGGACGGTTTGGATGGAGATTCACTCTGTGACTGACCCCGGGCTTTTGTGATGGGACGGTGAAGAGGGAGATTCACTCTGTGTCTGACCCCGGGATCGTGTGATGGAACGGTTTGGATGGAGGTTCACTCTGAGTCTGAAACCGGGAGTGTGTGATGGGACGGTGAATAGGGAGATACACTCTGTGTCTGACGCCGGGCTTTTGTGATGGGACGGTGAGGAGGGAGATTCACTCTGTGTCTGACCCCGGAAGTTTGTGATGGGACGGTGCGGATGGAGATTCACTCTGTGTCTGACCCCGGGAGTGTGTGATAGGACGGTGAGGAGGGAGATTCACTCTGTGTCTGACCCCGGGAACGTGTGATGGGACGGTTTGGATGCAGATTCACTCTGTGTCTGACCCCGGGAGTGTGTGATGGGACCGTGAGGAGTGAGATTTACTCTTTGTCTGACCCCGTGAGTTTGTCATGGAAAGGTGTGGATGCAGATTCTCTCTATGTCTGACCCCTGGAATTTTTGATGGAACGGTGTGGAAGGAGATTCACTCTGTGTCTGACCCCGGGCAATGTGTGATGGGACGGTTTGGATGCAGGTTCACTCAGTGTCTGACCCCGGGAGTTTAAGATCTGACGGTGTGGATGGAGATTCACTCTGTGTATTACCCCGGGAATGTGTGATGGGACGGTTTGGATGCAGATTCACTCTGTGTCTGACCCCAGGAGTGTGTGATGGGACCGTGAGGAGTGAGATTTACTCTTTGTGTGACCCCGGGAGTTTGTCATGGAAAGGTGTGGATGCAGATTCTCTCTATGTCTGAGCCCTGGAATTTTTGATGGGATGGTGTGGAAGGAGATTCACTCTGTGTCTGACCCCGGGCAATGTGTGATGGGACGGTGAAGAGGGAGATTCACTCTGTGTCTGAGCCCGGGCTTTTGTGATGGGACGGTGAGGAGGGAGATTTACTCTATGTCTGACCCCTGGAATTTGTGATGGGATGGTGTGGAAGGAGATTCACTCTGTTTCTGACCCCGGCAATGTGTGATGGGACGGTTTGGATGGATGTTCACTCAGTGTCTGACCCAGGTCTTTTGTGATGGGACGGTGTGGAGGGAGGTTCACTCAGTGTCTGACCCCTGGCTTTTGTGATGGGACGGTGTGGAGGGAGATTCAATCTGTGTCTGACCACGGCAATGTGAGATGGGACGGTTTGGATGGAGATTCACTCTGTGTCTGACCCCGGGCTTTTGTGATGGGACGGTGAGGAGGGAGATTCAATCTGTTTCTGACCGCGGGAACGTGTGATGGAACGGTTTGGATGGAGGTTCACTCTGTGTCTGACCCCGGAAGTTTGTGATGGGACGGTGTGGATGGAGATTCACTCTGTGTCTGACCCCGGGAGTGTGTGATAGGACGGTGAGGGGGGAGATTCACACTGTGTCTGACTCCGGGGACGTGTGATGGGACGGTTTGGATGCAGATTCACTCTGTGTCTGACCCCGGGAGTGTGTGATGGGACCGTGAGGAGGGAGATTTGCTCTTTGTCTGACCCCGGGAGTTTGTCATGGAAAGGTGTGGATGCAGATTCTCTCTATGTCTGAGCCCTGGAATTTTTGATGGGATGGTGTGGAAGAAGATTCACTCTGTGTCTGACCCCGGGCAATGTGCGATGGGACGGTGTGGATGCAGGTTCACTCAGTGTCTGACCCAGGGCTTTTGTGATGGGACGGTGTGGAGGGAGATTCACTCTGTGTCTGACCACGGCATTTGTGATGGGACGGTGAGGAGGGAGATTCACTCTCGGTCTGACACAGGCAATGTGTGATGGGACGGTTTGGATGGAGGTTCACTCAGTGTCTGACCCCGGGAGTTTAAGATGTGACGGTGTGGATGGAGATTCACGCTGTGTATTACCCCGGGAATGTGTGATGGGACGGTTTGGATGGAGATTCACTCTGTGACTGACCCCGGGCTTTTGTGATGGGACGGTGAAGAGGGAGATTCACTCTGTGTCTGACCCCGGGATCGTGTGATGGAACGGTTTGGATGGAGGTTCACTCTGAGTCTGAAACCGGGAGTGTGTGATGGGACGGTGAATAGGGAGATACACTCTGTGTCTGACGCCGGGCTTTTGTGATGGGACGGTGAGGAGGGAGATTCACTCTGTGTCTGACCCCGGAAGTTTGTGATGGGACGGTGCGGATGGAGATTCACTCTGTGTCTGACCCCGGGAGTGTGTGATAGGACGGTGAGGAGGGAGATTCACTCTGTGTCTGACCCCGGGAACGTGTGATGGGACGGTTTGGATGCAGATTCACTCTGTGTCTGACCCCGGGAGTGTGTGATGGGACCGTGAGGAGTGAGATTTACTCTTTGTCTGACCCCGTGAGTTTGTCATGGAAAGGTGTGGATGCAGATTCTCTCTATGTCTGACCCCTGGAATTTTTGATGGAACGGTGTGGAAGGAGATTCACTCTGTGTCTGACCCCGGGCAATGTGTGATGGGACGGTTTGGATGCAGGTTCACTCAGTGTCTGACCCCGGGAGTTTAAGATCTGACGGTGTGGATGGAGATTCACTCTGTGTATTACCCCGGGAATGTGTGATGGGACGGTTTGGATGCAGATTCACTCTGTGTCTGACCCCAGGAGTGTGTGATGGGACCGTGAGGAGTGAGATTTACTCTTTGTGTGACCCCGGGAGTTTGTCATGGAAAGGTGTGGATGCAGATTCTCTCTATGTCTGAGCCCTGGAATTTTTGATGGGATGGTGTGGAAGGAGATTCACTCTGTGTCTGACCCCGGGCAATGTGTGATGGGACGGTTTGGATGCAGGTTCACTCAGTGTCTGACCCAGGGCTTTTGTGATGGGACGGTGTGGAGGGAGATTCACTCTGTGTCTGACCCCGGGCTTTTGTGATGAGACGGTGTGGAGGGAGATTCACTCTGTGTCTGACCCCGGGCTTTTGTGATGGGACGGTGAGGAGGGAGATTCACTCTCTGTCTGACCCCGGGAACGTGTGATGGGACGGTTGGATGGAGATTCTCTCTGTGTCTGACACCTGGCTTTTGTGATGGGACGGTGAAGAGGGAGATTCACTCTGTGTCTGACCCCGGGAACGTGTGATGGAACGGTTTGGATGGAGGTTCACTCAGTGTCTGACCCAGGTCTTTTGTGATGGGACGGTGTTGAGGGAGATTTACTCTGTGTCAGACATCGGCAGTTTGTGATGGGACGGTTTGGATGGAGATTCACGCTGTGGCTGACCCCGTGCTTTTGTGATGGGACGGTGAAGAGGGAGATTCACTCTGTGTCTGACCCCGGGAACGTGTGATGGAACGGTTTGGATGGTGGTTCACTCTGAGTCTGATCCAGGGAGTGTGTGATGGGACGGTGTTGAGGGAGATTTACTCTGTGTCAGACACCGGAAGTTTGTGATGGGACGGTTTGGATGGAGATTCACTTTGTGTCTGACCCCGGGCTTTTGTGATGGGACGGTGAGGAGGGAGATTCACTCTCTGTCTGACCCCGGGAACGTGTGATGGGACGGTTGGACGGAGATTCTATCTGTGTCTGACACCTGGCTTTTGTGATGGGACGGTGAGGAGGGTGATTCACTCTGTGTCTGACCCCGAGAGTGTATGTTGGGACTGTGAGGATGGAGATTCACTCTGCGTCTGACCCCGGGACCCTGTGATGGGACGGTTTGGATGGAGATTCATTCTGTGTCAGACCTTGGGAGTGTGTGATGGGACGGTGAGGAGGGAGCTTCACACTGTTTCACACCCCGGGAGTTTGTGATGGATAGGTGTGGATGCAGATTCACTCTAAGTCTGACCCCGGGAGTGTGTGATGGGACGGTAAAGAAGGAGATTCACTCAGTATCTGACCCAGGGCTTTTGTGATGGGACGGTGTGGAGGGAGATTCACTCTGTGTCTGACCCCGGGCTTTTGTGATGGGACGGTGAGGAGGGAGATTCACTCTCTGTCTGACCCCGGCAATGTGTGATGGGACGGTTTGGATGGAGGTTCACTCAGTGTCTGACCCCGGGAGTTTAAGATCTGACGGTGTGGATGGAGATTCACTCTGTGTATTACCCCGGGAATGTGTGATGGGACGGTTTGGATGGAGATTCACTCTGTGACTGACCCCGGGCTTCTGTGATGGGACGGTGAAGAGGGAGATTCACTCTGTGTCTGACACCGGGATCGTGTGATGGAACGGTTTGGATGGAGGTTCGCTCTGAGTCTGAACCCGGGAGTGTGTGATGGGACGGTGAATAGGGAGATTCACTCTGTGTCTGACGCCGGGCTTTTGTGATGGGACGGTGAGGAGGGAGATTCACTCTGTGTCTGACCCCGGAAGTTTGTGATGGGACGGTGTGGATGGAGCTTCACTCTGTGTCTGACCCCGGGAGTGTGTGATAGGACGGTGAGGAGGGAGATTCACTCTGTGTCTGACCCCGGGAACGTGTGATGGGACGGTTTGGATGCAGATTCACTCTGTGTCTGAACCCAGGAGTGTGTGATGGGACCGTGAGGAGTGAGATTTACTCTTTGTCTGACCCCGGGAGTTTGTCATGGAAAGGTGTGGATGCAGATTCTCTCTATGTCTGAGCCCTGGAATTTTTGATGGGATGGTGTGGAAGGAGATTCACTCTGTGTCTGACCCCGGGCAATGTGTGATGGGACTGTTTGGATGCAGGTTCACTTAGTGTCTGACCCAGGGCTTTTGTGACGGGACGGTGTGGACGGAGATTCACTCTGTGTCTGACCCCGGGCTTTTGTGATGGGACGGTGAGGAGGGAGATTCAATCTCTGTCTGACACCGGGAACGTGTGATGGGACGGTTGGATTGAGATTTACTCTGTATCTGACCCCGAGAGTGTATGTTGGGACTGTTAGGATGGAGATTCACTCTGCGTCTGACCCCGGGACCCTGTGATGGGACGGTTTGGATGGAGATTCACTCTGTGTCAGACCCCGGGAGTGTGTGATGGGACGGTGAGGAGGGAGTTTCACTCTGTTTCACACCCCGGGAGTTTGTGATGGATAGGTGTGGATGCAGATGCACTCTGTGTCTGACCCCGGGCTTTTGTGATGAGACGGTGTGGAGGGAGATTCACTCTGTGTCTGACCCCGGGCTTTTGTGATGGGACGGTGAGGAGGGAGATTCACTCTCTGTCTGACCCAGGCAATGTGTGATGGGACGGTTTGGATGGAGGTTCACTCAGTGTCTGACCCCGGGAGTTTAAGATCTGACGGTGTGGATGGAGATACACTCTGTGTATTACCCCGGGAATGTGTGATGGGACGGTTTGGATGGAGATTCACTCTGTGACTGACCCCGGGCTTCTGTGATGGGACGGTGAAGAGGGAGATTCACTCTGTGTCTGACACCGGGATCGTGTGATGGAACGGTTTGGATGGAGGTTCGCTCTGAGTCTGAACCCGGGAGTGTGTGATGGGACGGTGAATAGGGAGATTCACTCTGTGTCTGACGCCGGGCTTTTGTGATGGGACGGTGCGGAGGGAGATTCACTCTGTGTCTGACCCCGGAAGTTTGTGATGGGACGGTGAGGAGGGAGATTCACTCTGTGTCTGAACCCGGAAGTTTGTGATGGGACGGTGTGGATGGAGATTCACTCTGTGTCTGACCCCGGGAGTGTGTGATAGGAAGGTGAGGAGGGAGATTCACTCTTTGTCTGACCCCGGGAGTTTGTCATGGAAAGGTGTGGATGCAGATTCTCTCTATGTCTGAGCCCTGGAATTTTTGATGGGATGGTGTGGAATGAGATTCACTCTGTGTCTGACCCCGGGCAATGTGTGATGGGACTTTTTGGATGCAGGTTCACTTAGTGTCTGACCCAGGGCTTTTGTGACGGGACGGTGTGGAGGGAGATTCACTCTGTGTCTGACCCCGGGCTTTTGTGATGGGACGGTGAGGAGGGTGATTCAATCTCTGTCTGACACCGGGAACGTGTGATGGGACGGTTGGATTGAGATTTACTCTGTATCTGACCCCGAGAGTGTATGTTGGGACTATTAGGATGGAGATTCACTCTGCGTCTGACCCCGGGACCCTGTGATGGGACGGTTTGGATGGAGATTCACTCTGTGTCAGACCCCGGGAGTGTGTGATGGGACGGTGAGGAGGGAGTTTCACTCTGTTTCACACCCCGGGAGTTTGTGATGGATAGGTGTGGATGCAGATGCACTCTGTGTCTGACCCCGGGCTTTTGTGATGAGACGGTGTGGAGGGAGATTCACTCTGTGTCTGACCCCGGGCTTTTGTGATGGGACGGTGAGGAGGGAGATTCACTCTCTGTCTGACCCCGGCAATGTGTGATGGGACGGTTTGGATGGAGGTTCACTCAGTGTCTGACCCCGGGAGTTTAAGATCTGACGGTGTGGATGGAGATACACTCTGTGTATTACCCCGGGAATGTGTGATGGGACGGTTTGGATGGAGATTCACTCTGTGACTGACCCCGGGCTTCTGTGATGGGACGGTGAATAGGGAGATTCACTCTGTGTCTGACACCGGGATCGTGTGATGGAACGGTTTGGATGGAGGTTCGCTCTGAGTCTGAACCCGGGAGTGTGTGATGGGACGGTGAATAGGGAGATTCACTCTGTGTCTGACGCCGGGCTTTTGTGATGGGACGGTGAGGAGGGAGATTCACTCTGTGTCTGACCCCGGAAGTTTGTGATGGGACGGTGAGGAGGGAGATTCACTCTGTGTCTGACCCCGGGCAATGTGTGATGGGACTGTTTGGATGCAGGTTCACTTAGTGTCTGACCCAGGGCTTTTGTGACGGGACGGTGTGGACGGAGATTCACTCTGTGTCTGACCCCGGGCTTTTGTGATGGGACGGTGAGGAGGGAGATTCAATCTCTGTCTGACACCGGGAACGTGTGATGGGACGGTTGGATTGAGATTTACTCTGTATCTGACCCCGAGTGTGTATGTTGGGACTGTTAGGATGGAGATTCACTCTGCGTCTGACCCCGGGACCCTGTGATGGGACGGTTTGGATGGAGATTCACTCTGTGTCAGACCCCGGGAGTGTGTGATGGGACGGTGAGGAGGGAGTTTCACTCTGTTTCACACCCCGGGAGTTTGTGATGGATAGGTGTGGATGCAGATGCACTCTGTGTCTGACCCCGGGCTTTTGTGATGAGACGGTGTGGAGGGAGATTCACTCTGTGTCTGACCCCGGGCTTTTGTGATGGGACGGTGAGGAGGGAGATTCACTCTCTGTCTGACCCCGGCAATGTGTGATGGGACGGTTTGGATGGAGGTTCACTCAGTGTCTGACCCCGGGAGTTTAAGATCTGACGGTGTGGATGGAGATACACTCTGTGTATTACCCCGGGAATGTGTGATGGGACGGTTTGGATGGAGATTCACTCTGTGACTGACCCCGGGCTTCTGTGATGGGACGGTGAAGAGGGAGATTCACTCTGTGTCTGACCCCGGGAACGTGTGATGGAACGGTTTGGATGGAGGTTCACTCAGTGTCTGACCCAGGTCTTTTGTGATGGGACGGTGTTGAGGGAGATTTACTCTGTGTCAGACACCGGAAGTTTGTGATGGGACGGTTTGGATGGAGATTCACTCTGTGGCTGACCCCGGGCTTTTGTGATGGGACGGTGAAGAGGGAGATTCACTCTCTGTCTGACCCCGGGAACGTCTGATGGGACGGTTGGATTGAGATTCTCTCTGTATCTGACACCTGGCTTTTGTGATGGGACGGTGAGGAGGGCGATTCACTCTGTGTCTGACCCCGAGAGTGTATGTTGGGACTGTGAGGATGGAGATTCCCTCTGCGTCTGACCCCGGGACCCTGTGATGGGACGGTTTGGATGGAGATTCACTCTGTGTCTGACGCCGGGAGTGTGTGATGGGACGGTGAGGAGGGAGTTTCACTCTGTTTCACACCCCGGGAGTTTGTGATGTATAGGTGTGGATGCAGATAGACTCTAAGTCTGACCCCGGGTGTGTGTGATGGGACGGTGAATAGGGAGATTCACTCAGTGTCTGACCCAGGGCTTTTGAGATGGGACGGTGTGGAGGGAGATTCACTCTGTGTCTGACCCCGGGCTTTTGTGATGGGACGGTGAGGAGGGAGATTCACTCTCTGTCTGACCCCGGCAATGTGTGATGGGACGGTTTGGATGGAGGTTCACTCAGTGTCTGACCCAGGGAGTTTAAGATCTGACGGTGTGGATGGAGATTCACTCTGTGTATTACCCCGGGAATGTGTGATGGGACGGTTTGGATGGAGATTCACTCTGTGACTGACCCCGGGCTTCCGTGATGGGACAGTGAAGTTGGAGATTCACTCTGTGTCTGACACCGGGATCGTGTGATGGAACGGTTTGGATGGAGGTTCGCTCTGAGTCTGAACCCGGGAGTGTGTGATGGGACGGTGAATAGGGAGATTCACTCTGTGTCTGACGCCGGGCTTTTGTGATGGGACGGTGAGGAGGGAGATTCACTCTGTGTCTGAACCCGGACGTTTGTGATGGGACGGTGTGGATGGAGATTCACTCTGTGTCTGACCCCGGGAGTGTGTGATAGGAAGGTGAGGAGGGAGATTCACTCTTTGTCTGACCCCGGGAGTTTGTCATGGAAAGGTGTGGATGCAGATTCTCTCTATGTCTGAGCCCTGGAATTTTTGATGGGATGGTGTGGAATGAGATTCACTCTGTGTCTGACCCCGGGCAATGTGTGATGGGACTTTTTGGATGCAGGTTCACTTAGTGTCTGACCCAGGGCTTTTGTGACGGGACGGTGTGGAGGGAGATTCACTCTGTGTCTGACCCCGGGCTTTTGTGATGGGACGGTGAGGAGCGTGATTCAATCTCTGTCTGACCCCGGGAACGTGTGATGGGACGGTTGGATTGAGATTTACTCTGTATCTGACCCCGAGAGTGGATGTTGGGACTGTTAGGATGGAGATTCACTCTGCGTCTGACCCCGGGACCCTGTGCTGGGACGGTTTGGATGGAGATTCACTCTGTGTCAGACCCCGGGAGTGTGTGAAGGGACGGTGAGGAGGGAGTTTCACTCTGTTTCACACCCCGGGAGTTTGTGATGGAAAGGTGTGGATGCAGATTCACTCTAAGTCTGACCCCGGGAATTTGTGATGGGACGGTGAAGAGGGAGATTCACTCTGTGTCTGAGCCCGGGCTTTTGTGATGGGACGGTGAGGAGGGAGATTTACCCTATGTCTGACCCCTGGAATTTGTGATGGGATGGTGTGGAAGGAGATTCACTCTGTTTCTGACCCCGGCAATGTGTGATGGGACGGTTTGGATGGAGGTTCACTCTGTGCCTGACCCCTGGAATTTGTGATGGGATGGTGTGGAAGGAGATTCACTCTGTTTCTGACCCCGGCAATGTGTGATGGGACGGTTTGGATGGATGTTCACTCAGTGTCTGACCCAGGTCTTTTGTGATGGGACGGTGTGGAAGGAGATTCACTCTGTGTCAGACACCGGGAGTTTGTGATGGGACGGTGTGGATGGAGATTCACTCTGTGTCTGACCCCGGGAAAGTGTGATGGGACGGTTTGGATGGAGATTCACTCTGTGGCTGAAACCGGGCTTTTGTGATGGGACGGTGAAGAGGGAGATTCACTCTGTGTCTGACCCCGGGACCGTGTGATGGAACGGTTTGGATGGTGGTTCACTCTGAGTCTGATCCCGGGAGTGTGTGATGGGACGGTGAAGAGGGAGATTCACTTTGTGTCTGACCCCGGGCATTTGTGATGGGACGGTGAGGAGGGAGATTCACTCTGTGTCTGACCCCGGGAACGTGTGATGGAACGGTTTGGATGGAGGTTCACTCTGTGTCTGACCGCGGAAGTTTGTGATGGGACGGTGTGGATGGAGATTCACTCTGAGTCTGACCCCGGGTGTGTGTGATAGGACGGTGAGGAGGGAGATTCACTCTGTGTCTGACCCCGGGAGTGTGTGATGGGACGGTGAGGAGGGAGATTCACTCTGTGTCTGACCCCGGGAATGTGTGATGGAACGGTTTGGATTGAGGTTCACTCTGTGTCTGACCCCGGAAGTTTGTGATGGGACGGTGTGGATGGAGATTCACTCTGTGTCTGACCCCGGGAGTGTGTGATAGGACGGTGAGGAGGGAGATTCACTCTGTGTCT
Organism: Hemitrygon akajei; assembly: GCF_048418815.1. Classification (NCBI taxonomy): domain Eukaryota; kingdom Metazoa; phylum Chordata; class Chondrichthyes; order Myliobatiformes; family Dasyatidae; genus Hemitrygon; species Hemitrygon akajei. The sequence continues at coordinate 2,666,964 of NW_027331960.1, read as the reverse complement.
GACCCCGGGGACGTGTGATGGGGCGGATTGGATGCAGATTCACTCTGTGTCTGACCCCGGGAGTGTGTGATGGGACCGTGAGGAGGGAGATTAACTCTTTGTCTGACCACGGGAGTTTGTCATGGAAAGGTGTGGATGCAGATTCTCTCTATGTCTGACCCCTGGAATTTTTGAATGGATTGTGTGGAAGGAGATTCACTCTGTGTCTGACCCCGGGCTATGTGTGATGGGACGGTTTGGATGCAGGTTCACTCAGTGTCTGACCCAGGGCTTTTGAGATGGGACGGTGTGGAGGGAGATTCACTCTGTGTCTGACCCCGGGCTTTTGTGATGAGACGGTGTGGAGGGAGATTCACTCTGTGTCTGACCCCGGGCTTTTGTGATGGGACGGTGAGGAGGGAGATTCACTCTGTGTCTGACCCCGGGAACGTGTGATGGAACGGTTTGGATGGAGGTTCACTCAGTGTCTGACCCAGGTCTTTTGTGATGGGACGGTGTTGAGGGAGATTTACTCTGTGTCAGACATCGGAAGTTTGTGATGGGACGGTTTGGATGGAGATTCACGCTGTGGCTGACCCCGGGCTTTTGTGATGGGACGGTGAAGAGGGAGATTCACTGTGTATCTGACCCCGGGAACGTGTGATGGAACGGTTTGGATGGTGGTTCACTCTGAGTCTGATCCATTGAGGTGTGATGGGACGGTGTTGAGGGAGATTTACTCTGTGTCAGACACCGGAAGTTTGTGATGGGACGGTTTGGATGGAGATTCACTTTGTGTCTGACCCCGGGCTTTTGTGATGGGACGGTGAGGAGGGAGATTCACTCTCTGTCTGACCCCGGGAACGTGTGATGGGACGGTTGGACGGAGATTCTCTCTGTGTCTGACACCTGGCTTTTGTGATGGGACGGTGAGGAGGGCGATTCACTCTGTGTCTGACCCCGAGAGTGTATGTTGGGACTGTGAGGATGGAGAATCACTCTGCGTCTGACCCCGGGACCCTGTGATGGGACGGTTTGGATGGAGTTTCACTCTGTGTCTGACCCCTGGAATTTGTGATGGGATGGTGTGGAAGGAGATTCACTCTGTTTCTGACCCCGGCAATGTGTGATGGGCCGGTTTGGATGGATGTTCACTCAGTGTCTGACCCAGGTCTTTTGTGATGGGACGGTGTGGAAGGAGATTCACTCTGTGTCAGACACCGAGAGTTTGTGATGGGACGGTGTGGATGGAGATTCACTCTGTGTCTGACCCCGGGAAAGTGTGATGGGACGGTTTGGATGGAGATTCACTCTGTGGCTGAAACCGGGCTTTTGTGATGGGACGGTGAAGATGGAGATTCACTCTGTGTCTGACCCCGGGAACGTGTGATGGAACGGTTTGGATGGTGGTTCACTCTGAGTCTGATCCCGGGAGTGTGTGATGGGACGGTGAAGAGGGAGATTCACTTTGTGTCTGACCCCGGGCATTTGTGATGGGACGGAGAGGAGGGAGATTCACTCTGTGTCTGACCCCGGGAACGTGTGATGGAACGGTTTGGATGGAGGTTCACTCTGTGTCTGACCGCGGAAGTTTGTGATGGGACGGTGTGGATGGAGATTCACTCTGTGTCTGACCCCGGGTGTGTGTGATAGGACGGTGAGGAGGGAGATTCACTCTGTGTCTGACCCCGGGAGTGTGTGATGGGACGGTGAGGAGGGAGATTCACTCTGTGTCTGACCCCGGGAACGTGTGATGGGACGGTTGGACGGAGATTCTCTCTGTGTCTGACACCTGGCTTTTGTGATGGGACGGTGAGGAGGGCGATTCACTCTGTGTCTGACCCCGAGAGTGTATGTTGGGACTGTGAGGATGGAGATTCACTCTGCGTCTGACCCCGGGACCCTGTGATGGGACGGTTTGGATGGAGGTTCACTCTGTGTCTGACCCCTGGAATTTGTGATGGGATGGTGTGGAAGGAGATTCACTCTGTTTCTGACCCCGGCAATGTGTGATGGGACGGTTTGGATGGATGTTCACTCAGTGTCTGACCCAGGTCTTTTGTGATGGGACGGTGTGGAAGGAGATTCACTCTGTGTCAGACACCGGGAGTTTGTGATGAGACGGTGTGGATAGAGATTCACTCTGTGTCTGACCCCGGGACCCTGTGATGGGACGGTTGGACGGAGATTCACTCTGTGGCTGAAACCGGGCTTTTGTGATGGGACGGTGAAGAGGGAGATTCACTCTGTGTCTGACCCCGGGAACGTGTGATGGAACGGTTTGGATGGTGGTTCACTCTGAGTCTGATCCCGGGAGTGTGTGATGGGACGGTGAAGAGGGAGATTCACTTTGTGTCTGACCCCGGGCATTTGTGATGGGACGGTGTGGAAGGAGATTTACTCTGTGTCAGACACCGGGAGTTTGTGATGGGACGGTGTGGATGGAGATTCACTCTGTGTCTGACCCCGGGAAAGTGTGATGGGACGGTTTGGATGGAGATTCACTCTGTGGCTGAAACCGCGCTTTTGTGATGGGACGGTGAAGAGGGAGATTCACTCTGTGTCTGACCCCGGGAACGTGTGATGGAACGGTTTGGATGGTGGTTCACTCTGAGTCTGATCCCGGGAGTGTGTGATGGGACGGTGAAGAGGGAGATTCACTTTGTGTCTGACCCCGGGCATTTGTGATGGGACGGTGAGGAGGGAGATTCACTCTGTGTCTGACCCCGGGAACGTGTGATGGAACGGTTTGGATGGAGGTTCACTCTGTGTCTGACCGCGGAAGTTTGTGATGGGACGGTGTGGATGGAGATTCACTCTGTGTCTGACCCCGGGTGTGTGTGATAGGACGGTGAGGAGGGAGATTCACTCTGTGTCTGACCCCGGGAGTGTGTGATGGGACGGTGAGGAGGGAGATTCACTCTGTGTCTGACCCCGGGAACGTGTGATGGAACGGTTTGGATTGAGGTTCACTCTGTGTCTGACCCCGGAAGTTTGTGATGGGACGGTGTGGATGGAGATTCACTCTGTGTCTGACCCCGGGGACGTGTGATGGGTCGGATTGGATGCAGATTCACTCTGTGTCTGACCCCGGGAGTGTGTGATGGGACCGTGAGGAGGGAGATTTACTCTTTGTCTGACCACGGGAGTTTGTCATGGAAAGGTGTGGATGCAGATTCTCTCTATGTCTGACCCCTGGAATTTTTGAATGGATGGTGTGGAAGGAGATTCACTCTGTGTCTGACCCCGGGCAATGTGTGATGGGACGGTTTGGATGCAGGTTCACTCAGTGTCTGACCCAGGGCTTTTGTGATGGGACGGTGTGGAGGGAGATTCACTCTGTGTCTGACCCCGGGAGTTTGTGATTGGACGGTGTGGATGGAGATTCACTCTGTGTCTGACCCCGGGAAAGTGTGATGGGACGGTTTGGATGGAGATTCACTCTGTGGCTGAAACCGGGCTTTTGTGATGGGACGGTGAAGAGGGAGATTCACTCTGTGTCTGACCCCGGGAACGTGTGATGGAACGGTTTGGATGGTGGTTCACTCTGACTCTGATCCCGGGAGTGTGTGATGGGACGGTGAAGAGGGAGATTCACTTTGTGTCTGACCCCGGGCATTTGTGATGGGACGGTGAGGAGGGAGATTCACTCTGTGTCTGACCCCGGGAACGTGTGGTGGAACGGTTTGGATGGAGGTTCACTCTGTGTCTGACCGCGGAAGTTTGTGATGGGACGGTGTGGATGGAGATTCACTCTGTGTCTGACCCCGGGTGTGTGTGATAGGACGGTGAGGAGGGAGATTCACTCTGTGTCTGACCCCGGGAGTGTGTGATGGGACGGTGAGGAGGGAGATTCACTCTGTGTCTGACCCCGGGAACGTGTGATGGAACGGTTTGGATTGAGGTTCACTCTGTGTCTGACCCCGGAAGTTTGTGATGGGACGGTGTGGATGGAGATTCACTCTGTGTCTGACCCCGGGAGTGTGTGATAGGACGGTGAGGAGGGAGATTCACTCTGTGTCTGTCCCCGGGGACGTGTGATGGGACGGATTGGATGCAGATTCACTCTGTGTCTGACCCCGGGAGTGTGTGATGGGACCGTGAGGAGGGAGATTTACTCTTTGTCTGACCACGGGAGTTTGTCATGGAAAGGTGTGGATGCAGATTCTCTCTAAGTCTGACCCCTGGAATTTTTGAATGGATGGTGTGGAAGGAGATTCACTCTGTGTCTGACACCGGGCAATGTGTGATGGGACGGTTTGGATGCAGGTTCACTCAGTGTCTGACCCAGGGCTTTTGTGATGGGACGGTGTGGAGGGAGATTCACTCTGTGTCTGACCCCGGGCTTTTGTGATGAGACGGTGTGGAGGGAGATTCACTCTGTGTCTGACCCCGGGCTTTTGTGATGGGACGGTGAGGAGGGAGATTCACTCTCTGTCTGACCCCGGGAACGTGTGATGGGACGGTTGGATGGAGATTCACTCTGTGTCTGACCCCGGGCTTTTGTGATGGGACGGTGAGGAGGGAGATTCACTCTGTGTCTGACCCCGGGAGTGTGTGATGGGACGGTGAGGAGGGAGATTCACTCTGTGTCTGACCCCGGGAACGTGTGATGGAACGGTTTGGATTGAGGTTCACTCTGTGTCTGACCCCGGAAGTTTGTGATGGGACGGTGTGGATGGAGATTCACTCTGTGTCTGACCCCGGGGACGTGTGATGGGACGGATTGGATGCAGATTCACTCTGTGTCTGACCCCGGGAGTGTGTGATGGCACCGTGAGGAGGGAGATTTACTCTTTGTCTGACCACGGGAGTTTGTCATGGAAAGGTGTGGATGCAGATTCTCTCTATGTCTGACCCCTGGAATTTTTGAATGGATGGTGTGGAAGGAGATTCACTCTGTGTCTGACCCCGGGCAATGTGTGATGGGACGGTTTGGATGCAGGTTCACTCAGTGTCTGACCCAGGGCTTTTGTGATGGGACGGTGTGGAGGGAGATTCACTCTGTGTCTGACCCCGGGAGTTTGTGATTGGACGGTGTGGATGGAGATTCACTCTGTGTCTGACCCCGGGAAAGTGTGATGGGACGGTTTGGATGGAGATTCACTCTGTGGCTGAAACCGGGCTTTTGTGATGGGACGGTGAAGAGGGAGATTCACTCTGTGTCTGACCCCGGGAACGTGTGATGGAACGGTTTGGATGGTGGTTCACTCTGAGTCTGATCCCGGGAGTGTGTGATGGGACGGTGAAGAGGGAGATTCACTTTGTGTCTGACCCCGGGCATTTGTGATGGGACGGTGAGGAGGGAGATTCACTCTGTGTCTGACCCCGGGAACGTGTGGTGGAACGGTTTGGATGGAGGTTCACTCTGTGTCTGACCGCGGAAGTTTGTGATGGGACTGTGTGGATGGAGATTCACTCTGTGTCTGACCCCGGGTGTGTGTGATAGGACGGTGAGGAGGGAGATTCACTCTGTGTCTGACCCCGGGAGTGTGTGATGGGACGGTGAGGAGGGAGATTCACTCTGTGTCTGACCCCGGGAACGTATGATGGAACGGTTTGGATTGAGGTTCACTCTGTGTCTGACCCCGGAAGTTTGTGATGGGACGGTGTGGATGGAGATTCACTCTGTGTCTGACCCCGGGAGTGTGTGATAGGACGGTGAGGAGGGAGATTCACTCTGTGTCTGTCCCCGGGGACGTGTGATGGGACGGATTGGATGCAGATTCACTCTGTGTCTGACCCCGGGAGTGTGTGATGGGACCGTGAGGAGGGAGATTTACTCTTTGTCTGACCACGGGAGTTTGTCATGGAAAGGTGTGGATGCAGATTCTCTCTATGTCTGACCCCTGGAATTTTTGAATGGATGGTGTGGAAGGAGATTCACTCTGTGTCTGACCCCGGGCAATGTGTGATGGGACGGTTTGGATGCAGGTTCACTCAGTGTCTGACCCAGGGCTTTTGTGATGGGACGGTGTGGAGGGAGATTCACTCTGTGTCTGACCCCGGGCTTTTGTGATGAGACGGTGTGGAGGGAGATTCACTCTGTGTCTGACCCCGGGCTTTTGTGATGGGACGGTGAGGAGGGAGATTCACTCTCTGTCTGACCCCGGGATCGTGTGATGGGACGGTTGGATGGAGATTCTCTCTGTGTCTGACACCTGGCTTTTGTGATGGGACGGTGAAGAGGGAGATTCACTCTGTGTCTGACCCCGGGAACGTGTGATGGAACGGTTTGGATGGAGGTTCACTCAGTGTCTGACCCAGGTCTTTTGTGATGGGACGGTGTTGAGGGAGATTTACTCTGTGTCAGACATCGGAAGTTTGTGATGGGACGGTTTGGATGGAGATTCACGCTGTGGCTGACCCCGGGCTTTGGTGATGGGACGGTGAAGAGGGAGATTCACTGTGTGTCTGACCCCGGGAACGTGTGATGGAACGGTTTGGATGGTGGTTCACTCTGAGTCTGATCCAGGGAGTGTGTGATGGGACGGTGTTGAGGGAGATTTACTCTGTGTCAGACACCGGAAGTTTGTGATGGGACGGTTTGGATGGAGATTCACTTTGTGTCTGACCCCGGGCTTTTGTGATGGGACGGTGAGGAGGGAGATTCACTCTCTGTCTGACCCCGGGAACGTGTGATGGGACGGTTGGACGGAGATTCTCTCTGTGTCTGACACCTGGCTTTTGTGATGGGACGGTGAGCAGGGCGATTCACTCTGTGTCTGACCCCGAGAGTGTATGTTGGGACTGTGAGGATGGAGATTCACTCTGCGTCTGACCCCGGGACCCTGTGATGGGACGGTTTGGATGGAGTTTCACTCTGTGTCTGACCCCTGGAATTTGTCATGGGATGGTGTGGAAGGAGATTCACTCTGTTTCTGACCCCGGCAATGTGTGATGGGACGGTTTGGATGGATGTTCACTCAGTGTCTGACCCAGGTCTTTTGTGATGGGACGGTGTGGAAGGAGATTCACTCTGTGTCAGACACCGGGAGTTTGTGATGGGACGGTGTGGATGGAGATTCACTCTATGTCTGACCCCGGGAAAGTGTGATGGGACGGTTTGGATGGAGATTCACTCTGTGGCTGAAACCGGGCTTTTGTGATGGGACGGTGAAGAGGGAGACCCATCTGACCGCGGAAGTTTGTGATGGGACGGTGTGGATGGAGATTCACTCTGTGTCTGACCCCGGGTGTGTGTGATAGGACGGTGAGGAGGGAGATTCTCTCTGTGTCTGACCCCGGGAGTGTGTGATGGGACGGTGAGGAGGGAGATTCACTCTGTGTCTGACCCCGGGAACGTATGATGGAACGGTTTGGATTGGTTCACTCTGTGTCTGACCCCGGAAGTTTGTGATGGGACGGTTGGATGGGTATTCTCTCTGTGTCTGACACCTGGCTTTTGTGATGGGACGGTGAAGAGGGAGATTCACTGTGTGTCTGACCCCGGGAACGTGTGATGGAACGGTTTGGATGGTGGTTCACTCTGAGTCTGATCCAGGGAGTGTGTGATGGGACGGTGTTGAGGGAGATTTACTCTGTGTCAGACACCGGAAGTTTGTGATGGGACGGTTTGAATGGAGATTCACTCTGTGTCTGACCCCGGGAACGTGTGATGGGACGGTTTGGATGGAGGTTCACTCTGTGTCTGACCGCGGAAGTTTGTGATGGGACGGTGTGGATGGAGATTCACTCTGTGTCTGACCCCGGGTGTGTGTGATGGGATGGTGTGGAAGGAGATTCACTCTCTTTCTGACCCCGGCAATGTGTGATGGGACGGTGTGGAAGGAGATTCACTCTGTGTCAGACACCGGGAGTTTGTGATGGGACGGTGTGGATGGAGATTCACTCTGTGTCTGACCCCGGGAAAGTGTGATGGGACGGTTTGGGTGGAGATTCACTCTGTGGCTGAAACCGGGCTTTTGTGATGGGACGGTGAAGAGGGAGATTCACTCTGTGTCTGACCCCGGCAATGTGTGATGGGACGGTTTGGATGGTGGTTCACTCTGAGTCTGATCCCGGGAGTGTGTGATGGGACGGTGAAGAGGGAGATTCACTTTGTGTCTGACCCCGGGCATTTGTGATGGGACGGTGAGGAGGGAGATTCACTCTGTGTCTGACCCCGGGACCGTGTGATGGGACGGTTTGGATGGAGGTTCACTCTGTGTCTGACCGCGGAAGTTTGTGATGGGACGGTGTGGATGGAGATTCACTCTGTGTCTGACCCAGGGTGTGTGTGATAGGACGGTGAGGAGGGAGATTCACTCTGTGTCTGACCCCGGGAGTGTGTGATGGGACGGTGAGGAGGGAGATTCACTCTGCGTCTGACCCCGGGAACGTGTGATGGAACGGTTTGGATTGAGGTTCACTCTGTGTCTGACCCCGGAAGTTTGTGATGGGACGGTGTGGATGGAGATTCACTCTGTGTCTGACCCCGGGAGTGTGTGATAGGACGGTGAGGAGGGAGATTCACTCTGTGTCTGACCCCGGGGACGTGTGATGGGACGGATTGGATGCAGATTCACTCTGTGTCTGACCCCGGGAGTGTGTGATGGGACCGTGAGGAGGGAGATTAACTCTTTGTCTGACCACGGGAGTTTGTCATGGAAAGGTGTGGATGCAGATTCTCTCTATGTCTGACCCCTGGAATTTGTGATGGGATGGTGTGGAAGGAGATTCACTCTGTTTCTGACCCCGGCAATGTGTGATGGGACGGTTTGGATGGATGTTCACTCAGTGTCTGACCCAGGTCTTTTGTGATGGGACGGTGTGGAAGGAGATTCACTCTGTGTCAGACACCGGGAGTTTGTGATGGGACGGTGTGGATGGAGATTCACTCTGTGTCTGACCCCGGGAAAGTGTGATGGGACGGTTTGGATGGAGATTCACTCTGTGGCTGAAACCGGGCTTTTGTGATGGGACGGTGAAGAGGGAGACCCATCTGACCGCGGAAGTTTGTGATGGGACGGTGTGGATGGAGATTCACTCTGTGTCTGACCCCGGGTGTGTGTGATAGGACGGTGAGGAGGGAGATTCTCTCTGTGTCTGACCCCGGGAGTGTGTGATGGGACGGTGAGGAGGGAGATTCACTCTGTGTCTGACCCCGGGAACGTATGATGGAACGGTTTGGATTGAGGTTCACTCTGTGTCTGACCCCGGAAGTTTGTGATGGGACGGTTGGATGGAGATTCTCTCTGTGTCTGACACCTGGCTTTTGTGATGGGACGGTGAAGAGGGAGATTCACTGTGTGTCTGACCCCGGGAACGTGTGATGGAACGGTTTGGATGGTGGTTCACTCTGAGTCTGATCCAGGGAGTGTGTGATGGGACGGTGTTGAGGGAGATTTACTCTGTGTCAGACACCGGATGTTTGTGATGGGACGGTTTGAATGGAGATTCACTCTGTGTCTGACCCCGGGAACGTGTGATGGGACGGTTTGGATGGAGGTTCACTCTGTGTCTGACCGCGGAAGTTTGTGATGGGACGGTGTGGATGGAGATTCACTCTGTGTCTGACCCCGGGTGTGTGTGATGGGATGGTGTGGAAGGAGATTCACTCTCTTTCTGACCCCGGCAATGTGTGATGGGACGGTGTGGAAGGAGATTCACTCTGTGTCAGACACCGGGAGTTTGTGATGGGACGGTGTGGATGGAGATTCACTCTGTGTCTGACCCCGGGAAAGTGTGATGGGACGGTTTGGGTGGAGATTCACTCTGTGGCTGAAACCGGGCTTTTGTGATGGGACGGTGAAGAGGGAGATTCACTCTGTGTCTGACCCCGGCAATGTGTGATGGGACGGTTTGGATGGTGGTTCACTCTGAGTCTGATCCCGGGAGTGTGTGATGGGACGGTGAAGAGGGAGATTCACTTTGTGTCTGACCCCGGGCATTTGTGATGGGACGGTGAGGAGGGAGATTCACTCTGTGTCTGACCCCGGGAACGTGTGATGGGACGGTTTGGATGGAGGTTCACTCTGTGTCTGACCGCGGAAGTTTGTGATGGGACGGTGAGGAGGGAGATTCACTCTGCGTCTGACCCCGGGAACGTGTGATGGAACGGTTTGGATTGAGGTTCACTCTGTGTCTGACCCCGGGAAAGTGTGATGGGACGGTTTGGGTGGAGATTCACTCTGTGGCTGAAACCGGGCTTTTGTGATGGGACGGTGAAGAGGGAGATTCACTCTGTGTCTGACCCCGGCAATGTGTGATGGGACGGTTTGGATGGTGGTTCACTCTGAGTCTGATCCCGGGAGTGTGTGATGGGACGGTGAAGAGGGAGATTCACTTTGTGTCTGACCCCGGGCATTTGTGATGGGACGGTGAGGAGGGAGATTCACTCTGTGTCTGACCCCGGGAACGTGTGATGGGACGGTTTGGATGGAGGTTCACTCTGTGTCTGACCCCGGGAGTGTGTGATGGGACGGTGAGGAGGGAGATTCACTCTGCGTCTGACCCCGGGAACGTGTGATGGAACGGTTTGGATTGAGGTTCACTCTGTGTCTGACCCCGGAAGTTTGTGATGGGACGGTGTGGATGGAGATTCACTCTGTGTCTGACCCCGGGAGTGTGTGATAGGACGGTGAGGAGGGAGATTCACTCTGTGTCTGACCCCGGGGACGTGTGATGGGACGGATTGGATGCAGATTCACTCTGTGTCTGACCCCGGGAGTGTGTGATGGGACCGTGAGGAGGGAGATTTACTCTTTGTCTTGTTACGTACCCGTGACACGTGACAGTGGTACCCTTGTCACGTGACTGGGGTTGAAGTTATACTGGACATGAGGTAATGGTGGAGTGATGTCATTTTCCCGCCAGTAGAGGTCATGTGACAGGTTTTTTCTACAGGGTATAAAAGGAAGACCCACCCTGTCAGGTGGGGCAGTTCGTGGCTGGATTTGTCAAGATGACTTCATATCACTGTGTGATTTAATGTGATGACGCAGTTTAGTTAAAAATGAAGTTTTATATAATGCCTAAAGTTTAAAAGGTCAGAGCCAACGGTTTCTTTGCTAATGGAGAGTGAAGTTTGGAGATCAAGAAAAATCGATTTTCGATGGATTGACTTCGACCTTGTGTGATCCTCATTCGGAAGGATTTCGTTGACTATTCTCGCTGTTGACCCCTGGGATGACCAGAAAGGGTTTGAGAATAGTGTGGAAGAGAGGTCAGTCACTTCAAATTGTTATATTTAATAAAATTCGACGTGGGAGTTCGACGCTGGGAATCGAAGGACATCGACGTGGAAGAGAATTTACATCGCTTTAAAAAGTCTCTCCTTTTAAAAGTACCGTGAGCTTTTGAACTGTCGGCATATCGTTCTTTGAACTGTTTTCATTCGGCAATTCGCTTTGGAGAACTGTTTTTTTCAATACTACTTTAAAGACTGTTTGAGACTGCAAAGCTATTAAGAACTGTCTGACCAGCTGCCAGCAGCTGAGCTCGGACCATTGTTTGGGTTTGTTTACATTTGAAGGGGGTTTGTTATCAGTGTTTAATAAACGTGTTATTCGTTATAAAACCCCTTGCCTAACTCATCTATATTATTGTTGCCCGAATACGTAACATAATTATGGGGGCTACGTTCGGAATTGAATTATTTGATTTTAAAAAGTTTTTTGAATTTTGAATCGGTGTTTTGGTAACGGGGATTGCTCGATTTTTTTTTGTTTGATTGGCTTGTGAGTGGTATTCGGCAACGATGAATATTGATGAGTTTCTGGATTCGCCAGTCGCGGATTTGTTAGCGAAGGCGAAAAAAACTGAAGTCTCTGAACTTGCTAATCGGTTGCATCTTAAAGGGATCTTGCCAACTACGTCAAAAGCTGTAATACAGAGAAAGATCGCATCACATTTTGTGGCTTCGGGTCATTTTGAAGAATCGATTTTAGAATCGTTTCCAATAAGTAATCTGGAGATGCAGTTGCAAATTGAACAAATGATGTTAGAAAGGTGTAAATTGGAAGCTGAACAAAAGCAGAGAGATTTTGAATATGCAATGGCTAAATTAAGGTCTGTAGAACAGTCTGCTGGTTCTAAAAAACCGTTTGTTGCTAGCCAAGAAATTAAATTGGTCCCTCCATTTAGTGAAACAGAAGTGGAGAGATATTTTCAACATTTTGAAACTATTGCTCGGATGTCAGAGTGGCCGAAAGATAAATGGTCAGTGTTATTACAGAGTGTAATCAAAGGCAAGGCACGAGACGTTTACACAGCTTTAACTGCTGCGCAAGCATTAGATTATGATATTGTGAAAGAAAATATTCTCAAATCGTATGAATTGGTCCCAGAAGCGTACAGGGAAAGATTCAGGAGTTTGAAAAAGTCTGTGGAAAAGACTTATGTGGAATTTGCCTATGATAAAGCTATGTGTTTTGAGAGATGGGTTTCTTCTAAAAATGTAGATGAGGACTATGAGACATTGAGAGAGCTGATTTTGATGGAGGAATTTAAAAGAAGCATTCCTGTTGAAGTAAGGACCTACTTAAATGAGAGGGATACTGAGAAATTGCAGGACTGTGCTAGATTAGCTGATGAGTATGTTTTAATCCATAAGAATAAATTTCCTCAGGGTAGAATTTTTAAGAGGAAAAATAATATGGAGACTCCAGGTAAATCAGAAATTAAATTAGAGGTTAATGAGAGAGGTAAGGAGGAAGGAAAACCTGTGAAGGAAAGACAGTTTGGTCTTATTTGTAACTATTGTAAGAAGCCTGGCCATGTAATAGCTAACTGTTTCAAATTGAAAAAGAAAGAGAAGGAAGCAGTTCCGGATGCTTGTGTGCAACATATTGAAGCACCTGTAAAGTTACAGGGTTTGGTAAACACAAATGAGGATTTGTTAGAGTCTGACAAAGTTAGAAAGGGATATGATCATTTTATAACTGAAGGGTTTGTATCCTTGAAAGAAGGATCTACTCTGGTGCCAATAAAAATTCTTAGGGATACTGGAGCTTCTCAATCACTGATGTTAGATAGTGTGTTGAAGTTTAATGAAGAGAGTGATACTGGTGAGGTAAATTACATAAGAGGTGTTGGAAGTGATTTTATGCCTGTACGTTTGCATGAAGTAAATTTAAAGTCAGGGTTAGTTACAGGATTTGTTAAGGTAGGATTACAGCATAGCTTACCTGTGAAGGGTATTTCTTTATTGTTAGGTAATGACTTGGCAGGTGGACAAGTTTTTCCTGAAGTGCATTTGACAATGGAATCAGAGGAACCAGAGGTGAATTCTAACACAGATTTTTCTTGTGTTGTGACTAGAGCTATGGCTAAAAAAATTGATGTGCAGAATGAGGTTGTTACTCATGACTGTTCAACTCAGGATTTGAGTTTTGAGGATGTGTCAGAAACTTTCTTACCTTCGTTGTTTGAACAAGGTTCTGGGAGTAAGTCTGACTATGAAGATTTATCTCTGTCTCGGAAGGAGATGATAGCAGAGCAGAATAGAGATCCTGAGATTGTAAAATTAAGGGAAAAAGCTTTACTAGGTAGTGAAATTGAGAAGGTGTCAGTAGGATATTATTTGGAAAAAGGAGTGTTGATGAGGAAGTGGAGGTCGCCTACAATTCCTGCAAGTGAGGAATGGAATGTTGTTTACCAGGTGGTTGTTCCTAAAGTTTATCGGAATGAGATTTTGACTTTAGCTCATAGTGTGCCTTTAGGTGGACATCAAGGGGTAAGGAAAACTGTGGACAAGATTTTAAAACATTTTTACTGGCCTGGTTTAAGAAAAGATGTGGCGATGTTTTGTAAGACGTGCCATACTTGTCAAATTGTGGGTAAACCAAATCAGGTTACACCAGTAGCTCCATTACAACCTATTCCAGCATTCGGTGAACCGTTTTCTAAAGTTATTGTAGATTGTGTTGGTCCATTACCAAAGACAAAAACTGGTTATCAGTATTTGTTGACTATCATGTGTACTTCGTCTAGGTTTCCAGAGGCAGTACCACTTAGGAATATAAAAGCTAAAACTGTGACGAAGGCTCTTATAAAATTCTTTACTTATTTTGGATTGCCTAAGGAAATACAAACTGATCAAGGTAGTAATTTTATGTCTGGATTGTTTCAACAGATAGTTTATAAATTGGGAGCTAAGCAAATTACTTCGTCTGCATACCATCCAGAATCGCAAGGTGCTTTGGAGAGGTTTCATTCTACTCTCAAGAATATGATTAGGACATATTGTGTGGAGAATGAAAGTGACTGGGATGAGAGTATAAACTTACTTTTATTTGCAGTAAGGGAATCGGTACAGGAATCTTTAGGTTTTAGTCCATTTGAACTTGTGTTTGGACATAGAGTTAGAGGACCTTTAGCTTTATTGAAGGAACAGTGGATTAGTAAGGAAGTGCATACTAATTTGTTGGACTATGTTTTGAAATTTAAGGACAGGTTACATAGAGCTTGTAGCTTAGCCAAGGAAAATTTAAAGTTGGCTCAGGAGAAAATGAAAACTTGGTATGATAAGGAAGCTAGGATGAGGATGTTTAAGCCTGGAGATAAGGTGTTGGTTTTTTTCCCAGTGCAGACAAATCCTTTACAAGCTAGATTTCATGGACCTTATGAAATTGTGTCTAGAATTAATGATGTGGATTATGTAATAAAAACTCCGGATCGTAGAAGGTCAACACAACTTTGCCACATAAATATGATTAAACCATATTTTGAGAAACAATTTGATGCTGTGACTGTTGTGGTTAGTGAGAATGAGTTGGATTTAACTGGGAACATGATAGATGTTTCATCTGACTTTCATTCTAAATCTAACATTGTTTCTGTTAGGTTACCTAATTCGACTATTTTGGAAAATATTGATGAGAAATTAGCACATTTACAGCTAGAGCAGAAACAACAGATGAAGGAATTGATTTTTAAGTATAAGGATTTGTTTCCAGATGTTCCGAGAAGGACTACTATAGCTTCACATGATGTAGATGTTGGAGATGCCAAACCTATTAAACAACATCCATATAGAATGAACATGGAAAAATGTGAACTTGCTGAGAAAGAAATTGAATACATGTTAGAGAATGATATTATTAGACATTCTAACTCGAATTGGAGTTCGCCATGTGTAATGGTGCCAAAACCTGATGGTAGTATTAGGTTTTGTACGGACTATAGGAAGGTGAATGCTGTAACGAAAACAGATGCATATCCAATTCCTAGAGTAGATGATTGTGTAGATAAAGTTGGGAAAGCAAAGTTCCTTACAAAGATTGATTTATTGAAAGGGTATTGGTGTGTTCCACTAACGGACAGAGGTAGAGAGATTTCTGCATTTGTAACTCCGTCTGGGTTATATGAGTATAATGTTCTTCCATTTGGGATGAAGAATGCGCCAGGTACTTTTCAGAGGATGATTAATTCTGTGATTCAGGGATTGAAAGATACTGATGCTTATATTGATGATTTAGTGACAGGAAATGATACTTGGGAAGCACACATTATTGCGGTGGAGAAATTGTTTGAAAAGCTTTCAAGAGCTAACTTGACTATTAATTTAGCCAAGAGTGAATTTGGACATGCTACTGTGACTTCCCTTGGTTATGTTGTAGGTCAAGGTAAGGTAGCTCCTGTTCAGGCAAAAGTTCAGGCAATTTTAGAAATTCCCACTCCAACGGGGAAAAAAACTCTCAGAAGGTTTTTGGGAATGGTAGGATATTATCGAAAAGTTTGTAAGAATTTTGCTAATGTTGCCCTTCCATTAACTAACCTTCTGCAGAAGAATGTAAAGTTTGTATGGACAGTGTTTTGTCAGGAAGCATTTGAAAAATTGAAAACAATGATATGTGAACAACCTGTGCTTAAAGCACCTGACTTTGAAAAACCTTTTTCATTAGCTGTAGATGCTAGTGATGAAGCTGCGGGAGCAGTATTGATGCAAAGGAATGAGGGTGATGAGGTTGATCATCCAGTAGCTTACTTTTCTATGAAATTTAATAAGCATCAAAGAAACTATTCAACAATAGAGAAAGAATTGTTATCTCTTGTTTTGGCTTTGGAATATTTTGAGGTATATGTTGGTACAACTCAAAAACCACTTATTGTTTACACTGATCATAATCCGTTAGTTTTTCTGAGTAAGATGAAAAACAAAAACAGAAGATTGTTAAATTGGAGTTTGATGTTACAAGAGTACAATATTGTGATAACTCATATTAAAGGTAAAGATAATGTGGTTGCTGATTGTCTATCTCGATGTTGAAGGTACAATGTTTTTTTTGGAGTGGTTTTTTTTATTGTAACACTCCTACTGTATTGTATATTGTGTATGTTATATGATTTATACATTTGTTTTTTTTTCTTGTAAGTAATTGTTAAAAATTTTTGTTCTTGACAGACCAAAAATGTTTTTTTTTGGAGGGAGGTGTTACGTACCCGTGACACGTGACAGTGGTACCCTTGTCACGTGACTGGGGTTGAAGTTATACTGGACATGAGGTAATGGTGGAGTGATGTCATTTTCCCGCCAGTAGAGGTCATGTGACAGGTTTTTTCTACAGGGTATAAAAGGAAGACCCACCCTGTCAGGTGGGGCAGTTCGTGGCTGGATTTGCCAAGATGACTTCATATCACTGTGTGATTTAATGTGATGACGCAGTTTAGTTAAAAATGAAGTTTTATATAATGCCTAAAGTTTAAAAGGTCAGAGCCAACGGTTTCTTTGCTAATGGAGAGTGAAGTTTGGAGATCAAGAAAAATCGATTTTCGATGGATTGACTTCGACCTTGTGTGATCCTCATTCGGAAGGATTTCGTTGACTATTCTCGCTGTTGACCCCTGGGATGACCAGAAAGGGTTTGAGAATAGTGTGGAAGAGAGGTCAGTCACTTCAAGTTGTTATATTTAATAAAATTCGACGTGGGAGTTCGACGCTGGGAATCGAAGGACATCGACGTGGAAGAGAATTTACATCGCTTTAAAAAGTCTCTCATTTTAAAAGTACCGTGAGCTTTTGAACTGTCGGCATATCGTTCTTTGAACTGTTTTCATTCGGCAATTCGCTTTGGAGAACTGTTTTTTTCAATACTACTTTAAAGACTGTTTGAGACTGCAAAGCTATTAAGAACTGTCTGACCAGCTGCCAGCAGCTGAGCTCGGACCATTGTTTGGGTTTGTTTACATTTGAAGGGGGTTTGTTATCAGTGTTTAATAAACGTGTTATTCGTTATAAAACCCCTTGCCTAACTCATCTATATTATTGTTGCCCGAATACGTAACAGTCTGACCACGGGAGTTTGTCATGGAAAGGTGTGGATGCAGATTCTCTCTATGTCTGACCCCTGGAATTTTTGAATGGATGGTGTGGAAGGAGATTCACTCTGTGTCTGACCCCGGGCAATGTGTGATGGGACGGTTTGGATGCAGGTTCACTCAGTGTTTGACCCAGGGCTTTTGTGATGGGACGGTGTGGAGGGAGATTCACTCTGTGTCTGACCCCGGGCTTTTGTGATGGGACGGTGTGGAGGGAGATTCACTCTCTGTCTGACCCCGGGCTTTTGTGATGAGACGGTGTGGAGGGAGATTCACTCTCTGTCTGACCCCGGGAACGTGTGATGGGACGGTTGGATGGAGATTCTCTCTGTGTCTGACACCTGGCTTTTGTGATGGGACGGTGAAGAGGGAGATTCACTCTGTGTCTGACCCCGGGAACGTGTGATGGAACGGTTTGGATGGAGGTTCACTCAGTGTCTGACCCAGGTCTTTTGTGATGGGACGGTGTTGAGGGAGATTTACTCTGTGTCAGACATCGGAAGTTTGTGATGGGACGGTTTGGATGGAGATTCACGCTGTGGCTGACCCCGGGCTTTTGTGATGGGACGGTGAAGAGGGAGATTCACTGTGTGTCTGACCCCGGGAACGTGTGATGGAACGGTTTGGATGGTGGTTCACTCTGAGTCTGATCCAGGGAGTGTGTGATGGGACGGTGTTGAGGGAGATTTACTCTGTGTCAGACACCGGAAGTTTGTGATGGGACGGTTTGGATGGAGATTCACTTTGTGTCTGACCCCGGGCTTTTGTGATGGGACGGTGAGGAGGGAGATTCACTCTCTGTCTGACCCCGGGAACGTGTGATGGGACGGTTGGACGGAGATTCTCTCTGTGTCTGACACCTGGCTTTTGTGATGGGACGGTGAGGAGGGCGATTCACTCTGTGTCTGACCACGAGAGTGTATGTTGGGACTGTGAGGATGGAGATTCACTCTGCGTCTGACCCCGGGACCCTGTGATGGGACGGTTTGGATGGAGATTCACTCTGTGTCAGACCCCGGGAGTGTGTGAAGGGACGGTGAGGAGGGAGTTTCACTCTGTTTCACACCCCGGGAGTTTGTGATGGATAGGTGTGGATGCAGATTCACTCTAAGTCTGACCCCGGGAGTGTGTGATGGGACGGTAAAGAAGGAGATTCACTCAGTATCTGACCCAGGGCTTTTGTGATGGGACGGTGTGGAGGGAGATTCACTCTGTGTCTGACCCCGGGCTTTTGTGATGGGACGGTGTGGAAGGAGATTTACTCTGTGTCAGACACCGGGAGTTTGTGATGGGACGGTGTGGATGGAGATTCACTCTGTGTCTGACCCCGGGAAAGTGTGATGGGACGGTTTGGATGGAGATTCACTCTGTGGCTGAAACCGCGCTTTTGTGATGGGACGGTGAAGAGGGAGATTCACTCTGTGTCTGACCCCGGGAACGTGTGATGGAACGGTTTGGATGGTGGTTCACTCTGAGTCTGATCCCGGGAGTGTGTGATGGGACGGTGAAGAGGGAGATTCACTTTGTGTCTGACCCCGGGCATTTGTGATGGGACGGTGAGGAGGGAGATTCACTCTGTGTCTGACCCCGGGAACGTGTGATGGAACGGTTTGGATGGAGGTTCACTCTGTGTCTGACCGCGGAAGTTTGTGATGGGACGGTGTGGATGGAGATTCACTCTGTGTCTGACCCCGGGTGTGTGTGATAGGACGGTGAGGAGGGAGATTCACTCTGTGTCTGACCCCGGGAGTGTGTGATGGGACGGTGAGGAGGGAGATTCACTCTGTGTCTGACCCCGGGAACGTGTGATGGAACGGTTTGGATTGAGGTTCACTCTGTGTCTGACCCCGGAAGTTTGTGATGGGACGGTGTGGATGGAGATTCACTCTGTGTCTGACCCCGGGGACGTGTGATGGGTCGGATTGGATGCAGATTCACTCTGTGTCTGACCCCGGGAGTGTGTGATGGGACCGTGAGGAGGGAGATTTACTCTTTGTCTGACCACGGGAGTTTGTCATGGAAAGGTGTGGATGCAGATTCTCTCTATGTCTGACCCCTGGAATTTTTGAATGGATGGTGTGGAAGGAGATTCACTCTGTGTCTGACCCCGGGCAATGTGTGATGGGACGGTTTGGATGCAGGTTCACTCAGTGTCTGACCCAGGGCTTTTGTGATGGGACGGTGTGGAGGGAGATTCACTCTGTGTCTGACCCAGGGAGTTTGTGATTGGACGGTGTGGATGGAGATTCACTCTGTGTCTGACCCCGGGAAAGTGTGATGGGACGGTTTGGATGGAGATTCACTCTGTGGCTGAAACCGGGCTTTTGTGATGGGACGGTGAAGAGGGAGATTCACTCTGTGTCTGACCCCGGGAACGTGTGATGGAACGGTTTGGATGGTGGTTCACTCTGAGTCTGATCCCGGGAGTGTGTGATGGGACGGTGAAGAGGGAGATTCACTTTGTGTCTGACCCCGGGCATTTGTGATGGGACGGTGAGGAGGGAGATTCACTCTGTGTCTGACCCCGGGAACGTGTGGTGGAACGGTTTGGATGGAGGTTCACTCTGTGTCTGACCGCGGAAGTTTGTGATGGGACGGTGTGGATGGAGATTCACTCTGTGTCTGACCCCGGGTGTGTGTGATAGGACGGTGAGGAGGGAGATTCACTCTGTGTCTGACCCCGGGAGTGTGTGATGGGACGGTGAGGAGGGAGATTCACTCTGTGTCTGACCCCGGGAACGTGTGATGGAACGGTTTGGATTGAGGTTCACTCTGTGTCTGACCCCGGAAGTTTGTGATGGGACGGTGTGGATGGAGATTCACTCTGTGTCTGACCCCGGGAGTGTGTGATAGGACGGTGAGGAGGGAGATTCACTCTGTGTCTGTCCCCGGGGACGTGTGATGGGACGGATTGGATGCAGATTCACTCTGTGTCTGACCCCGGGAGTGTGTGATGGGACCGTGAGGAGGGAGATTTACTCTTTGTCTGACCACGGGAGTTTGTCATGGAAAGGTGTGGATGCAGATTCTCTCTATGTCTGACCCCTGGAATTTTTGAATGGATGGTGTGGAAGGAGATTCACTCTGTGTCTGACCCCGGGCAATGTGTGATGGGACGGTTTGGATGCAGGTTCACTCAGTGTCTGACCCAGGGCTTTTGTGATGGGACGGTGTGGAGGGAGATTCACTCTGTGTCTGACCCCGGGCTTTTGTGATGAGACGGTGTGGAGGGAGATTCACTCTGTGTCTGACCCCGGGCTTTTGTGATGGGACGGTGAGGAGGGAGATTCACTCTCTGTCTGACCCCGGGAACGTGTGATGGGACGGTTGGATGGAGATTCACTCTGTGTCTGACCCCGGGCTTTTGTGATGGGACGGTGAGGAGGGAGATTCACTCTGTGTCTGACCCCGGGAGTGTGTGATGGGACGGTGAGGAGGGAGATTCACTCTGTGTCTGACCCCGGGAACGTGTGATGGAACGGTTTGGATTGAGGTTCACTCTGTGTCTGACCCCGGAAGTTTGTGATGGGACGGTGTGGATGGAGATTCACTCTGTGTCTGACCCCGGGGACGTGTGATGGGACGGATTGGATGCAGATTCACTCTGTGTCTGACCCCGGGAGTGTGTGATGGGACCGTGAGGAGGGAGATTTACTCTTTGTCTGACCACGGGAGTTTGTCATGGAAAGGTGTGGATGCAGATTCTCTCTATGTCTGACCCCTGGAATTTTTGAATGGATGGTGTGGAAGGAGATTCACTCTGTGTCTGACCCCGGGCAATGTGTGATGGGACGGTTTGGATGCAGGTTCACTCAGTGTCTGACCCAGGGCTTTTGTGATGGGACGGTGTGGAGGGAGATTCACTCTGTGTCTGACCCCGGGAGTTTGTGATTGGACGGTGTGGATGGAGATTCACTCTGTGTCTGTCCCCGGGAAAGTGTGATGGGACGGTTTGGATGGAGATTCACTCTGTGGCTGAAACCGGGCTTTTGTGATGGGACGGTGAAGAGGGAGATTCACTCTGTGTCTGACCCCGGGAACGTGTGATGGAACGGTTTGGATGGTGGTTCACTCTGAGTCTGATCCCGGGAGTGTGTGATGGGACGGTGAAGAGGGAGATTCACTTTGTGTCTGACCCCGGGCATTTGTGATGGGACGGTGAGGAGGGAGATTCACTCTGTGTCTGACCCCGGGAACGTGTGGTGGAACGGTTTGGATGGAGGTTCACTCTGTGTCTGACCGCGGAAGTTTGTGATGGGACGGTGTGGATGGAGATTCACTCTGTGTCTGACCCCGGGTGTGTGTGATAGGACGGTGAGGAGGGAGATTCACTCTGTGTCTGACCCCGGGAGTGTGTGATGGGACGGTGAGGAGGGAGATTCACTCTGTGTCTGACCCCGGGAACGTATGATGGAACGGTTTGGATTGAGGTTCACTCCGTGTCTGACCCCGGAAGTTTGTGATGGGACGGTGTGGATGGAGATTCACTCTGTGTGTGACCCCGGGAGTGTGTGATAGGACGGTGAGGAGGGAGATTCACTCTGTGTCTGTCCCCGGGGACGTGTGATGGGACGGATTGGATGCAGATTCACTCTGTGTCTGACCCCGGGAGTGTGTGATGGGACCGTGAGGAGGGAGATTTACTCTTTGTCTGACCACGGGAGTTTGTCATGGAAAGGTGTGGATGCAGATTCTCTCTATGTCTGACCCCTGGAATTTTTGAATGGATGGTGTGGAAGGAGATTCACTCTGTGTCTGACCCCGGGCAATGTGTGATGGGACGGTTTGGATGCAGGTTCACTCAGTGTCTGACCCAGGGCTTTTGTGATGGGACGGTGTGGAGGGAGATTCACTCTGTGTCTGACCCCGGGCTTTTGTGATGAGACGGTGTGGAGGGAGATTCACTCTGTGTCTGACCCCGGGCTTTTGTGATGGGACGGTGAGGAGGGAGATTCACTCTCTGTCTGACCCCGGGATCGTGTGATGGGACGGTTGGATGGAGATTCTCTCTGTGTCTGACACCTGGCTTTTGTGATGGGACGGTGAAGAGGGAGATTCACTCTGTGTCTGACCCCGGGAACGTGTGATGGAACGGTTTGGATGGAGGTTCACTCAGTGTCTGACCCAGGTCTTTTGTGATGGGACGGTGTTGAGGGAGATTTACTCTGTGTCAGACATCGGAAGTTTGTGATGGGACGGTTTGGATGGAGATTCACGCTGTGGCTGACCCCGGGCTTTGGTGATGGGACGGTGAAGAGGGAGATTCACTGTGTGTCTGACCCCGGGAACGTGTGATGGAACGGTTTGGATGGTGGTTCACTCTGAGTCTGATCCAGGGAGTGTGTGATGGGACGGTGTTGAGGGAGATTTACTCTGTGTCAGACACCGGAAGTTTGTGATGGGACGGTTTGGATGGAGATTCACTTTGTGTCTGACCCCGGGCTTTTGTGATGGGACGGTGAGGAGGGAGATTCACTCTCTGTCTGACCCCGGGAACGTGTGATGGGACGGTTGGACGGAGATTCTCTCTGTGTCTGACACCTGGCTTTTGTGATGGGACGGTGAGCAGGGCGATTCACTCTGTGTCTGACCCCGAGAGTGTATGTTGGGACTGTGAGGATGGAGATTCACTCTGCGTCTGACCCCGGGACCCTGTGATGGGACGGTTTGGATGGAGTTTCACTCTGTGTCTGACCCCTGGAATTTGTGATGGGATGGTGTGGAAGGAGATTCACTCTGTTTCTGACCCCGGCAATGTGTGATGGGACGGTTTGGATGGATGTTCACTCAGTGTCTGACCCAGGTCTTTTGTGATGGGACGGTGTGGAAGGAGATTCACTCTGTGTCAGACACCGGGAGTTTGTGATGGGACGGTGTGGATGGAGATTCACTCTATGTCTGACCCCGGGAAAGTGTGATGGGACGGTTTGGATGGAGATTCACTCTGTGGCTGAAACCGGGCTTTTGTGATGGGACGGTGAAGAGGGAGACCCATCTGACCGCGGAAGTTTGTGATGGGACGGTGTGGATGGAGATTCACTCTGTGTCTGACCCCGGGTGTGTGTGATAGGACGGTGAGGAGGGAGATTCTCTCTGTGTCTGACCCCGGGAGTGTGTGATGGGACGGTGAGGAGGGAGATTCACTCTGTGTCTGACCCCGGGAACGTATGATGGAACGGTTTGGATTGGTTCACTCTGTGTCTGACCCCGGAAGTTTGTGATGGGACGGTTGGATGGGTATTCTCTCTGTGTCTGACACCTGGCTTTTGTGATGGGACGGTGAAGAGGGAGATTCACTGTGTGTCTGACCCCGGGAACGTGTGATGGAACGGTTTGGATGGTGGTTCACTCTGAGTCTGATCCAGGGAGTGTGTGATGGGACGGTGTTGAGGGAGATTTACTCTGTGTCAGACACAGGAAGTTTGTGATGGGACGGTTTGAATGGAGATTCACTCTGTGTCTGACCCCGGGAACGTGTGATGGGACGGTTTGGATGGAGGTTCACTCTGTGTCTGACCGCGGAAGTTTGTGATGGGACGGTGTGGATGGAGATTCACTCTGTGTCTGACCCCGGGTGTGTGTGATGGGATGGTGTGGAAGGAGATTCACTCTCTTTCTGACCCCGGCAATGTGTGATGGGACGGTGTGGAAGGAGATTCACTCTGTGTCAGACACCGGGAGTTTGTGATGGGACGGTGTGGATGGAGATTCACTCTGTGTCTGACCCCGGGAAAGTGTGATGGGACGGTTTGGGTGGAGATTCACTCTGTGGCTGAAACCGGGCTTTTGTGATGGGACGGTGAAGAGGGAGATTCACTCTGTGTCTGACCCCGGCAATGTGTGATGGGACGGTTTGGATGGTGGTTCACTCTGAGTCTGATCCCGGGAGTGTGTGATGGGACGGTGAAGAGGGAGATTCACTTTGTGTCTGACCCCGGGCATTTGTGATGGGACGGTGAGGAGGGAGATTCACTCTGTGTCTGACCCCGGGACCGTGTGATGGGACGGTTTGGATGGAGGTTCACTCTGTGTCTGACCGCGGAAGTTTGTGATGGGACGGTGTGGATGGAGATTCACTCTGTGTCTGACCCAGGGTGTGTGTGATAGGACGGTGAGGAGGGAGATTCACTCTGTGTCTGACCCCGGGAGTGTGTGATGGGACGGTGAGGAGGGAGATTCACTCTGCGTCTGACCCCGGGAACGTGTGATGGAACGGTTTGGATTGAGGTTCACTCTGTGTCTGACCCCGGAAGTTTGTGATGGGACGGTGTGGATGGAGATTCACTCTGTGTCTGACCCCGGGAGTGTGTGATAGGACGGTGAGGAGGGAGATTCACTCTGTGTCTGACCCCGGGGACGTGTGATGGGACGGATTGGATGCAGATTCACTCTGTGTCTGACCCCGGGAGTGTGTGATGGGACCGTGAGGAGGGAGATTAACTCTTTGTCTGACCACGGGAGTTTGTCATGGAAAGGTGTGGATGCAGATTCTCTCTATGTCTGACCCCTGGAATTTGTGATGGGATGGTGTGGAAGGAGATTCACTCTGTTTCTGACCCCGGCAATGTGTGATGGGACGGTTTGGATGGATGTTCACTCAGTGTCTGACCCAGGTCTTTGTGATGGGACGGTGTGGAAGGAGATTCACTCTGTGTCAGACACCGGGAGTTTGTGATGGGACGGTGTGGATGGAGATTCACTCTGTGTCTGACCCCGGGAAAGTGTGATGGGACGGTTTGGATGGAGATTCACTCTGTGGCTGAAACCGGGCTTTTGTGATGGGACGGTGAAGAGGGAGACCCATCTGACCGCGGAAGTTTGTGATGGGACGGTGTGGATGGAGATTCACTCTGTGTCTGACCCCGGGTGTGTGTGATAGGACGGTGAGGAGGGAGATTCTCTCTGTGTCTGACCCCGGGAGTGTGTGATGGGACGGTGAGGAGGGAGATTCACTCTGTGTCTGACCCCGGGAACGTATGATGGAACGGTTTGGATTGAGGTTCACTCTGTGTCTGACCCCGGAAGTTTGTGATGGGACGGTTGGATGGAGATTCTCTCTGTGTCTGACACCTGGCTTTTGTGATGGGACGGTGAAGAGGGAGATTCACTGTGTGTCTGACCCCGGGAACGTGTGATGGAACGGTTTGGATGGTGGTTCACTCTGAGTCTGATCCAGGGAGTGTGTGATGGGACGGTGTTGAGGGAGATTTACTCTGTGTCAGACACCGGAAGTTTGTGATGGGACGGTTTGAATGGAGATTCACTCTGTGTCTGACCCCGGGAACGTGTGATGGGACGGTTTGGATGGAGGTTCACTCTGTGTCTGACCGCGGAAGTTTGTGATGGGACGGTGTGGATGGAGATTCACTCTGTGTCTGACCCCGGGTGTGTGTGATGGGATGGTGTGGAAGGAGATTCACTCTCTTTCTGACCCCGGCAATGTGTGATGGGACGGTGTGGAAGGAGATTCACTCTGTGTCAGACACCGGGAGTTTGTGATGGGACGGTGTGGATGGAGATTCACTCTGTGTCTGACCCCGGGAAAGTGTGATGGGACGGTTTGGGTGGAGATTCACTCTGTGGCTGAAACCGGGCTTTTGTGATGGGACGGTGAAGAGGGAGATTCACTCTGTGTCTGACCCCGGCAATGTGTGATGGGACGGTTTGGATGGTGGTTCACTCTGAGTCTGATCCCGGGAGTGTGTGATGGGACGGTGAAGAGGGAGATTCACTTTGTGTCTGACCCCGGGCATTTGTGATGGGACGGTGAGGAGGGAGATTCACTCTGTGTCTGACCCCGGGAACGTGTGATGGGACGGTTTGGATGTAGGTTCACTCTGTGTCTGACCGCGGAAGTTTGTGATGGGACGGTGAGGAGGGAGATTCACTCTGCGTCTGACCCCGGGAACGTGTGATGGAACGGTTTGGATTGAGGTTCACTCTGTGTCTGACCCCGGGAAAGTGTGATGGGACGGTTTGGGTGGAGATTCACTCTGTGGCTGAAACCGGGCTTTTGTGATGGGACGGTGAAGAGGGAGATTCACTCTGTGTCTGACCCCGGCAATGTGTGATGGGACGGTTTGGATGGTGGTTCACTCTGAGTCTGATCCCGGGAGTGTGTGATGGGACGGTGAAGAGGGAGATTCACTTTGTGTCTGACCCCGGGCATTTGTGATGGGACGGTGAGGAGGGAGATTCACTCTGTGTCTGACCCCGGGAACGTGTGATGGGACGGTTTGGATGGAGGTTCACTCTGTGTCTGACCCCGGGAGTGTGTGATGGGACGGTGAGGAGGGAGATTCACTCTGCGTCTGACCCCGGGAACGTGTGATGGAACGGTTTGGATTGAGGTTCACTCTGTGTCTGACCCCGGAAGTTTGTGATGGGACGGTGTGGATGGAGATTCACTCTGTGTCTGACCCCGGGAGTGTGTGATAGGACGGTGAGGAGGGAGATTCACTCTGTGTCTGACCCCGGGGACGTGTGATGGGACGGATTGGATGCAGATTCACTCTGTGTCTGACCCCGGGAGTGTGTGATGGGACCGTGAGGAGGGAGATTTACTCTTTGTCTTGTTACGTACCCGTGACACGTGACAGTGGTACCCTTGTCACGTGACTGGGGTTGAAGTTATACTGGACATGAGGTAATGGTGGAGTGATGTCATTTTCCCGCCAGTAGAGGTCATGTGACAGGTTTTTTCTACAGGGTATAAAAGGAAGACCCACCCTGTCAGGTGGGGCAGTTCGTGGCTGGATTTGTCAAGATGACTTCATATCACTGTGTGATTTAATGTGATGACGCAGTTTAGTTAAAAATGAAGTTTTATATAATGCCTAAAGTTTAAAAGGTCAGAGCCAACGGTTTCTTTGCTAATGGAGAGTGAAGTTTGGAGATCAAGAAAAATCGATTTTCGATGGATTGACTTCGACCTTGTGTGATCCTCATTCGGAAGGATTTCGTTGACTATTCTCGCTGTTGACCCCTGGGATGACCAGAAAGGGTTTGAGAATAGTGTGGAAGAGAGGTCAGTCACTTCAAATTGTTATATTTAATAAAATTCGACGTGGGAGTTCGACGCTGGGAATCGAAGGACATCGACGTGGAAGAGAATTTACATCGCTTTAAAAAGTCTCTCCTTTTAAAAGTACCGTGAGCTTTTGAACTGTCGGCATATCGTTCTTTGAACTGTTTTCATTCGGCAATTCGCTTTGGAGAACTGTTTTTTTCAATACTACTTTAAAGACTGTTTGAGACTGCAAAGCTATTAAGAACTGTCTGACCAGCTGCCAGCAGCTGAGCTCGGACCATTGTTTGGGTTTGTTTACATTTGAAGGGGGTTTGTTATCAGTGTTTAATAAACGTGTTATTCGTTATAAAACCCCTTGCCTAACTCATCTATATTATTGTTGCCCGAATACGTAACATAATTATGGGGGCTACGTTCGGAATTGAATTATTTGATTTTAAAAAGTTTTTTGAATTTTGAATCGGTGTTTTGGTAACGGGGATTGCTCGATTTTTTTTTGTTTGATTGGCTTGTGAGTGGTATTCGGCAACGATGAATATTGATGAGTTTCTGGATTCGCCAGTCGCGGATTTGTTAGCGAAGGCGAAAAAAACTGAAGTCTCTGAACTTGCTAATCGGTTGCATCTTAAAGGGATCTTGCCAACTACGTCAAAAGCTGTAATACAGAGAAAGATCGCATCACATTTTGTGGCTTCGGGTCATTTTGAAGAATCGATTTTAGAATCGTTTCCAATAAGTAATCTGGAGATGCAGTTGCAAATTGAACAAATGATGTTAGAAAGGTGTAAATTGGAAGCTGAACAAAAGCAGAGAGATTTTGAATATGCAATGGCTAAATTAAGGTCTGTAGAACAGTCTGCTGGTTCTAAAAAACCGTTTGTTGCTAGCCAAGAAATTAAATTGGTCCCTCCATTTAGTGAAACAGAAGTGGAGAGATATTTTCAACATTTTGAAACTATTGCTCGGATGTCAGAGTGGCCGAAAGATAAATGGTCAGTGTTATTACAGAGTGTAATCAAAGGCAAGGCACGAGACGTTTACACAGCTTTAACTGCTGCGCAAGCATTAGATTATGATATTGTGAAAGAAAATATTCTCAAATCGTATGAATTGGTCCCAGAAGCGTACAGGGAAAGATTCAGGAGTTTGAAAAAGTCTGTGGAAAAGACTTATGTGGAATTTGCCTATGATAAAGCTATGTGTTTTGAGAGATGGGTTTCTTCTAAAAATGTAGATGAGGACTATGAGACATTGAGAGAGCTGATTTTGATGGAGGAATTTAAAAGAAGCATTCCTGTTGAAGTAAGGACCTACTTAAATGAGAGGGATACTGAGAAATTGCAGGACTGTGCTAGATTAGCTGATGAGTATGTTTTAATCCATAAGAATAAATTTCCTCAGGGTAGAATTTTTAAGAGGAAAAATAATATGGAGACTCCAGGTAAATCAGAAATTAAATTAGAGGTTAATGAGAGAGGTAAGGAGGAAGGAAAACCTGTGAAGGAAAGACAGTTTGGTCTTATTTGTAACTATTGTAAGAAGCCTGGCCATGTAATAGCTAACTGTTTCAAATTGAAAAAGAAAGAGAAGGAAGCAGTTCCGGATGCTTGTGTGCAACATATTGAAGCACCTGTAAAGTTACAGGGTTTGGTAAACACAAATGAGGATTTGTTAGAGTCTGACAAAGTTAGAAAGGGATATGATCATTTTATAACTGAAGGGTTTGTATCCTTGAAAGAAGGATCTACTCTGGTGCCAATAAAAATTCTTAGGGATACTGGAGCTTCTCAATCACTGATGTTAGATAGTGTGTTGAAGTTTAATGAAGAGAGTGATACTGGTGAGGTAAATTACATAAGAGGTGTTGGAAGTGATTTTATGCCTGTACGTTTGCATGAAGTAAATTTAAAGTCAGGGTTAGTTACAGGATTTGTTAAGGTAGGATTACAGCATAGCTTACCTGTGAAGGGTATTTCTTTATTGTTAGGTAATGACTTGGCAGGTGGACAAGTTTTTCCTGAAGTGCATTTGACAATGGAATCAGAGGAACCAGAGGTGAATTCTAACACAGATTTTTCTTGTGTTGTGACTAGAGCTATGGCTAAAAAAATTGATGTGCAGAATGAGGTTGTTACTCATGACTGTT
The DNA here is from genome assembly GCF_048418815.1 of Hemitrygon akajei. Lineage (NCBI taxonomy): Eukaryota > Metazoa > Chordata > Chondrichthyes > Myliobatiformes > Dasyatidae > Hemitrygon > Hemitrygon akajei. The sequence goes on along the minus strand of NW_027331960.1, from coordinate 2,637,547 downwards.
CAACTCAGGATTTGAGTTTTGAGGATGTGTCAGAAACTTTCTTACCTTCGTTGTTTGAACAAGGTTCTGGGAGTAAGTCTGACTATGAAGATTTATCTCTGTCTCGGAAGGAGATGATAGCAGAGCAGAATAGAGATCCTGAGATTGTAAAATTAAGGGAAAAAGCTTTACTAGGTAGTGAAATTGAGAAGGTGTCAGTAGGATATTATTTGGAAAAAGGAGTGTTGATGAGGAAGTGGAGGTCGCCTACAATTCCTGCAAGTGAGGAATGGAATGTTGTTTACCAGGTGGTTGTTCCTAAAGTTTATCGGAATGAGATTTTGACTTTAGCTCATAGTGTGCCTTTAGGTGGACATCAAGGGGTAAGGAAAACTGTGGACAAGATTTTAAAACATTTTTACTGGCCTGGTTTAAGAAAAGATGTGGCGATGTTTTGTAAGACGTGCCATACTTGTCAAATTGTGGGTAAACCAAATCAGGTTACACCAGTAGCTCCATTACAACCTATTCCAGCATTCGGTGAACCGTTTTCTAAAGTTATTGTAGATTGTGTTGGTCCATTACCAAAGACAAAAACTGGTTATCAGTATTTGTTGACTATCATGTGTACTTCGTCTAGGTTTCCAGAGGCAGTACCACTTAGGAATATAAAAGCTAAAACTGTGACGAAGGCTCTTATAAAATTCTTTACTTATTTTGGATTGCCTAAGGAAATACAAACTGATCAAGGTAGTAATTTTATGTCTGGATTGTTTCAACAGATAGTTTATAAATTGGGAGCTAAGCAAATTACTTCGTCTGCATACCATCCAGAATCGCAAGGTGCTTTGGAGAGGTTTCATTCTACTCTCAAGAATATGATTAGGACATATTGTGTGGAGAATGAAAGTGACTGGGATGAGAGTATAAACTTACTTTTATTTGCAGTAAGGGAATCGGTACAGGAATCTTTAGGTTTTAGTCCATTTGAACTTGTGTTTGGACATAGAGTTAGAGGACCTTTAGCTTTATTGAAGGAACAGTGGATTAGTAAGGAAGTGCATACTAATTTGTTGGACTATGTTTTGAAATTTAAGGACAGGTTACATAGAGCTTGTAGCTTAGCCAAGGAAAATTTAAAGTTGGCTCAGGAGAAAATGAAAACTTGGTATGATAAGGAAGCTAGGATGAGGATGTTTAAGCCTGGAGATAAGGTGTTGGTTTTTTTCCCAGTGCAGACAAATCCTTTACAAGCTAGATTTCATGGACCTTATGAAATTGTGTCTAGAATTAATGATGTGGATTATGTAATAAAAACTCCGGATCGTAGAAGGTCAACACAACTTTGCCACATAAATATGATTAAACCATATTTTGAGAAACAATTTGATGCTGTGACTGTTGTGGTTAGTGAGAATGAGTTGGATTTAACTGGGAACATGATAGATGTTTCATCTGACTTTCATTCTAAATCTAACATTGTTTCTGTTAGGTTACCTAATTCGACTATTTTGGAAAATATTGATGAGAAATTAGCACATTTACAGCTAGAGCAGAAACAACAGATGAAGGAATTGATTTTTAAGTATAAGGATTTGTTTCCAGATGTTCCGAGAAGGACTACTATAGCTTCACATGATGTAGATGTTGGAGATGCCAAACCTATTAAACAACATCCATATAGAATGAACATGGAAAAATGTGAACTTGCTGAGAAAGAAATTGAATACATGTTAGAGAATGATATTATTAGACATTCTAACTCGAATTGGAGTTCGCCATGTGTAATGGTGCCAAAACCTGATGGTAGTATTAGGTTTTGTACGGACTATAGGAAGGTGAATGCTGTAACGAAAACAGATGCATATCCAATTCCTAGAGTAGATGATTGTGTAGATAAAGTTGGGAAAGCAAAGTTCCTTACAAAGATTGATTTATTGAAAGGGTATTGGTGTGTTCCACTAACGGACAGAGGTAGAGAGATTTCTGCATTTGTAACTCCGTCTGGGTTATATGAGTATAATGTTCTTCCATTTGGGATGAAGAATGCGCCAGGTACTTTTCAGAGGATGATTAATTCTGTGATTCAGGGATTGAAAGATACTGATGCTTATATTGATGATTTAGTGACAGGAAATGATACTTGGGAAGCACACATTATTGCGGTGGAGAAATTGTTTGAAAAGCTTTCAAGAGCTAACTTGACTATTAATTTAGCCAAGAGTGAATTTGGACATGCTACTGTGACTTCCCTTGGTTATGTTGTAGGTCAAGGTAAGGTAGCTCCTGTTCAGGCAAAAGTTCAGGCAATTTTAGAAATTCCCACTCCAACGGGGAAAAAAACTCTCAGAAGGTTTTTGGGAATGGTAGGATATTATCGAAAAGTTTGTAAGAATTTTGCTAATGTTGCCCTTCCATTAACTAACCTTCTGCAGAAGAATGTAAAGTTTGTATGGACAGTGTTTTGTCAGGAAGCATTTGAAAAATTGAAAACAATGATATGTGAACAACCTGTGCTTAAAGCACCTGACTTTGAAAAACCTTTTTCATTAGCTGTAGATGCTAGTGATGAAGCTGCGGGAGCAGTATTGATGCAAAGGAATGAGGGTGATGAGGTTGATCATCCAGTAGCTTACTTTTCTATGAAATTTAATAAGCATCAAAGAAACTATTCAACAATAGAGAAAGAATTGTTATCTCTTGTTTTGGCTTTGGAATATTTTGAGGTATATGTTGGTACAACTCAAAAACCACTTATTGTTTACACTGATCATAATCCGTTAGTTTTTCTGAGTAAGATGAAAAACAAAAACAGAAGATTGTTAAATTGGAGTTTGATGTTACAAGAGTACAATATTGTGATAACTCATATTAAAGGTAAAGATAATGTGGTTGCTGATTGTCTATCTCGATGTTGAAGGTACAATGTTTTTTTTGGAGTGGTTTTTTTATTGTAACACTCCTACTGTATTGTATATTGTGTATGTTATATGATTTATACATTTGTTTTTTTTTCTTGTAAGTAATTGTTAAAAATTTTTGTTCTTGACAGACCAAAAATGTTTTTTTTTGGAGGGAGGTGTTACGTACCCGTGACACGTGACAGTGGTACCCTTGTCACGTGACTGGGGTTGAAGTTATACTGGACATGAGGTAATGGTGGAGTGATGTCATTTTCTCGCCAGTAGAGGTCATGTGACAGGTTTTTTCTACAGGGTATAAAAGGAAGACCCACCCTGTCAGGTGGGGCAGTTCGTGGCTGGATTTGCCAAGATGACTTCATATCACTGTGTGATTTAATGTGATGACGCAGTTTAGTTAAAAATGAAGTTTTATATAATGCCTAAAGTTTAAAAGGTCAGAGCCAACGGTTTCTTTGCTAATGGAGAGTGAAGTTTGGAGATCAAGAAAAATCGATTTTCGATGGATTGACTTCGACCTTGTGTGATCCTCATTCGGAAGGATTTCGTTGACTATTCTCGCTGTTGACCCCTGGGATGACCAGAAAGGGTTTGAGAATAGTGTGGAAGAGAGGTCAGTCACTTCAAGTTGTTATATTTAATAAAATTCGACGTGGGAGTTCGACGCTGGGAATCGAAGGACATCGACGTGGAAGAGAATTTACATCGCTTTAAAAAGTCTCTCCTTTTAAAAGTACCGTGAGCTTTTGAACTGTCGGCATATCGTTCTTTGAACTGTTTTCATTCGGCAATTCGCTTTGGAGAACTGTTTTTTTCAATACTACTTTAAAGACTGTTTGAGACTGCAAAGCTATTAAGAACTGTCTGACCAGCTGCCAGCAGCTGAGCTCGGACCATTGTTTGGGTTTGTTTACATTTGAAGGGGGTTTGTTATCAGTGTTTAATAAACGTGTTATTCGTTATAAAACCCCTTGCCTAACTCATCTATATTATTGTTGCCCGAATACGTAACAGTCTGACCACGGGAGTTTGTCATGGAAAGGTGTGGATGCAGATTCTCTCTATGTCTGACCCCTGGAATTTTTGAATGGATGGTGTGGAAGGAGATTCACTCTGTGTCTGACCCCGGGCAATGTGTGATGGGACGGTTTGGATGCAGGTTCACTCAGTGTTTGACCCAGGGCTTTTGTGATGGGACGGTGTGGAGGGAGATTCACTCTGTGTCTGACCCCGGGCTTTTGTGATGGGACGGTGTGGAGGGAGATTCACTCTCTGTCTGACCCCGGGCTTTTGTGATGAGACGGTGTGGAGGGAGATTCACTCTCTGTCTGACCCCGGGAACGTGTGATGGGACGGTTGGATGGAGATTCTCTCTGTGTCTGACACCTGGCTTTTGTGATGGGACGGTGAAGAGGGAGATTCACTCTGTGTCTGACCCCGGGAACGTGTGATGGAACGGTTTGGATGGAGGTTCACTCAGTGTCTGACCCAGGTCTTTTGTGATGGGACGGTGTTGAGGGAGATTTACTCTGTGTCAGACATCGGAAGTTTGTGATGGGACGGTTTGGATGGAGATTCACGCTGTGGCTGACCCCGGGCTTTTGTGATGGGACGGTGAAGAGGGAGATTCACTGTGTGTCTGACCCCGGGAACGTGTGATGGAACGGTTTGGATGGTGGTTCACTCTGAGTCTGATCCAGGGAGTGTGTGATGGGACGGTGTTGAGGGAGATTTACTCTGTGTCAGACACCGGAAGTTTGTGATGGGACGGTTTGGATGGAGATTCACTTTGTGTCTGACCCCGGGCTTTTGTGATGGGACGGTGAGGAGGGAGATTCACTCTCTGTCTGACCCCGGGAACGTGTGATGGGACGGTTGGACGGAGATTCTCTCTGTGTCTGACACCTGGCTTTTGTGATGGGACGGTGAGGAGGGCGATTCACTCTGTGTCTGACCACGAGAGTGTATGTTGGGACTGTGAGGATGGAGATTCACTCTGCGTCTGACCCCGGGACCCTGTGATGGGACGGTTTGGATGGAGATTCACTCTGTGTCAGACCCCGGGAGTGTGTGAAGGGACGGTGAGGAGGGAGTTTCACTCTGTTTCACACCCCGGGAGTTTGTGATGGATAGGTGTGGATGCAGATTCACTCTAAGTCTGACCCCGGGAGTGTGTGATGGGACGGTAAAGAAGGAGATTCACTCAGTATCCGACCCAGGGCTTTTGTGATGGGACGGTTGGATGGAGATTCTCTCTGTGTCTGACACCTGGCTTTTGTGATGGGACGGTGAAGAGGGAGATTCACTCTGTGTCTGACCCCGGGAACGTGTGATGGAACGGTTTGGATGGAGGTTCACTCAGTGTCTGACCCAGGTCTTTTGTGATGGGACGGTGTTGAGGGAGATTTACTCTGTGTCAGACATCGGAAGTTTGTGATGGGACGGTTTGGATGGAGATTCACGCTGTGGCTGACCCCGGGCTTTTGTGATGGGACGGTGAAGAGGGAGATTCACTGTGTGTCTGACCCCGGGAACGTGTGATGGAACGGTTTGGATGGTGGTTCACTCTGAGTCTGATCCAGGGAGTGTGTGATGGGACGGTGTTGAGGGAGATTTACTCTGTGTCAGACACCGGAAGTTTGTGATGGGACGGTTTGGATGGAGATTCACTTTGTGTCTGACCCCGGGCTTTTGTGATGGGACGGTGAGGAGGGAGATTCACTCTCTGTCTGACCCCGGGAACGTGTGATGGGACGGTTGGACGGAGATTCTCTCTGTGTCTGACACCTGGCTTTTGTGATGGGACGGTGAGGAGGGCGATTCACTCTGTGTCTGACCACGAGAGTGTATGTTGGGACTGTGAGGATGGAGATTCACTCTGCGTCTGACCCCGGGACCCTGTGATGGGACGGTTTGGATGGAGATTCACTCTGTGTCAGACCCCGGGAGTGTGTGAAGGGACGGTGAGGAGGGAGTTTCACTCTGTTTCACACCCCGGGATTTTGTGATGGATAGGTGTGGATGCAGATTCACTCTAAGTCTGACCCCGGGAGTGTGTGATGGGACGGTAAAGAAGGAGATTCACTCAGTATCTGACCCAGGGCTTTTGTGATGGGACGGTGTGGAGGGAGATTCACTCTGTGTCTGACCCCGGGCTTTTGTGATGGGACGGTGAGGAGGGAGATTCACTCTCTGTCTGACCCCGGCAATGTGTGATGGGACGGTTTGGATGGAGATTCACTCTGTGACTGACACCGGGATCGTGTGATGGAACGGTTTGGATGGAGGTTCGCTCTGAGTCTGAACCCGGGAGTGTGTGATGGGACGGTGAATAGGGAGATTCACTCTGTGTCTGACGCCGGGCTTTTGTGATGGGACGGTGAGGAGGGAGATTCACTCTGTGTCTGACCCCAGGAGTGTGTGATGGGACCGTGAGGAGTGAGATTTACTCTTTGTCTGACCCCGGGAGTTTGTCATGGAAAGGTGTGGATGCAGATTCTATCTATGTCTGAGCCCTGGAATTTTTGATGGGATGGTGTGGAAGGAGATTCACTCTGTGTCTGACCCCGGGCAATGTGTGATGGGACTGTTTGGATGCAGGTTCACTTAGTGTCTGACCCAGGGCTTTTGTGACGGGACGGTGTGGACGGAGATTCACTCTGTGTCTGACCCCGGGCTTTTGTGATGGGACGGTGAGGAGGGAGATTCAATCTCTGTCTGACACCGGGAACGTGTGATGGGACGGTTGGATTGAGATTTACTCTGTATCTGACCCCGAGAGTGTATGTTGGGACTGTTAGGATGGAGATTCACTCTGCGTCTGACCCCGGGACCCTGTGATGGGACGGTTTGGATGGAGATTCACTCTGTGTCAGACCCCGGGAGTGTGTGATGGGACGGTGAGGAGGGAGTTTCACTCTGTTTCACACCCCGGGAGTTTGTGATGGATAGGTGTGGATGCAGATTCACTCTGTGTCTGACCCCGGGCTTTTGTGATGAGACGGTGTGGAGGGAGATTCACTCTGTGTCTGACCCCGGGCTTTTGTGATGGGACGGTGAGGAGGGAGATTCACTCTCTGTCTGACCCCGGCAATGTGTGATGGGACGGTTTGGATGGAGGTTCACTCAGTGTCTGACCCCGGGAGTTTAGGATCTGACGGTGTGGATGGAGATTCACTCTGTGTATTACCCCGGGAATGTGTGATGGGACGGTTTGGATGGAGATTCACTCTGTGACTGACCCCGGGCTTCTGTGATGGGACGGTGAAGAGGGAGATTCACTCTGTGTCTGACACCGGGATCGTGTGATGGAACGGTTTGGATGGAGGTTCGCTCTGAGTCTGAACCCGGGAGTGTGTGATGGGACGGTGAATAGGGAGATTCACTCTGTGTCTGACGCCGGGCTTTTGTGATGGGACGGTGAGGAGGGAGATTCACTCTGTGTCTGACCCCGGAAGTTTGTGATGGGACGGTGATTAGGGAGATTCACTCTGTGTCTGAACCCGGAAGTTTGTGATGGGACGGTGTGGATGGAGATTCACTCTGTGTCTGACCCCGGGAGTGTGTGATAGGAAGGTGAGGAGGGAGATTCACTCTTTGTCTGACCCCGGGAGTTTGTCATGGAAAGGTGTGGATGCAGATTCTCTCTATGTCTGAGCCCTGGAATTTTTGATGGGATGGTGTGGAAGGAGATTCACTCTGTGTCTGACCCCGGGCTTTTGTGATGGGATGGTGTGGAAGGAGATTCACTCTGTGTCTGACCCCGGGCAATGTGTGATGGGACTTTTTGGATGCATGTTCACTTAGTGTCTGACCCAGGGCTTTTGTGACGGGAGGGTGTGGAGGGAGATTCACTCTGTGTCTGACCCCGGGCTTTTGTGATGGGACGGTGAGGAGGGTGATTCAATCTCTGTCTGACCCCGGGAACGTGTGATGGGACGGTTGGATTGAGATTTACTCTGTATCTGACCCCGAGAGTGTATGTTGGGACTGTTAGGATGGAGATTCACTCTGCGTCTGACCCCGGGACCCTGTGATGGGACGGTTTGATGGAGATTCACTCTGTGTCAGACCCCGGGAGTGTGTGAAGGGACGGTGAGGAGGGAGTTTCACTCTGTTTAACACCCCGGGAGTTTGTGATGGATAGGTGTGGATGCAGATTCACTCTAAGTCTGACCCCGGGAATTTGTGATGGGACGGTGAAGAGGGAGATTCACTCTGTGTCTGAGCCCGGGCTTTTGTGATGGGACGGTGAGGAGGGAGATTTACTCTATGTCTGACCCCTGGAATTTGTGATGGGATGGTGTGGAAGGAGATTCACTCTGTTTCTGACCCCGGCAATGTGAGATGGGACGGTTTGGATGGAGGTTCACTCTGTGTCTGACCCCTGGAATTTGTGATGGGATGGTGTGGAAGGAGATTCACTCTGTTTCTGACCCCGGCAATGTGTGATGGGACGGTTTGGATGGATGTTCACTCTGTGTCTGACCCCGGGAAAGTGTGATGGGACGGTTTGGATGGAGATTCACTCTGTGGCTGAAACCGGGCTTTTGTGATGGGACGGTGAAGAGGGAGATTCACTCTGTGTCTGACCCCGGGAACGTGTGATGGAACGGTTTGGATGGTGGTTCACTCTGAGTCTGATCCCGGGAGTGTGTGATGGGACGGTGAAGAGGGAGATTCACTTTGTGTCTGACCCCGGGCATTTGTGATGGGACGGTGAGGAGGGAGATTCACTCTGTGTCTGACCCCGGGAGTGTGTGATGGGACGGTGAGGAGGGAGATTCACTCTGTGTCTGACCCCGGGAACGTGTGATGGAACGGTTTGGATTGAGGTTCACTCTGTGTCTGACCCCGGAAGTTTGCGATGGGACGGTGTGGATGGAGATTCACTCTGTGTCTGACCCCGGGAGTGTGTGATAGGACGGTGAGGAGGGAGATTCACTCTGTGTCTGACCCCGGGAGTGTGTGATGGGACCGTGAGGAGGGAGATTTACTCTTTGTCTGACCACGGGAGTTTGTCATGGAAAGGTGTGGATGCAGATTCTCTCTATGTCTGACCCCTTGAATTTTTGAATGGATGGTGTGGAAGGAGATTCACTCTGTGTCTGACCCCGGGCAATGTGTGATGGGACGGTTTGGATGCAGGTTCACTCAGTGTCTGACCAAGGGCTTTTGTGATGGGACGGTGTGGAGGGAGATTCACTCTGTGTCTGACCCCGGGCTTTTGTGATGAGACGGTGTGGAGTGAGATTCACTCTGTGTCTGACCCCGGGCTTTTGTGATGGGACGGTGAGGAGGGAGATTCTCTCTCTGTCTGACCCCGGGAACGTGTGATGGGACGGTTGGATGGAGATTCTCTCTGTGTCTGACACCTGGCTTTTGTGATGGGACGGTGAAGAGGGAGATTCACTCTGTGTCTGACCCCGGGAACGTGTGATGGAACGGTTTGGATGGAGGTTCACTCAGTGTCTGACCCAGGTCTTTTGTGATGGGACGGTGTTGAGGGAGATTTACTCTGTTTCAGACATCGGAAGTTTGTGATGGGACGGTTTGGATGGAGATTCACGCTGTGGCTGACCCCGGGCTTTTGTGATGGGACGGTGAAGAGGGAGATTCACTCTGTGTCTGACCCCGGGAACGTGTGATGGAACGGTTTGGATGGTGGTTCACTCTGAGTCTGATCCAGGGAGTGTGTGATGGGACGGTGTTGAGGGAGATTTACTCTGTGTCAGACACCGGAAGTTTGTGATGGGACGGTTTGGATGGAGATTCACTTTGTGTCTGACCCCGGGCTTTTGTGATGGGACGGTGAGGAGGGAGTTTCACTCTGTTTAACACCCCGGGAGTTTGTGATGGATAGGTGTGGATGCAGATTCACTCTAAGTCTGACCCCGGGAATTTGTGATGGGACGGTGAAGAGGGAGATTCACTCTGTGTCTGAGCCCGGGCTTTTGTGATGGGACGGTGAGGAGGGAGATTTACTCTATGTCTGACCCCTGGAATTTGTGATGGGATGGTGTGGAAGGAGATTCACTCTGTTTCTGACCCCGGCAATGTGAGATGGGACGGTTTGGATGGAGGTTCACTCTGTGTCTGACCCCTGGAATTTGTGATGGGATGGTGTGGAAGGAGATTCACTCTGTTTCTGACCCCGGCAATGTGTGATGGGACGGTTTGGATGGATGTTCACTCTGTGTCTGACCCCGGGAAAGTGTGATGGGACGGTTTGGATGGAGATTCACTCTGTGGCTGAAACCGGGCTTTTGTGATGGGACGGTGAAGAGGGAGATTCACTCTGTGTCTGACCCCGGGAACGTGTGATGGAACGGTTTGGATGGTGGTTCACTCTGAGTCTGATCCCGGGAGTGTGTGATGGGACGGTGAAGAGGGAGATTCACTTTGTGTCTGACCCCGGGCATTTGTGATGGGACGGTGAGGAGGGAGATTCACTCTGTGTCTGACCCCGGGAACGTGTGATGGAACGGTTTGGATGGAGGTTCACTCTGTGTCTGACCGCGGAAGTTTGTGATGGGACGGTGTGGATGGAGATTCACTCTGTGTCTGACCCCGGGTGTGTGTGATAGGACGGTGAGGAGGGAAATTCACTCTGTGTCTGACCCCGGGAGTGTGTGATGGGACGGTGAGGAGGGAGATTCACTCTGTGTCTGACCCCGGGAACGTGTGATGGAACGGTTTGGATTGAGGTTCACTCTGTGTCTGACCCCGGAAGTTTGCGATGGGACGGTGTGGATGGAGATTCACTCTGTGTCTGACCCCGGGAGTGTGTGATAGGACGGTGAGGAGGGAGATTCACTCTGTGTCTGACCCCGGGAGTGTGTGATGGGACCGTGAGGAGGGAGATTTACTCTTTGTCTGACCACGGGAGTTTGTCATGGAAAGGTGTGGATGCAGATTCTCTCTATGTCTGACCCCTTGAATTTTTGAATGGATGGTGTGGAAGGAGATTCACTCTGTGTCTGACCCCGGGCAATGTGTGATGGGACGGTTTGGATGCAGGTTCACTCAGTGTCTGACCCAGGGCTTTTGTGATGGGACGGTGTGGAGGGAGATTCACTCTGTGTCTGACCCCGGGCTTTTGTGATGAGACGGTGTGGAGTGAGATTCACTCTGTGTCTGACCCCGGGCTTTTGTGATGGGACGGTGAGGAGGGAGATTCTCTCTCTGTCTGACCCCGGGAACGTGTGATGGGACGGTTGGATGGAGATTCTCTCTGTGTCTGACACCTGGCTTTTGTGATGGGACGGTGAAGAGGGAGATTCACTCTGTGTCTGACCCCGGGAACGTGTGATGGAACGGTTTGGATGGAGGTTCACTCAGTGTCTGACCCAGGTCTTTTGTGATGGGACGGTGTTGAGGGAGATTTACTCTGTTTCAGACATCGGAAGTTTGTGATGGGACGGTTTGGATGGAGATTCACTTTGTGTCTGACCCCGGGCTTTTGTGATGGGACGGTGAGGAGGGAGATTCACTCTCTGTCTGACCCCGGGAACGTGTGATGGGACGGTTGGACGGAGATTCTCTCTGTGTCTGAGACCTGGCTTTTGTGATGGGACGGTGAGGAGGGCGATTCACTCTGTGTCTGACCCCGAGAGTGTATGTTGGGACTGTGAGGATGGAGATTCACTCTGCGTCTGACCCCGGGACCCTGTGATGGGACGGTTTGGATGGAGATTCACTCTGTGTCAGACCCCGGGAGTGTGTGATGGAACGGTGAGGAGGGAGTTTCACTCTGTTTCACACCCCGGGAGTTTGTGATGGATAGGTGTGGATGCAGATTCACTCTATGTCTGACCCCGGGAGTGTGTGATGGGACGGTGAAGAAGGAGATTCACTCAGTATCTGACCCAGGGCTTTTGTGATGGGACGGTGAGGAGGGAGTTTCACTCTGTTTCACACCCCGGGAGTTTGTGATGGATAGGTGTGGATGCAGATTCACTCTAAGTCTGACCCCGGGAGTGTGTGATGGGACGGTAAAGAAGGAGATTCACTCAGTATCTGACCCAGGGCTTTTGTGATGGGACGGTGTGGAGGGAGATTCACTCTGTGTCTGACCCCGGGCTTTTGTGATGGGACGGTGAGGAGGGAGATTCACTCTCTGTCTGACCCCGGCAATGTGTGATGGGACGGTTTGGATGGAGATTCACTCTGTGACTGACCCCGGGCTTCTGTGATGGGACGGTGAAGAGGGAGATTCACTCTGTGTCTGACACCGGGATCGTGTGATGGAACGGCTTGGATGGAGGTTCGCTCTGAGTCTGAACCCGGGAGTGTGTGATGGGACGGTGAATAGGGAGATTCACTCTGTGTCTGACGCCGGGCTTTTGTGATGGGACCGTGAGGAGTGAGATTTACTCTTTGTCTGACCCCGGGAGTTTGTCATGGAAAGGTGTGGATGCAGATTCTCTCTATGTCTGAGCCCTGGAATTTTTGATGGGATGGTGTGGAAGGAGATTCACTCTGTGTCTGACCCCGGGCAATGTGTGATGGGACTGTTTGGATGCAGGTTCACTTAGTGTCTGACCCAGGGCTTTTGTGACGGGACGGTGTGGACGGAGATTCACTCTGTGTCTGACCCCGGGCTTTTGTGATGGGACGGTGAGGAGGGAGATTCAATCTCTGTCTGACACCGGGAACGTGTGATTGGACGGTTGGATTGAGATTTACTCTGTATCTGACCCCGAGAGTGTATGTTGGGACTGTTAGGATGGAGATTCACTCTGCGTCTGACCCCGGGACCCTGTGATGGGACGGTTTGGATGGAGATTCACTCTGTGTCAGACCCCGGGAGTGTGTGATGGGACGGTGAGGAGGGAGTTTCACTCTGTTTCACACCCCGGGAGTTTGTGATGGATAGGTGTGGATGCAGATTCACTCTGTGGCTGACCCCGGGCTTTTGTGATGAGACGGTGTGGAGGGAGATTCACTCTGTGTCTGACCCCGGGCTTTTGTGATTTGACGGTGAGGAGGGAGATTCACTCTCTGTCTGACCCCGGCAATGTGTGATGGGACGGTTTGGATGGAGGTTCACTCAGTGTCTGACCCCGGGAGTTTAAGATCTGACGGTGTGGATGGAGATTCACTCTGTGTATTACCCCGGGAATGTGTGATGGGACGGTTTGGATGGAGATTCACTCTGTGACTGACCCCGGGCTTCTGTGATGGGACGGTGAAGAGGGAGATTCACTCTGTGTCTGACACCGGGATCGTGTGATGGAACGGTTTGGATGGAGGTTCGCTCTGAGTCTGAACCCGGGAGTGTGTGATGGGACGGTGAATAGGGAGATTCACTCTGTGTCTGACGCCGGGCTTTTGTGATGGGACGGTGAGGAGGGAGATTCACTCTGTGTCTGACCCCGGAAGTTTGTGATGGGACGGTGATTAGGGAGATTCACTCTGTGTCTGAACCCGGAAGTTTGTGATGGGACGGTGTGGATGGAGATTCAATCTGTGTCTGGCCCCGGGAGTGTGTGATAGGAAGGTGAGGAGGGAGATTCACTCTTTGTCTGACCCCGGGAGTTTGTCATGGAAAGGTGTGGATGCAGATTCTCTCTATGTCTGAGCCCTGGAATTTTTGATGGGATGGTGTGGAAGGAGATTCACTCTGTGTCTGACC